>NC_091288.1:73723325-74038780 GCF_032444005.1 Ranitomeya imitator | reverse complement strand
GGCTTCAGAGTGACTTTTTGGAAGCATGCTTTCCATTTTCTGGTTCAATAAGCAAGCGTTTCACTTTTCTTTGCAACTTAACTACTCCATCCATAGGAGGACACAAGGTGTTAATTCAGCACATTGTCTCCATGAAGACTGCCCTCCAGCTGCTGCTCATTAATTAGCTCCTTCGGGTGGAGTCAGTCTGACAAATGAGATGTACTGTTCAGAGTGAAGATTTATCTGGAACTCTGATAGATTGCTCTTTTGCTTAAAAGTGTAAGTCTGGTCTCTTGTTTGGCACCTTCAGGCATGGCCTAGTCATACTGCTTCTATGCATCGTATTGAGTGCCTCCGTGCATAATACTGCATCATAGTGCCCTCTATGCATCATATTGAGTGCCTCCGTGCATAATACTGCATAATAGTGCCTCTATGCATTATATTGAGTACCTCTGTGCATAATACTGCATCATAGTGCCTCTATGCATCATATTGAGTGCCTCCGTGCATAATACTGCATCATAGTGCCTCTATGCATTATATTGAGTGCCTCTGTGCATAATACTGCTTCTATGCATCATATTGAGTGCCTCCGTGCATAATACTGCATCATAGTGCCTCTATGCATTATATTGAGTGCCTCCGTGCATAGTACTGCATCATAGTGCCTCTATGCATCATATTGACTGCCTCTGTGCATGATTCTGCATCATAGCACATCTATGCATCATATTGAGTGCCTCTGTGACATCATACGGCATCATACTGTTTCATAGTCACTTCATGTATCATATTACATCGTATTTCTTCATTGTTCCTATATGCATCATAGCACTTCATAGTTACTTCATGCATCATATTGCATTATATTGCTTCATGGTTCCTATATCCATCATGGTGCTTCATTGCTCCTATATGCATCATAGCGCTTCATAGTTACTTCATGTATCATTTTGCATCATATTGCTTCATGGTTCCTATATGCATCATGGTGCTTCATTGTTCCTATATGCATCATAGTGCTTTATATTGCCTTTCTGCATCATATTGCTTCATGGTTCCTATGTGCATCATAGCGCTTCATAGTGACTCTGTGCATCATTTTGCATCACTGTTCCTATATGCATCATAGTGCTTCCGATTGCCTTTGTGCACTAAATTACAGCATATTGCTTCATGGTTCCTATATGCATCATAGCGCTTCATATTACCTTTGTGCATTATTTTTCAGCAGATTGCTTCATGGTTTCTACATGCATCATATTGCTTCTTTGTTCCTATATGCATCATAGTGCTTCAAGTTGCCTTTGTGCATCATATTTCTCCATAGTTGCTATATGCATCATAGCACTTCTTAGTAACTTTGTGCATCATATTGCTTCATTGCCTCATAGTTCCTATGCATCATTTTGCATCATAGGGTTTCGGTGCCCTTTGCAGAGCAGGGGGTATCATTAGTGTGCCGGACTTGGTGCCTTTTTCGCCTCTGGCTGTGAGCCAATGGGTCAGACCTTCTGTCTGGTGCCTTGTTGTGTGGCCGCACATTGTATCTTCGGCCTACAACTTCACATTAGTGTCTTGGGCCTCAACTCCGGATATGGAGTCCTTGTGTTTTCGGACCCAGATCCAGCTTCTGTTACTTCTTTCTTTACAACAGGGCTTAGTCAAGCAAACAGATATGCTTGAATTGGCTTAGTAAAATTTGCATTTCTTCTGTTTGGAACAGATCTCTCAGGTAGGTTCTACCTTGAGTGCTAAAGGCAAGTCTATTACATAATTAGCTTTATAAGATGACATATGTCATTTTGGTACATCCTATAATCCTATAAAAGGACATACTTCTGTCCTGGGAGTGGAAGATCCCACGAGTTGGAAGTAAGGATTCCTTCCGCCTCAGAATGCTTTGCCCTAAGATATTAGGACCATCTACAATTTGCATAGTTTTAGGCGCTCCCTTAAGACACATTTGTTCAGAGCGGCCTATCACGTTCCCTAATAAGTCATTTTATGTTTGTGTGTCATCTATCCCCCACCCCCTGAAGATGGCTGGCCATCATTGTAAATAAAATATTGTTGATACACACCTGTACTTTGTATCTTCCCCGCCTCATTGTATATTGTCAGCTTTCACGAGCAGGGTCGTTTTATTTTGCTTTAATTATTATGTGGTTGTTACTTATGACTGTGTTTGAAACTGTCAAACTGTAAAGCACTGCGATATATATTGACACTATATAAATAAAGTTTATTATTATTGTTATTATTAATCCTTCCCAAACTCCACATTTGGCAATCGGACAGATTCTTGTCCCATAAGTCTGTTGCGTTATGTTTACCAGGGACATCAGCACTGCCTTCTGTACCTTGTGGTGAAGCAGCAGCACTGTGTTGTTCGGCAGAGGATCCCATACTCGAGGCTCTTACAGCAGTCACGGCTCCTAAGATAAATGAATCTGTATCCAGGGCTCTTACAGTTAAGACCCCATAGTCTCACTGCCTCACAGTAGATAATCTCCCTCTGTGATGAGGAAGAAACCTACTTTTCTCTAGCCATGGATTATGGTTACTCCCACAATGACAGTCTGAGTGTATAAAGATCCCTGAGAAGATTGCCTCTTGGGATATGTATGTGCGTATATGCAGATATGGACAAATAAGTTGACATACTTATAATGTCTGGACCAATGACTCGTATAAATGCAGTTTCGAATAATTTCAAGTGTCGGAAGATTTTACTAGCACCACCTTCACCACCACCTTCATCGATTCATAGTCCAGACTCCCTGTGTCTAACATCAGTAAAACAGGAGTAATGATCCACATTTCTTTCAGCGCTTCTAAAGAGAAGCCCGACGTTGGTAATGGCAGGAGATATTACCTACCGGATGGTGTATTCCTTAGTTTCAACAATATATAACCCTTACTTGGGGTTAGACATCTAAGGATTTGGAATAGACGTGATCTCCTGGATGAGTAATGTGCGTACATCCCAATGCTCTGCCATTATCCATGTACTAACTGTTATTGGTTTGATCTTCCCGCAGTCCAGGGCCTCTGTCCTGCAGGTCTCCGTGTAGTACGGTAAGCTGCTCTGTAACCAAGGTTTAACCTGAGCCCAGAAGGACCGATGAAGGAACAGTCCTGTTATAAGCACATGGAGCTTATTATTGGTCGGTACAGTCCTCATGGTGTGGTGGCTGGGACTTTCACCATATTTTGCTGGGCAATAAAGTTTTCTAACCCTATTCTGGGGCTGTGATGTCTATAAGTATCTATCACAATAAATAACTTGCTGTGGTTCATTATTGGTATTGGAGTACAATGGGTGTATTTCACTCTCTACTTCTGATGCTTATTTCGTTTACCACATTTCATACTGAAATTGGCCATTATAGATGTATATCAGACACTACGGTGATATCTCTTTAGATATCTATGGTTTTTCTGATCTTTCAGATCATTTATTTATCATCTAGTCCGGTTTTTGCCTTGGACTTTGATTCCTGGCTTCTGTACCCACCCTGGGAGAGTTGCTTTGGTATTCTCCAGGGTGCTGGCCTGAGGGACGTAATGGAAAAAGGGAATTACACTTACCGGTAATTCGGTTTCCAGGTAGTCCCTCAGGACAGCACCCATAGTTCCCTCCCTTATGTTCCCGGCAGATCGTTCATCCTTTGGGTCACTATGGCTCGAAATTAAGATGGAGGCGTTAAAGGGTTTACTACACACGTGTTTGTAAGGGCATGTATAGACCATTTATTTCCATCCTTCGGTAGTACTTTGAAACAACACTGGAGGGTGGAGGTGGGAGGGTCCTTTTAACCTCTCTATGATCCTGTCCCGCTATAGGTCAAGGAAGGACGTCCTCCAGGGTGCTGTCCTGAGGGACTACCTGGAAACCGAATTACCGGTAAGTGTAATTCCCTTTTTCTTCAGGATCTCACTATCCCTCGACTTTAGTCTCCTCCCACTCAGGATCACCCTATAATGCAACTCTGCACTCCAAAACCTAACTCCTCAACTAACTGGAAACCAATTACTTTGCCTAACACTAACCATTCCCACTGTGGCTAGTCCCAAACATTAACTCTATCTTACTCTATAGTCAACTATCTACATCCCAATACATTACACTACCTATCTTATAACACTATATGTAGCAATACTTATCAAACTCTATATACACTACAACTCACATTATTCACATTACAGTATACACATTACACTCTACAAAATATCAATATTTTCTTCAGGGGGGGAAGTGCGCTCAGCGTCTCCATACCTTTACACATAGACATTTCACTATGACTTGATTCACCTCAGCTGCTGGCTGATTTCTGGCTTTTCATGGCTGGGTACCCTCAGTATACATATTTTCCTTGTATGGTTGGCAAGCATGTAGCTTACTGTCGTCAGAGAGAGGTGTGTTGAATTGCAGAGTTTAGTCTTGGAACTTAGTTGAACTAAACTTTATGCTTACTGATATTTTTAGGGGTTAATATGTGACCCCGCAAGCTGCTTTACTTAATTTGATCTAACTCCATTGAAGACCACACTTTTTGGTAAGTGAAAACCTGCCTATATGATATTTTCAGTCCATAGTCCACAGTGTACACTGGTCCCCAGTTATCTTCTTTGTGTCTCTCTTTATTCACTATGGGAATCTCTGACAATAACTTTGCAAATAATCTGCTACTAGCGAGCTCTTCGTTAATTAGTTAATGTATTTGATCGCCTTTCAACACTTTATGTCCATGATATTTAGATATTACATGTTAATAATGTTGTATGCGGCTTTTATTGTATGTCTGTAATGTATCATCTGGTGAGAGCCCTTGTACCAGGTGAGCAGTTGCAATGCTTCACAGTAAGATGTTGATGCAGCAGGGCAGTCCAGGTGGAACAATGGAGGCTGTGGAGACTAGACGGTAACTGGCGGAGCTGGTTAGTAGTCCCCTAGGAAGTTGGAGATTCATTGTAGGGAGAACATTGAGGCAGAGCACAGAGTGTCATTTAGTCCATTGTGAAACAGTGCAGAGTCTAAAGAAGTAGCAGAATTTCTTTAGTTTAGGAGAATCACTGTATCTACACAGCAGTATTGAGTTTGTAACTGGGTTCTGTATAGCATAGATGGATCAGTGGTACAGTAGGCTACCCAGCAGTATATGGCACAGCTGGGTTTGTCAAGTGGCCAATGTAGAGCCAGCACAGGGAAATCAGTCTCCAGAAGTGACATGGATGCTAGGTACCTGAATACTCAGGGGCGATCCATTGCCTGAGCCAGCCTGTTTTGTCAGAGAGGATGACGTCAGTGGTGTGACTCGTCAAAGATCAGGAATATTCAGCAGCAGAAAGGGGGAAGCAGTGCTTTACACTCGACCCAGGGGGGCTGAGTGATAATAATATTATCATAATATCATGCGCTGTTTCTGATTCCTTTTATACTCTAGTACTTTCCAAAATTCTCCTTCTTGTGTTTCTATTTCTACTGTAAACGGTTGACAATTAAAAAAAAAAAAAAAAAAAACCTACACCAAAATGGTTCACACACAGTAAAATATAAAACATTTTTTTAACATATATGAATAGATTTTATTTTACACACAGAAATTGTGACATACAGTTAAAAGTTATTAAAAGCCTGGCAAACGTCCGCCTGCCTGCCGACAGTCCCGGCTACTCTTTTGATCACCCTGCCTGATGCAACATCCTGTATGTATATAATAGTGCTAAATATGTGAGTAAAGTCAATAAATCAGTAAACGTGTACATATAAATTACACTAAATATAAGCTGTGTATATTATTACGATCGTTCTTTTTCAGTTTCAGTATAGAACAACTGAGCAAGAATACCGAAGATCGTTTAATGAATATTCTTCAGCCGACCCCTCGCTATAGTTCTAACATCTAATTAACCGAAGGTAGCCCAAAGCCATCACCCTCCTAAAAGCCATGACCGTCTGCATCACGTAATTGCCACTGATCTCAGCTGTAGCCTAAGTAAATGAACAAAGCCCATTATTATTTTCTTTAATTAACTCTGTTTTAATATTTGTAGTTCCATATCAAAATGTTTTTGTATATATTTTTTTTATTTTTTTCTGACCAATAAAACAGCTGACTCTTAAAAAGGTTGGACTTGTAAGCATAGAAATACAATAAAAAGGATTTTATAGCAATTATTCCGTTTGCTGACATGCTTTAGTCTTCTCTTTCTATAAGCAGTTATAAAATATCACAAAGGTCCCAGATTTTCCTGGGTGCGTTGATGTGACATGGAGCCGGTCAGTGACACATCAACAGTGACACCTGCAGGTGACAAAATACGGACTAAGGCTACGTTCACATTAGCGTTGCGCCGCCCTGCGTCGGCGACGCAACGCGCGACGCACGGAAAAACGCGCGCAAACGCGCGCAAAAACGCGCGCGTTTTGCGACGCGTGCGTCGTTTTTGACGAAAATCGGACGCACAGAAAATGCAACTTGTTGCATTTTCTTGCGTCCGACGCTAGCGTCGGAAACGACGCACGTGGCGAAAAACGCCACCCAAAAAACGCACGCGTCCCCTATGTTAAACATAGGGGCGCGTCGCCGCTGCGTCGCCGACGCAACAGCGGCGCAACGCTAATGTGAACGTAGCCTAACAGATGAAAAAGCGAGGGAACGGACTCTGCTCACGGTCACTCCTCATTCACCCATGAGCCATCTATAGAGACTGAGATTGAAGCAGCCTGGAATATTCCAACTACACTGTGTTCCAAATTATTATGCAAATTATATTTTTCTCGGATTTTCCTAAATGGTCGGTGCAAATGACAGTCAATCTAATAAAATTCATCACCCGTTAGATTATACATCGAATTTTATTGAAGAAACCTCCCAATGATAACAGTATAATCTCCAAAATGAATAAAAACTCACAATGCACTGTTCCAAATTATTAGGCACAGTAGAATTTCTAAACATTTGATATGTTTTAACCCCTTCCCGACCTTTGACGCATACGCTGCGTCATGAAAGTCGGTGCCATTCCGACCCATGACGCAGCATATGCGTCATGGAAAGATCGCGTCCCTGCAGGCCGGGTGAAAGGGTTAACTCCCATTTCACCCGATCTGCAGAGACGGGGAGTGGTAGTTTAGCCCAGGGGGGGTGGCTTCACCCCCTCGTGGCTACGATCGCTCTGATTGGCAGTTTCACTTTCAACAGCCAATCAGAGCGATTTGTAATATTTCACCTAAAAAACTGGTGAAATATTACAATCCAGCCATGGCCGATGCTGCAATATCATCGGCCATGGCTGGAAACACTTATGTGCACCCACCCCTCCGATCGCCCCCCCAGCCCCCCGATCAGTGGTCCGCTCCCCTCCGTCCTGTGCTCCGCTCCCCCGTCCTCCTGTCCGCTTCCCCCGTGCACCAATCACACCCCCCGTGCTCCAATCAAACCCCCCCGCACTCCGATCCCCCCCCGCACACAGCGACCCCCCCGTGCTCCGATCCACCCCCCCGCACAGCGATCCCTCACCCCGTGCTCCAATCCTCCCCCGTGCTCCAATCCTCCCTCCCGTGTTCCGATCCAACCCCCCATGCTCCGATCCACCCCCGTGCTCCGACGCCCCCCCCGTGCCCTGATTTCCCCCCCCTTATACTTACCTAGCCGCCCGAGGTCCGTCCGTCTTTTTTCCTGGGCGCCGCCATCTTCCAAAATGGCGGGCGCATGTGCAGTGCGCCCGCCGAATCGGCCGGCCGGCAGATTCGTTCCAGAGTGAATTTTGATCACTGAGAGAGGTTATATCTCAGTGATCAAAATAAAAAAAATAGTAAATGACCCCCCCCTTTGTCACCCCCATAGATAGGGACAATAAAAAAAATAAAGAATTTTTTTTTTTTTTCACTAAGGTTGGGGTAAGAACTAGGGGTAGGGTTAGGGTTAGGGGTAGGGTTAGGGCTAGGGTTAGGGTTTCGGTATGTGCACACGTATTCTGGTCCTATGCGGATTTTTCCGCAGCGGATTTGAAAAATCCACAGTGCTAAACCGCTGCCGATTTATCGTGGATTTACCGCGGTTTTTCTGCGCATTTCACTGCGGTTTTACAACTGCGATTTTCTATTGGAGCAGTTGTAAAACCGCTGCGGAATCCGCAGAAAGAAGTGACATGCTGCGGAATGTAAACCGCTGCGTTTCCGTGCAGTTTTTCCGCAGCATGTGTACAGCGATTTTTGGTTCCCATAGGTTCACATTGAACTGTAAACTCATGGGAAACTGCTGCGGATCCGCAGCATTTTCCGCAGCGTGTGCACATACCTTTAGAATTAGGCTATGTGCACACGGTGCGGATTTGGCTGAGGATCCGCAGCAGTGTTCCATCAGGTTTACAGTACCATGTAAACATATGGAAAACCAAATCCGCTGTGCCCATGGTGCAGAAAATACCGCGCGGGAACGCTGCGTTGTATTTTCCGCAGCATGCCAATTCTTTGTGCGGATTCCGCAGCGTTTTACACCTGTTCCTCAATAGGAATCCACAGGTGAAATCCGCACAAAAAACACTGGAAATCCACGGTAAATCCACAGGTAAAACGCAGTGCCTTTTACCCGCGGATTTTTCAAAAATGGTGCTGAAAAATCTCATACGAATCCGCAACGTTGGCACATAGCCTTAGGGTTGGGTTGGAATTAGGGTTGTGGTTAGGGTTAGGGGTGTGTTGGGGTTAGGGTTGTGGTTAGGGGTGTGTTGGGGTTAGGGTTGTGATTAGGGTTACGGCTACAGTTGGGATAAGGGTTAGGGGTGTGTTGGAGGTAGAATTGAGGGGTTTCCACTGTTTAGGCACTTCAGGGGGTCTCCAAACGCAACATGGCGCCACCATTGATTCCAGCCAATCTTGTATTCAAAAATTCAAATGGTGCTCCCTCACTTCCGAACCCCGACGTGTGCCCAAACAGTGGTTTACCCCCACATATGGGGTACCAGCATACTCAGGACAAACTGCGCAACAATTACTGGGGTCCAATTTCTCCTGTTACCCTTGAGAAAATAAAAAATTGCTTGCTAAAACATCATTTTTGAGGAAAGAAAAATGATTTTTTATTTTCACGGCTCTGCGTTGTAAACGTCTGTGAAGCACTTGGGGGTTCAAAGTGCTCACCACATATCTAGATAAGTTTCTTGGGGGGTCTAGTTTCCAAAATGGGGTCACTTGTGGGGGGTTTCTACTGTTTAGGCACACCAGGGGCTCTGCAAACGCAACGTAACGCCCGCAGACCATTCCATCAAAGTCTGCATTTCAAAAGTCACTACTTCCCTTCTGAGCCCCCACGTGTGCCCAAACAGTGGTTTACCCCCACACATGGGGCATCAGCGTACTCAGGAGAAACTGGACAACAACTTTTGTGGTCCAATTTCTCCTGTAACCCTTGGGAAAATAAAAAATTCTGGGCTAAAAAATTATTTTTGAGGAAAGAAAACGTATTTATTATTTTCACGGCTCTGCGTTATAAACTTCTGTAAAGCACTTGGGGGTTGAAAGTGCTCACCACACATCTAGATAAGTTCCTTTGGGGGTCTAGTTTCCAAAATGGGGTCACTTGTGGGGGGTTTCTACTGTTTAGGCACACCAGGGGCTCTACAAACGCAATGTGACGCCCGCAGACCATTCCATCAAAGTCTGCATTTCAAAAGTCACTACTTCCCTTCTGAGCCCCCACGTGTGCCCAAACAGTGGTTTACCCCCACACATGGGGTATCAGCGTACTCAGGAGAAACTGGACAACAACTTTTGTGGTCCAATTTCTCCTGTAACCCTTGGGACAATAAAAAATTCTGGGCTAAAAAATTATTTTTGAGGAAAGAAAACGTATTTATTATTTTCACTGCTCTGTGTTATGAACTTCTGTGAAGCACTTGGGGGTTCAAAGTGCTCACCTCACATCTAGATAAGTTCCTTTCGGGGTCTAGTTTCCAAAATGGGGACACTTGTGGGGGGTTTCTACTGTTTAGCCACATCAGGGGCTCTGCAAACGCAACGTGACGCCCACAGAGCATTCCATCAAAGTCTGCATTTCAAAACGTCACTACTTCACTTCCGAGCCCCAGCATGTGCCTAAACAGTGGTTTACCCCCACATATGGGGTATCAGCGTACTCAGGAGAAACTGGACAACAACTTTTGGGGTCAAATTTCTCCTGTTACCCTTGGGAAAATAAAAAATTGCGGGCTAAAATTCATTTTTGAGAAAATAATTTTTTTTTTTTATTTTCATGGCTCTGCGTTATAAACTTCTGTGAAGCACTTGAGGGTTCAAAGTGCTCACTACACATCTAGATTAGTTCCTTTGGGGGTCTAGTTTCCAAAATGGGGTAATTTGTGGGGGATCTCCAATGTTTAGGCACACAGGGGCTCTCCAAACGCGACATGGTGTCCGCTAATGATTGGAGATAATTTTCCATTTAAAAAGCCAAATGGCGTGCCTTCCCTTCTGAGCCCTGCCGTGCGCCCAAACAGTGGTTTACCCCCACATATGGGGTATCTGCATACTCAGGACAAACTGGACAACAACATTTGTGGTCCAATTTCTCCTATTACCATTGGCAAAATAGGAAATTCCAGGCTAAAAAATCATTTTTGAGAAAAGAAAAATTATTTTTTATTTTCATGGCTCTGCATTATAAACTTCTGTGAAGCACCTGGGGGTTTAAAGTGCTCAGTATGCATCTAGATAAGTTCCTTGGGGGGTCTAGTTTCCAAAATGGGGTCACTTGTGGGGGAGCTCCATTGCATAGGCACACAGGGGCTCTCCAAATGCGACATGGTGTCCGCTAACAATTGGAGCTAATTTTCCATTCAAAAAGTTAAAAGGCGCGCCTTCCCTTCCGAGCCCTGCCGTGTGCCCAAACAGTGGTTTACCCCCACATATGAGGTATCGGCGTACTCGGGAGAAATTGCTCAACAAATTTTAGGATCCATTTTATCCTATTGCCCATGTGAAAATGAAAAAATTGAGGCGAAAATAAATTTTTTGTGAAAAAAAAGTACTTTTTCATTTTTACGGATCAATTTGTGAAGCACCTGAGGGTTTAAAGTGCTCACTAGGCATCTAGATAAGTTCCTTGGGGGGTCCAGTTTCCAAAATGGGGTCACTTGTGGGGGAGCTCCAATGTTTAAGCACACAGGGTCTCTCCAAACGCGACATGGTGTCCGCTAACGATGGAGATAATTTTTCATTCAAAAAGTCAAATGGCGCTCCTTCCCTTCCGAGCCTTACCATGTGCCCAAACAGTGGTTTACCCCCACATGTGAAGTATCGGTGTACTCAGGAGAAATTGCCAAACAAATTTTAGGATCCATTTTATCCTGTTGTCCATGTGAAAATGAAAAAATTGAGGCTAAAAGAATTTTTTTGTGAAAAAAAAAGTACTTTTTCATTTTTACGGATCAATTTGTGAAGCACCTGGGGGTTTAAAAGGGCTCGCTATGCATCTAGATAAGTTCCTTGGGGCGTCTAGTTTCCAAAATGGGGTCACTTGTGGGGGAGCTCCAATTTTTAGGCACACGGGGGCTCTCCAAATGTGACATGGTGTCCGCTAAAGAGTGCAGCCAATTTTTCATTCAAAAAGTCAAATGGCGCTCCTTCCCTTCCAAGCCCTGCCGTGCGCCCAAACAGTGGTTTACCCCCACATATGAGGTATCAGCGTACTCAGGACAAATTGGACAACAACTTACGTGGTTCAGTTTCTCCTTTTACCATTGGGAAAATAAAAAAATTGTTGCTGAAAAATAATTTTTGTGACTAAAAAGTTAAATGTTCATTTTTTCCTTCCATGTTGCTTCTGCTGCTGTGAAGCACCTGAAGGGTTAATAAACTTCTTGAATGTGGTTTTGTGCACCTTGAGGGGTGCAGTTTTTAGAATGGTGTCACTTTTGGGTATTTTCAGCCATATAGACCCCTCAAACTGACTTCAAATGTGAGGTGGTCCCTAAAAAAAATGGTTTTGTAAATTTCGTTGTAAAAATGAGAAATCGCTGGTCAAATTTTAACCCTTATAACTTCCTAGCAAAAAAAAATTTTGTTTCCAAAATTGTGCTGATGTAAAGTAGACGTGTGGGAAATGTTATTTATTAACTATTTTGTGTCACATAACTCTCTGGTTTAACAGAATAAAAATTCAAAATGTGAAAATTGCGAAATTTTCAAAATTTTCGCCAAATTTCCGTTTTTATCACAAATAAACACAGAATTTATTGACCTAAATTTACCACTAACATGAAGCCCAATATGTCACGAAAAAACAATCTCAGAACCGCTAGGATCCATTGAAGCGTTCCTGAGTTATTACCTCATGAAGGGACACTGGTCAGAATTGCAAAAAACGGCAAGGTCTTTAAGGTCAAAATAGGCTGGGTCATGAAGGGGTTAAAGAACTGAAAATGCTCATTGGTGGAATTTGCTGCATTAGGAGGTCACATTCACTGAACAAAATAGCTATTTAACTCCAAAACCTCCTAACAGGCCAAGTTACATGTTAACATAGGACCCTTCTTTGATATCACCTTCACAATTCTTGCATCCATTGAACTTGTGAGTTTTTGGAGCGTTTCTGCTTGTATTTCTTTGCATGAAGTCAAAATCGCCTCCCAGAGCTGCTGTTCTCATGTGAACTGCCTCCCACCCTCATAGATCTTTTGCTTGATGATGCTCCAAAGGTTCTCTATAGGGTTGAGGTCAGGGGAAGATGGTGGCCACACCATGAGTTTATCTCCTTTTATGCCCATAGCAGCCAATGACTTAGAGGTATTCTTTGCAGCATGAGATGGTGCATTGTCAGCATGAAGATGATTTTGCTCCTGAAGGCACATTTCTGCTTTTTAGACCATGAAAGAAAGTTGTCAGTCAGAAACTCTATATACTTTGCAGAGGTCATTTTCACACCTTCAGGAACCTTAAAGAGTTCTACCAGCTGTTTCCCCATGATTCTTGCCCAAAATGTGACTCCTCCTCCTCCTTGCTGACGTCGCAGCCTTGCTGGGACATGGTGGCCATCCACCAACCATCCATCACTCCATCCATCCATCCAGGGTTGCTTGACACTCATCAGTAATCAAGACTATTTTGAAATTAGTGTTCATGTATGTCTGGGCCCACTTTTACCATTTCTGCTTGTGAACACTGTTTAAGGGTGGCTGAATAGTGGGTTTATGCACCACAGCAAGCCTTTGAAGGATCCTACACCTTGAGGTTCGAGGGACTCCAGAGGCACCAGCAGCTTCAAATAACTTTGCTGCTTTGTAATGGTATTTTGGCAGCTGCTCTCTTAATCCCATGAATTTGTCTGGCAGAAACCTTTCTCATTATGCCTTTATCTGCATGAACTCTGTCTGTGCTCTGTTTCAGTCACAAATCTCTTCAAAGTATGATGACCACTCTTAAGTTTTCGTGGACTATCTAATGTTTTCATACCTTGTCCAAGGCATTGCACTATTTAATGCCTTTCAGCAGCAGAGAGATCTTTTTTTAGTTCCCATATTACTTGAAATCTGTGGCCTGCTTAATAATGTGGAACATAATCTTTAAGTAGTTTTCCTTTAATTAGAATCACCTGGAAAACTAATTATCACATGTGTTTAAGATTGATTGCAGTGATCCATCGAGCCCTGAGACACAATACCATCCATGAGTTTATTTGAAATACAAAACAATCAAATCTTTGACACTTAAATCAATTTGCATAATAATTTGGAACACAGTGTAGCATTAACCCATTCTGTGGCTTTAACTGTCAAATGTTAAATGTAGGACGTCCACCTAAGAAACTAGCAGTCACAGCATGATAATAAAGATCTATCAATACTTAACATCACAGGCTCCTGCCGAGCGCTCCACAACAGAAGCCGCACTTGGAGCAGCCCTCAAATCTGGCAAATGGGGAGAAGGTCCCAAGTGGGGGTCCATCTCTGACATTCAGGCGCTCTTTTACTATCGGCTATGGTTCAATACCATTCATCTTAGCCATCATTTCTTAGGGTGCTCACTGGAGGTCAGAATTATACATTATCTAATTTGAAAGTATAATTACCCCATAGAACTATTTTGTCCATAAACACTCATGACAGGTGTATTGTTTTTGTGATGTTACCCATACTACCAATCCACCAGGTGCTCCCTCATATCTATATTCATATCTATGTTCTCTCCCTCTCACTCTACCTCTCACCCCATTTACCTCAATCCCCTGCTCTCTCTCACCAACTTTCTCTTTCTACCCCTTTCTCCCCTTCACTCGCCTTCCATCCCCCACGCTCTCTCGCCCCTATGCGCTGTCTCTCTCGCCCCTATGCGCTGTCTCTCTCGCCCCTATGCACTCTCTCTCTCGCCCCCGCCTGCGCGGGGCGAGAGAGAGCGCGGGGGGCGAGTGTCGAGGTGAGAGCAAAAACGTGGGAGTGAGAGAGCGTGGGGGATGGAAGGCGAGTGAAGGGGAGAAAGGGGTAGAAACAGAAAGCTCTCTCGCCCCCGCGCTCTCTTGCTCTTTCGCCCCCGCGCTCTCTTGCTCGCCCCCGCACTCTCTCTCTCGCCCCCGCGCTCTCTCTCGCCCCCGCGCTCTCTCTCTTGCCCCCGCGCTCTCTCTCTTGCCCCCGCGCTCTCTCTCTCGCCCCCGCGCTCTCTCTCTCGCCCCCGCGCTCTCTCTCTCGCCCCCGCGCGCTCTCTCTCGCCCCCGCGCTCTCTTTTTCTCTGACCCCCGCGCGCTCTTTTTCTCTGACCCCATCTCTCGCCCCCGCGCTCCCCTCTGTCTATCTCTCCTTATCTCTTTCTCATTTCTTTATTACCATTAGTAACACTTCCATCCAGTGCAGATGAGATGAAGTCACTGGAGGCATTTCTACTGCTCATAAGGCGCTCAGCTATTTCCAGCTCCAGGGTTATCTTGTGGTTTTCCGCTCTTCCATAATTATTGAGCCATGTAGCTCAGCCGCCTCTGCCAGCAGTCTGCATCCGTGCTCGGCTTTGCCAGATTTCCTCTTCATATTTCACAGCTTATATGACCTGTGTGCTCTTCATTACCCCGGCATCGGAGGGCTTCCATCTCTCTCCAGGCTGCAGCTGTGGGGGCTGGCCCATCTGCAGGATCCCAGATGCCTGCGGTTTTCCTTGGGTCATCATATCTGTTTTGAGCAATGCTGCCTTTCACTGTTAGTGATATATCCCATATATTATGGTCTCGGCAGGTGACGCGGCGGATTCCAGCTCTTTGCACTATTTATTTCTGTAGTATAGTTTATCATGGAGACTAGGGGTCATTTTCCATCTTGCTCTAGTCATTCGCAGTTGCAAAAGCGTAAGTGAGAAAACTGGTAAAAGGAACCTTCTTAAGAAGCATTTCTGCATTCATTTTGGTGAAATTGCCCACAACTTCTGTTTTCCTACAATTGTATCTTTGTCAATTGCGAGGTAATAAGAGCCTTTTTTATGTTTTGGTTTTTAGTTAATATTTGACCCTTTTTTACTTTTAGTTCCCTGTGTTTTGGAAATCAATTACATGTGAGGATTTTGAGTTAAATCCATCAATGTCATAGAAATGAACTCTTGATGCTCTGGCCTCCCAAAGGACTTGTGCTCGTTTAGAACTGGAGACTGTACAGCAGGGTGTGTGAGCTTTATGGCCGTGAACGGTCAACATCCTTTTATGAAAATATAGCTCGTATTGATGTAAACTGTGCACTTGCTTTGTTAAAAGGAATCTGTCACCAAGTGTTTGCCGTGTAATTGAAGAGCAGCACATTGCAAAGACTTAGTCCCTGATTCCATTGATGTGTTACTGGTCTGCATGCTGTCAATTTGATACAATCACAGTTTTCTCTGCTGCAGATCTAGCGGTGCTCAGAACACTGCACCCTGATAAACCCCGCTCACACCACTGATTGGCAGTATTCTGTGTACATTGTGTAGTGACGGAAAGCTGCTAATCCGTCTGGAGGTGACCAGGAGGCACACGACACCTAGTCCTGTCGGTGTCCTACTGATAAAATAATGATTTTATTAAACCTGCAAAACACAGCCTATTAACTGATATGTCGCTGGAATGAGGCTCTCAGCCCCTACATGATGCTGCTCTCAGATTACATAACAAAAGCCTGCTGACATAATACCCTAAATGGATATTCTAATGAAAACCTATTCAGTTTTTTTATTAGACTCGTGGCAATAGACTAATAGCCTGCGGTTTGTAATGGCGTGCAACCTATTTCCCAGAGAACAGTGATAGAGATTAATACAGAGCCATATATGTATAGTGGTTAATATTGCTATCCGGTCTTATCTAGGCGTTCATCTATACAATAGAGCGGTCATATAATCCTCTGCTAAGCTTGTCCCCGTATGTACTGCAAAGAAGAAAGTGAGCAGTAGGAAACATTAGTATGCTGTGTGCAAGGAGATCATATTGCCAGCCTATTATGTAAGGACAACATATTACAGGGACAGGCCTGTACATCCAGTAGCCAAAACAACACATATAATCCTCTGCTTACCCTGCCCCAGTATACACAGCAAAGCTGAAAGTGAGCAGTAGGAAACGTTAGTATGCTGTGTGCAAGGAGATCATATTGCCAGCCTATTATGTTGCAATATGTAAGGGTAACATATTACAGGGACAGTCCAGTACTTCTAGTAGCCAAAACAGCACATATGATCCTCTGTTTACTCTGCCCCAGTATGCACAGCAAAGCTGAACATGAGGAGTAGAAAGATTTATGTGCTGTGTGTAAGGAAATCATATTACCAGCTTAATATGTTGCCCTTTGTAAGGACAGGATATATTGAACAGCACAGCACTCCTAGTTGATGAGATGTATAATCATGATTGTCCTCACCACATCCCATAATTCACAGGCTGTTGGGTATACGTGGTCGGGGTGGACAGAGTTGGCTCTTCTTATAAATACAACAGATTCCTAACCTATGTGTCCGCTGTAGTTTTTCAGCATCTCTAGTAGCCAAACAAATTTATCACAGAAAAAAAAAAAAGAGTATATTTCAGCTCACCCTTAGTTCATCTGTCCGATGTGGTAAGTATCCATCCGAGCACGGAAACAAAGTGTTGCTGCCACAACACTGGTCAACGTGTAGAGAAAGGAAATGTGGATCCAGCTCCAGGAATAAAATGTAAAAAACTTTATTAGTTCACATTAAAATGCTGCTGAGACATGACCGTCACAGTGGGTAAAGGAGAGCAACCAGCACCCGACTGGACGCGTTTCGAGCAACAAATGACCGGATCTTCTTGGCAGGAAAGGAGCTGTGTCAAAAACGCAGGTTTTGGTGCGTTTTTTTTTTTTCTCTTTGTCCATGCTAATGTCCTTGGATTTTCAGCAGCAATACCCATTCAAGTCAATGGTTGAAAAAACGCTGAAAGAAGTGACATGCTCTATGTTAAAAAAAAAAACGCAGCGAAGCACAAAATACTGTTCAAACAAAAAACCAATGTGTGTGCATGAGATTTCTGAAATCTCATAGGCTTTGCTGGTACTGTAAAAAGCAGCTGAAAATTAGTATTAAAAAAGCAGCAAAAACGCCCTATGTGAACTTACCCTAAGGCCAAAAGTTTACCAATAAATCTCTCTTGCCATGAACATGTTATCGGCAGGAATCTCTGTCCTACTACAATGTTTGTTAGGGTACCGTCACACTATACGATTTACCTACGATCACGACCAGCGATACGACCTGGCCGTGATCGTAGGTAAATCGTAGTGTGGTCGCTGGGGAGCTGTCACACAGACAGCTCTCCAGCGACCAACGATGCCGAGGTCCCTGGGTAACCAGGGTAAACATCGGGTAACTAAGCGCAGGACCGCGCTTAGTTACCCGATGTTTACCCTGGTTACAAGCATTAAACTAAAAAAAAACAAACAGCACATACTTACATTCTGGTGTCCGTCAGGTCCCTTGCAGTCTGGTTCCCGCACTCAGTGACTGCTGGCCGTAAAGTGAAAGTGAAAGCACAGCCGCTGTGCTCTGCTTTCACTTTACGGCCGGCAGTCACAGTGCGGGAAGCAGACGGCAAGGGACCTGACGGACACCAGAATGTAAGTATGTGCTGTTTGTTTTTTTTAAGTTTAACGCTTGTAACCAGGGTAAACATCGGGTAATTAAGCGCGGTCCTGCGCTTAGTTACCCGATGTTTACCCTGGTTACAAGCGAACGCATCGCTGGATCGCATCGCTAGATCGCTAGATCGGTGTCACACACACCGATCTAGCGATGACAGCGGGAGATCCAGCGATGAAAGAAAGTTCCATACGATCTGCTACGACGTACGATTCTCAGCAGGATCCCTGATCGCTGCTGCGTGTCAGACACAGCGATATCGTAACGATATCGCTGGAACGTCACGAATCGTACCGTCGTAGCGATCGAAATGTTATAGTGTGACGGTACCCTTAGACCAAAGGAGACTCGTCTTCTGCAACTGAAATCTATAGACCCCCAAGCCTGTAGTCACAATATGATTGACATGCCTGTGTGCACGTGCCGCTCACATCTTCCATTCCCAATGGAACTGAATGCCGTCTCTATGAAATGAATAGGAAATACTGAACATAGATTTGGAGATCTAAAAATCTCAAGATCATAGGTTTTGGGAGCAGAACACTTAATATTTAAAGGTGAATCTCCTCTTATAAACACTTCACTAAAGTGATCATTTTTAAATCAATGAATTACCGTAAATGTTGCGTTTCCAGTGGAGTGTAAGTATTCCGAAAAATTATTTTTGAAAAGGCCAAAATTGTAATCCTGCTAGACAAATACTTTCACCCCTTTTGCCCCCTTCTCGCATGTACTCGCTATTAGCTTGGTGCTGTAGCGCCCTGGGCTTGACGTGTGTAGTCTATCAATTGCTGCTGTGTGTAGCTTTCAGATTATATAGTGCACATAATGCATTACACACAGGAGTAATCTGTGGACCCCACTGCTGAAAATAATAGAGCTAGTATTTGTCTATAGTTAGCACCCACAGTTTCATGGGGCTTGACTTGGATGGGGTCTGACATTAAAGGGAACTTGTCACCCCCAAAATCGAAGATGAGCTGCGGCCACCGGCATCAGGGGCTTATCTACAGCATTCTGGAATGCTGTAGATAACCCCACGATGTATCCTGAAAGATGAGAAAAAGAGGTTAGATTATAATCACCCAGGGGTGGTCCGGTGCGGTCCGGTCTGATGGGTGTCGCGGTCCGGTACGGGGCCTCCCATCTTCATATGAAGAGGACGTCATCGTACCAATAAAAAATCAGCACCTCCTAAAAAAAAAAAAAGTCAAGAAGGCAGGTTCCAAATTCATTGGGACTGCACTGCAAAAGCAAGCAAAAACAAATATGCAGAGGCATATATACTTAAAGGGAAGGTACCGCGTTTGTAGATCATTACTAAATCACTGTAATGTAGCATAACATGCTGCTATAACCAAGTTTTAAATGAAACAGATTACGTGTGTAATATGAGTTTAAAGAAGGCACTGGGGGCTGACCTCTTGGTTTCACAGCAGTTCAGGACACTATCAGTGTCCTTTTACGGCACCCCATGGACATAGGGTCAGCGCCGGTCTATTATCTCCTATCTCTAACATTGTAGCTGCTTTAGCAGTGAGCTGGGCACGCCTCTGTGGGCTGCACAACTCACTGCTGTAGGTGTGACTGGCCGCCAATTTATAATAGCCCAGTGCTATCTGCCGAGCTCCACTTACTTTCTATCACAGGAGAGAAGCACTCACTGGAACCGGAGGATGGGGAGTGCGGGTGATTTATCTCCATGCTGCAGGACATCCTCTGCTCTCACATGCTGCCCTCCCTGTGTGCTTCTCCTGCTCTGTCTCTGCCTCCTCACACACAGACCCTGTGATCTCTGGTAAGCTGCATTCACAGCCTGCCTCTCTCTCTGCCATACAATGTATCTCTCCCCTCCCTCCACAATGCCTGGCCATTCTCTGCAGACCTGGATCTCCTCCTTCTTATCTTACTGAGGGATGAGTCACAGACAGCTCTGCTCAGATAATGCTGCTCCATACATAAACACCACATGTCTTCACTTTTCCTCCAGTCCACCATGCTGCTGAGCCTGCTGTGTTCTGCTTTTTTGTAAACTCTGTAGCTGTGTTTCTGATGCAGTAACTGCTGGTGATAGCAGATCACAGGGCAATCACACACAAAATAGCTCTGCCCTGTGATGCTGCTCTTCATTCTGCCCCAGGGATATTAGACCACCCAAAAGGGGAGGGAAATGGTGACCGTGGCGGCACGGTGGCGCAGTGGTTAGCACTGCAGCCTTGCAGCGCTGGAGTCCTGGGTTCTAATCCCACCCAGGACAACATCTGCAAAGAGTTTGTATGTTCTCTCCGTGTTTGCGTGGGTTTCCTCCGGGCACTCCGGTTTCCTCCCACATTCCAAAGACATACTGATAGGGAATTTAGATTGTGAGCCCCATCGGGGACAGTGATAATAATGTGTGCAAAATGTAAAGCGCTGCGGAATATGTTAGCGCTATATAAAAATAAAGATTATTATTATTATGTCAGCAGTTACTGCCCCAATTTTCCAGCAAAGAGTAAAGCTGGTAAGTCTTACTATAGCTGCTTGAGGTCTAAAATGGAAAATGCTCCCCCTAGTGATCAATATATATATTTGTAAGAAAATATATAATATTTTTCATATAGAAATGTTTGCAAACAGTGTAAACATTGCATTAATACATTTTATTTACTATTTTAAGCTTAATTTCACATAAAAACAAACTAAAAAAAACTGGTGGCACCTTCCCTTTAATCCATATTTTGATCAAATTGGGTCCACCAGTCATGGCTAGGCATGAGTTAATTTTGTAGGTTTAGGATTGAGCGAGGACAAAGTCTTTTGGTTGTTCAGGTGCACTAGTCACTCTAGGGTCACCTCTGTGTCAGTCTGATTCTGTTGATTTGACTTTGTCGGAGTCTAGGGACATAACCCTTCAACAATGATCATGGTAAGACCTAGCGATCAGCCGATTTGTACAGTTTCAGGAGAAATAACGGTAGAACATCACAACACAGAGTTACAAGAAAACAGACAATCCTGAGAAAATAACAATTCTGGAGGAAGAAGTTAGTAAAATGGACCCATCAGTAGAACCTTTTCTACAGGGTGGGCCATTTATATAGATACACCTAAATAAAATGGGAATGGTTGGTGAGATCAACTTCCTGTTTGTGGCAGATTAGTATATGGGAGGGGGAAAATTTTCAAGATGGGTGGTGACCATGGCGGCCATTTTGAAGTCGGCCATTTTGGACGCAACTTTATAAATGGCCCACCCAGGTGTATCCATATAAATGGCCCACCCTGTATTGTAGCAGCCTACACTCCTGTCCAGTAGAATAGGAATTATACTCCAGTAGCAGATGGTCCACAAACATCCAACCTAGTATTATTACTACACTAAAAAAATCTATCACTGGCATTCTAGGAAGTGCTAGAAATGGTGATCCCGCTCTTAGGGGAAAAGACCTATCCACCTAGTATTACTTCATATTTGACTTTCAGCAGAAAGGTTAAATCAAATCTCTCATTAGCACATGAATAATGCAATCTCCCAGGAGCTCCTATGAATACATCAGAACCTCCGCGATGGGAGCCTGGCCGGGCTGTGTGTCTCGGCCTGAATGTGTCTGATGGTTGCTGCTTTATACAGAACATTTTGTTTCTTCGGTGCACATACTAGACACAGAGTTGGAATGCATTGTAAGAGGACTTTGCAGTAACATGTCAGCATGAGGATATGCATGTGAAAGATTGGACTCTTAAGTGTGTTTATAAACCCTACGATTGATGCTGGGCCCAGCCGAGTTAATAAAGTCATTATTTGGCAGGTAACGTCTTTAATAACCTGTATCCATGAACAGTTTATATAAATCTGCCACAGAATTTGTCTTTTGAAACCATCTACATTCCACTTCCTAACTTTAAAGCTTATGACCATGGCGAACTATCTGGAGGGCCATTATTCTCGATTTGTTTCTGGCATTGGAAGTAGTGCAGTTTATTTCTATGTACCGGGGTGAAGATTTAAAGGGGTTATCCATGACTATTTAAATTTTTTTTTTTCATCATGGGCCTAAAAACTACTTACCTACCTGTTGTGCCCGATGCTGATCTCTGCCACCACAGGACAGTCACACACCGCTCTTGCCGGCGATTCAGCAGCTTCCACTGATGTCATGGTGACAGAACAGAGGCTTCTCCTCTGCTTCACTGTGTTGACGGGGTGTGACTGCTGACATCATACTCATTGAAGCGGGCTCTCTGCTGCCTAACTGCAGGGAGCCAGCTGTCAGTCAGCATGATGTTGACAGTCACGCCCCGTTGACGGAGCAACCCAGAAGGAAAAGAGCTGCTATGCTGACATGGAACAGCTGAATCACAGGCAGGAGTGGTCGGTAACTGCTCCGAGTTGGCGCCAGGTAGAACAGACAGGCCTGTAGTTGTTAACCCAGGCAAGTACCTACTGAATTGAACTGAATATGGGGCCTGTTGCTATAAAATATCTCAGTCAGTGCGGGATTTTTAGATATATGTGAGGTGCTCCGAAATATTGGCTCAGCCCCTTTACATGCAATTTGAGAAACTATAGATTGCTGGCACCTGCTTCTAAATTGTCAGCGGACAGCACCTACTAGGCACATACGCTATGTCCATCCATTACTGTATAGGACTGAATGATTGGGTGCGGTTCATGAAATGACCTGTTGTGATCATGGTGATTTCACACTAAAGGAAGTGATTGTACATCGCCAGGATATGTCCTCACTGTCTGATTCAGGCCACCGTGATATTAAATGGAGTCTGTCAGCACAAAATGACTGTTCAAACCAAGCACAGTTGCCCGGCTCAGCTTGGACTTCACCAAACAGTTCAGTGAATCTTGGCACCTACTTGTTTTTTGCCAACTATCTCCTCATTACTTCGGCTCCTGCACAATCAGAGTTGTCAATCAAGAGAGACGACGGTGGAGAGAGGCAAAGCAAGCAGGTGCGACACACTGGCCATACTGCGATTGTAACAAGCGCCTCTGCTTTGTTTGAACAGTCATTGTGTCTCAGCAGGCTCCCTTTAGGAATAAATGGACCTTCACAGCACTGTACAGGTAAATGACAAAGCCACTCCATTAGTGTGAATGAGATGGCTTAGTGGTTAGCACTGCAGCCTTGCAGCGCTGGGGTCCTGGGTTCTAATCCCACCCAGGACAACATCTGCAAAGAGTTTGTATGTTCTCCCCGTGTTTGTGTGGGTTTCCTCCGGGTTCTCCGGTTTCCTCCCACATTCCAAAGACATACTGATAAGGAATCTAGATTGTGAGCCCCATCGGGGACAGTGATGATAATGTGTGCAAAACTGTAAAGCGCTGCGGAATATGTTAGCGCTATATAGAAATAAAGATTATTATTATTATTATCTGACAAAGAAGCAGTAGTCCCTTCATTTTCGGTCTCTAAAGGTCAGACCTGCAATCCTCATGTTATGGCATATCCTGGCACGGCTGTGTGAACTAACATGACAAGATAGGAATACCACTTTATTGGGGAAAACCTGGTGACAGGTTCCCTTTAAAGTAGGGCCATCACCTCACATGCATAACACAACGAATAGCTGGAATTATACTCGCCTGTGGCGCAGCCGGTCTGATGGACACCGCTGGTCTTGATCTAGCGCCTCCTTCTTGCTTCATGTAGATGACGTGTCCTATGTCATTCACAGTGTCCTCCATTACGCTCCTGCTCAAACTCACTTGCCTGTGCCTTGCTGAGGTCAGAACAAAGTACTGTAATGCGCATGCACTGGCGCTCTCTGCCCTCTACCTGCGCATGCGCATTGCAGTACTTCGCTGTCTCCTTGCCAGGGCAGAGAGAAGTACGCCGCAATGGCGGACACTGTGTGGATGACATAGGACGCATCATCCACCAGAAGCAAGGAAGGAGGACAGCGATCGCCAGAATGGAGGAGGTGCCTCATCACGACCAGTGACGCCCATAGGACCAGACTGCGCTGTAGGAGAGTATCATAATGGCTATTTTCATGTTATACAGAGCTCATTGGAGAGAGACATATATTCAGGTGCTGGCCCTGCTTTATATGGAAAAATCCTGATGATAGGTTCCCTTTAAAAAGGAATCTGTCATCAGGTTTTTACCGGACAATCTGAGAGCAGCATAATGTAGAGACCGAGAGCCTGATTCCATTGATGTGTCACTTACTGGGCTACTTGCTGTAGTTTTGGTAACCTCCTGCTGATAAAATAGTGATTTTATCACTAGAGGACTAGTAAACCTGCTGTCCTGTAATCCTTCATATTCATGAGCTCTGTGTAACTATGTCTTACCACTGAAATGCAGCTTTCTGCCTATGCACAGAGTACATAGAAAGCTGCCAATCACTGGTGTTTGGCAGATTTATACAGGGCTCTTCACTGGTTTATCTGCAGCAGATAAAACAATGATTTTATCAAAATTGCAGCCTATTAGGTAATACATCACTGGAATCAGCATCTCTGAACCTATATCTTGCTGCTGTCAGGTTAGCCTTAATTTGGTAACAGATTGCCTTAAAGGGGATCGTTCTTAGCTTTTAAAACAGTGATTTTTGGTTTTGGTTGAAGTTGTATAATAACCTTGAAGCTGCATTTTTACTTTTATTTTCTTAGTTGACTACTTTGGGATAATGTGGCTGTTGCTACAGCTTTAGACTAGTGAGCAAGGCATTAAAAATGGCCGACTGAAATGCTTACTATAACCATAGAGATAGGAACAAGATTCTCAAAGCTGTATGGAAATGATGTACGGTTCTTGGTGTTGTAGGTCCGTATAATTTCTATTATGCTCCGCCATGTATTGACATTGACCTCCTCTTTGTGTGTTCACCATTTCACTTATTTTTTCATCTGTTACAGAAGAGAAGATAATCCTGTCAAAGAAGGAAAAAACCAAGCAAAAGCGAGAGCGATGGTTACAGAGTAAGTTTTGACTTTCATGCTTTTTGCGTTTGTATACGGTGTTTGAATTTAAAAATCTGATTGTTTTGCTGGTATGAATCGACTTCTGTGGCTGTCACATGGGACAGAAAGGCAAGCCACAATAGGTGGGCCGGATAGACTTACATGACGCTATTACTAGGCCACGTTCATGAGCCACAATAGGTGGGCCGGATAGACTTGCATGACGCTATTACTAGGCCACGTTCATGAGCCACAGTAGGTGGGCCGGATAGACGTACCTGACACTATTACTAGGCCACGTTCATGAGCCACAGTAGGTGGGCCGGATAGACGTACCTGACACTATTACTAGGCCACGTTCATGAGCCACAATAGGTGGGCCGGATAGACTTACATGACGCTATTACTAGGCCACGTTCATGAGCCACAATAGGTGGGCCGGATAGACTTGCATGACGCTATTACTAGGCCACGTTCATGAGCCACAGTAGGTGGGCCGGATAGACGTACCTGACACTATTACTAGGCCACGTTCATAAGCCACAATAGGTGGGCCGGATAGACTTACATGCCACTATTACTAGGCCACGTTCATGAGCCACAATAGGTGGGCCGGATAGACTTGCATGACGCTATTACTAGGCCACGTTCATGAGCCACAGTAGGTGTGCCGGATAGACGTACCTGACACTATTACTAGGCCGCGTTCATGAGCGACTATAGGTGGGCCGGATAGACTTACATGTCGCTATTACTAGGCCACGTTCATGAGCCACAATAGGTGGGCCGGATAGACTTACATGTCACTATTACTAGGCCACGTTCATGAGCCACAATAGGTGGGCCGGATAGACTTACATGACGCTATTACTAGGCCACGTTCATGAGCCACAATAGGTGGGCCGGATAGACTTACATGACGCTATTACTAGGCCACGTTCATGAGCCACAATAGGTGGGCCGGGTAGACTTACATGATGCTATTACTAGGCCACGTTCATGAGCCACAATAGTTGGGCCGGATAGACTTACATGATGCTATTACTAGGCCACGTTCATGAGCCACAATAGGTGGGCCGGGTAGGCTTACATGATGCTATTACTAGGCCACGTTCATGAGCCACAATAGGTGGGCCGGATAGACTTACATGTCACTATTACTAGGCCACGTTCATGAGCCACAATAGTTGGGCAGGATAGACTTACATGTCACTATTACTAGGCCACGTTCATGAACCACAATACAGTAGGTGGGCTGGATAGACTTACCTGACACTATTACTAGGCCACGCTCATCATCAACAGTGCCAGCTCCAGGATCTTCAGTTATAACGTTCTATGGTCACAATCTGCAGTCTAATAAATGTTCCATGAGCTGATCCCAGGCATGGAAATATATCAATTATGCATGATTTCATCATAGAAACGCATTCATTCCGTTGTACTTATTGTCATCTAAAGGCACTGGTAACGTTTCATCTACACTGGCATTTTGCTGAATTTCTATCATTTGGTTGTATTGTAGGCCGATAGAAAGTGATCATGAAGCTTTGCTATTCATTGACACCATAAACTATGAAAAGGGTTGTCCAGGTTTAGAATATTGATGACCGGTCTTTAAAGGGGTGGCCAAAACTAAAATTAATTTTAATCGTACGTCTCTCTTTAGTTAATGTCATAATCTAATCTCTTAAAGTCTAGATTGTGCTCATACTACTCAGTATAACTGCTTTATTTTTATTTATTTTTTTACCTACTTCCTGTGTGATTACTTCATAAGAGAATCCCACTGATGACACTGCATTTCAGGGAATGGGCTAGTCCCTGCTCTGAGTAAGCATTGGTTGTCCATTCCTGCGTATGCTCAGTAGGCTCTTGTGACTGTGCACTTTCCTTGTCAGTGCACAGTGACAGTGCACTCCCTCTCAGGGCTCTGGTGAGTAGTGATGAGCTGGCAAGTGAGCGCACATTCAGTGAGCATTGTAAGGAGAAAACAAGCAAGCAGATGCCAGCCCCACTCTCACAAGTGACGTCTCTTGTGATTTTCTGTCTTGGACTTGTATAAATCAGCAGCACTTCAGACTTGGCGGTTGCGCCTTCCGTTCTTGTACCCCACCATCCAATACGTATAGGGGCATCCAGAGACATTTCTTTAACACATGATATGTGGGAAGATGAGGATCGGCGGTTTTAATTAATTTTGTTCTCCAGGCAGATAAACTGCTGCCAGATTAGTTTCTTTCTGCTCTCCACATACAGTTCAAATGGCTCCTCGCAAATTTTTACCTTATGTACAGCACTATACATAACATAGTTCTATACGAAGATTAATTTTCCCAAGGGGCCAAATGACTGACTGACTATTGTGGAGGCCAAACCAATAGGCCAAAATTAATTTTGCTCAATATTAATATAATATAAAAAATTAATAATTGTATGACTTAATATTGAGCAGAATTAAGTATGCTGACATCCCCGTATATACAGTATGACCCACCACATAACCCCCTCATACAATATCAGCCCCCACACAGTCCCCTCAATCAACAACCAAAGCGATCAACCTATGGGGCCTTATACATGTAAACCATAACAAAAATGACCCTTAATAAAATCTGTCAGTATTTAGTTATGGTAGTTGTAAAAACTCAATACATAAAGACATACATGCACTCAGTTATTGTAAAAAAACAGAGCAGAAATGAGGGGCAATAGGGAGCAGTTTTCCCCCTCACACTTCCCTTCCTGAGAACGAGGTTGGCACCCTAAGTCCCTAAGTTGAAACGGTATTGTATAATACAGGGGTGTCAAACTGCATTCCTCGAGGGCTGCAAACAGGTCATGTTTTCAGGATTTCCTTGTACTGCACAGGTGATAATTGAATCACCTACACACATAATGATTGCAGCACCTTGTGCAATGCTAAGGAAATCCTGAAAACACGCATGATTTGCGGCCCTCGAGGAATGCAGTTTGACACCCCTGGTATAATATATAATGGCATCTTGTTCCAACGCTTTTCCACTCTCTTTTGGTGATTCGGTGATTCATCAGGGAATTCCTTCAATCAGGACAAGAAAAGGAGGACCGCTCACAGGCCAAGGCAATATGCCCCTACATAGCCCCCAACATAGAATATGAGGCCCACACAGCCTCTCTATATGCAGCATGAGCCCCCACATAGCCCCGTACATACAGTATGATCGCTCACACAAAGCCCTCTGCAAACTGTATGAATCCACACGTAACCCCTGCATACAGTATGAGTCCCCACATAGCTCCCTATATACAGTATGAGCCCCATATAGCTACCTAGATAGTGTGAGCCTGCACATAGCCTCCCTATATGCAGTATAAGCTCCACATTGCTCCCTATATACAGTAAGCCCCTATATAGCCTCCTATATAGTGTGAGCCTGCACATAGCCTCCTATATACAGTATGAGCCCCTATGTAGCCTCGTATATATAGTATTAGCTCCACATTGCTCCCTATATACAGTATGAACCCCTATATAGCCTCCTATATACAGTGTGAGCCTGCACATAGGGGCTCATACTGTATATAGGAGGCTATGTGCAGGCTCACACTGTATATAGGAGGCTATATAGGGGTTCATACTGTATATAGGGAGCAATGTGGAGCTAATACTATATATACGAGGCTGCATAGGGGCTCATACTGTATATAGGAGGCTATGTAGCCTCGTATATACAGTATTAGCTCCACATTGCTCCCTATATACAGTATGAACCCCTATATAGCCTCCTATATACAGTGTGAGCCTGCACATAGCCTCCTATATACAGTATGAGCCCCTATGTAGCCTCATATATATATATAGTATTCGCTCCACATTGCTCCCTATATACAGTATGAACCCCTATGTAGCCTTCTATATACAGTGTGAGCCTGCACATAGCCTCCTATATATAGTATGAGCCCCTATGTAGCCTCGTATATACAGTATTGTACACATTGCTCTCTATATACAGTATGAGCCCCTATATAGCCTCCTATATACAGTGAGTCCCCACATAGCTCCCTATATAGCCTCCTATATACAGTGTGAGCCTGCACATAGCCTCCTATATACAGTATGAGCCCTCGCATCCCATACATATATTAATTAAAAACACATACAGACATACTCACCTTGCTCCCGTTCCCCTGGCGCTCTGCTCCGGTCCCTGTGGCTCCACCAGTCTGGTCAGCTCGTACACACCATCGCCGGCACCAGCTGATGACGTCATCTCTCTGACACCTTACAGCGGAGGCAACGCCGATGGCGGTGCACAAAACATTATAGTGAGGGCGATCTGGCGATGGGCCCCCCGGGGGTAGCCCAGATTGCTCTGATTATAATCCGCCTGTGGTGCTTATTATTTGTAAGGGATGTAACATCTTAGTGGTTGGTAAGTCCTCTTGTGCAACACTTGGGGCTTGTTCACACAAGCATTTTACAATACTAGTAAAGTGAATGAGGAATTGTGAAACCTCATGCACAGGCTGCCTATTATTTTCATGTAGATCAGACCATTTAAAGCTTTTTATCAAATCTGCAGCATGTCCGTTCTTTCAGCATTTTTTTCAGTGTTCTTCACCAATTAAAATGAATGCGGGAAAAAAAGAGCATTAAAAACGTGTGTATTTTAAGCAGCATGTTTCCTGCCAACACTTGTATTTGCAGAAGAAAAACCAGCTGCAAGTACTGAATGTGGGCACGCAGCCTTATACTAGTCTCCACCTGTTGTTTGTTGGTTTCTTTTTGAATATTTATGGTGTGTATTATTTTTCTGTTGTCTGTCTGTATATAGAGTCTTAGAGGAAAGTGACCTTTATAATGGAAGTGTATTGTGTTTTTGATGTACAGCACATCCACAAGAATTAATAACTTGGAGATTTGCAAAAAGCCCAATTCTTAATCTGCAGTTTTGTTCCTGATTTAACCATCTGTTCTTTCGGTGTTGTGATAATGTGTGGAGACAGAATAAACTGAATTACGCGCAACATCTATTTTTCCGGGCTGAATCTTGTTTTATTCAAAAGTGTGCTCGCTTACTTAAAAATGGTTGTCCACTCTTGAAAAAAAAAAAATTGTGTGTACTATACACTCCCTGTTCTGATCATATTTCTTTCTGTCCAGCTACTACACTGATGCCTCCTCCTTGTGCCAGTGAATGCACTGGTTACCCCTCCGCTACAGAGTACAATGTAAATGTCTCTCTCACCCACAATGCTCTTTACAGTTTTGTACCACTATACTCCAGCATCTCTCATCTGTTTATCACCCTACCCGGGCTTCATTCTGCAAATCATCTAAGACTACATCCTCTGTAATCTGAACCTCCCACCTCTGTCTCCAAGACTTTTCTCCTTCTGCGCCGGTTTTCTTACTCCAGATGATCCGATTGATATCAAGCCCCCAAATGTTTAATCATGTTTTAAAAACCCATCTCTTTAGACAGATGTTTCACCTCACTTCACTAATCGAACTCTTCCATCTTTCTAAATTTTCCTTAAAATCTGGTCCCACCTTATTCATCTGTCTCCACATCCTCCATGCACCCAGTAGCACTTGGTAGCTGTACTTATACAGAACTTGGCGCTATATCAATAAAATTAATATTATTTATCATTATTCAACAGCTATTGGATGCTTTGTCCTGGGGACATCACTTTGGTCACTTTTTTTTTTTATCTGTAAAATGGTGAAAGCTCAACTGCTGAAGACGGAGGGAACGTGTGCTTGGGAAGTGAGCAGAACTATCCTTTAATCCAGTGTTCCCCAACTCCGGTCCTCAAGAGCCACCAACAGGTCATGTATTCAGGATTTCCTTAGTATGGCACAGGTGATGGAATTATTGCCTGTGCAGGTGATGCAATTATCACCTGTGCAATACTAAGGAAATCCTGAAAACATGACCTGTTGGTGGCTCTTGAGGACCGGAGTTGGGGAACACTGCTCTAAACATAGCCGACAACTCCCACTCCCGTTATAAGAATGGAAGGTGATGGCTTTGAGAACACAAACATTTAATCCTGGGAATATACGGATGCTTTGTGCAGTTACTAATTCTAGCATTCAGCTTCCTCCCCTAGTTTAACAGGGAATAATAAGTACATGTTGTGGCATCCTAGGTCTAAAAGGGTTAAAAAGGGCTTTGGATACATTCGATGTTGTCTGCAATTTGTCAGAAGATTGGGACCCCCCCCCCCCAAAAGCAACAGAAGATTCTATTTATTTTTTTTAATTCCATGCTTGTTTTAGAGCAGCCTAGTTTAGCGTCAGAGCCCACGTAAGCATACACATGAGCGAGCCATGGAAGCGAGCCGTGGCAGCTGTTCCTACGCACAGTGATGGCCGGGGTGGATACTCTGTGTGTCAGCCGCATGTTCCTATAATTGCACTTTGTGCCCGGCCTCCCTGCACTTCAATTCCAGCTGACTCCTTCTTATTTAGCTTGTAAAGCCTTTCACTGTTGACTACTGTGCAAGCTATGTCCATGACTTAAAAGAGATGGCCAGAAACAAAGAGATATGCTTTCTTATTCTTTAATTTTCTTAAAGCCTATGGATACCTTTTGAAATAATTTTTACATGCCAGTGGTTGCATTTAGTTAAAGGGTAATTATACTTTCAAGTAACCTAATAATCACTCCTCCCATCAAAGTGTTTATCCTTTTAATATATTGCAATCTTCATATTATATAGCGCTGTGTACTTACAATTGCTCACTTTGCCTTTCTACCCAGATAATTCTTCTCTTCGCTAGAAGATATATTACACAGCAGTAGGGATCAATGTATCTACAGCTCCAACTCTGGGCTGACATACAAGACTTGTTGGAAAGTACAGAGTGGATGCTTTCCTGAAACGGAAAGTACTTGCAAGCAGCATAATACAAAGAATAGCAGGTTTACCCAGAATCCTTTGCAGTAGGCGGAGCTATGCAAATCATCTCTTTCCACCCCAGTCTAATCCACAGCGCTTGGAACCGCCAAGCGTGCAATGCTGCGGATTAGTTTCTAAATTTACACAGCCAACCAATTCCTACCTGTGGACACGTGTTTCGGGCTTTAGGCCCTCATCAGCACAGGGCTGGAATTGGTTGGCTGTATGGAGTGGGGCTCGGTGAGCAAGCGATACATATATGCTAGCCATGTATTTCCTTTAAGTAGAGGGCTTTTCAGTCTCTTTCGTCCCGCTATATTTAGCCCAACTTGGGTCTCTCCCTAAGGTGGCTAGCATATATGTATGGAAAGTACAGAATAATCTTTCTGTGTCTCGTTTCCCCATACTTCATCTCTCTGCTGCTCTCTTCCTCCCATCATCCCTCTCTATAGGGTATTTTGGGCATTACATGGATCTGGCAGTCTATCTGGCTTGAGAGAGACTGTTTTGAGTTGTTTTTTCCACAGTGGATGGTGAGTTCAGGAGACAGGGGTAGAGGATGTATTGTCTTATAAGTTGGGAATGAAGCCGATTTCTCTGATAAGGTATATTATAAAGTTTCTTATATTCACCTATGCCAGAGATTTATTTAAAGTTTGTTGAAAATACAGTTACCTCTTAGTAACGTTCCTCTAATTTTAGTCTGCAATTGTCATACATTTCCAAACCTCCTGATATGCTTTTTGCAGCCTGTACAAAGTTTCAGATTTTTCTTTTGAGAGAGTGTCTCTTCCAGTAATATAGGCTGGATGTGAGATCTATGTGTTTCCAGTGTGCTGCGTTTTTAACTTTCTTTTATGTATCCGCTTCTATTCTGCACTTTATTTTTTCTTCACCTGCTTTACTTCTTTTCCAGAAAGGAGAAAATGCTCAGTTCTAAGCTTTAAAAATTGCAATATTATTAATACAAATTGTATAAAGCATGCATGAAATTCATAAAGACGAACAAGACTGTACATAGATAACAAAGCAGAACGGCCAAGCAATAAACAAATATGAATGCTTGAGCAATAGCTCATTTAAGTGTAACAGACACAATGGTCCTATGTATGAATGTAAACACATACCGTATATACTCGAGTATAAGCCGACCCCCTAATTTTGCCACAAAAAAACTGGGAAAACTTAATAACTCGAGTATAAGCCTAGGGTGGGAAATGCAGCAGCTACCGGTAAATGTCAAAAGTAAAAATAGGTACCAATAAAAGTAAAATTGAGACATCAGTAGGTTGTGTTTTTGAATATCCATATTGAATCAGGAGCCTCATATAATGCTCCATAAAGTTTATGATGGGCCCCATATTAAAATTTGCCCCATATAATCCTGCATAAAGGTTAATAATGGCCCCATAAGATGCTCCATACAGACATTTGCCCCATATAGTGCTGCATAAACGTTATGGCCCCATACAGACACTTGCCCCATATAGTGCTGCACAAACGTTATGGCCCCATAGAGACACTTGCCCCATATAGTGCTGCATAAACGTTATGGCCCCATACAGACACTTGCCCCATATAGTGCTGCACAAACGATCATGGCCCCATAGAGACACTTGCCCCATATAGTGCTGCACAAACGTTATGGCCCCATATAGTGCCGCACAAACGTTATGGCCCCATATAGTGCCGCACAAACGTTATGGCCCCATATCATGCTGCACAAACATTATGGCCCCATAGTTGCTCCATACAGACACTTGCCCCATTTGCTGTTGCTGCGATAAAAAAAATTAAAAAATCACATACTCACCTCTCCATCGCTCAGGCCCCCGGCACTTCCAATATTCACCTGCTCCTCGTTCCGGCGCCGCTCCATCTTCAGCGTCTCCTGCACTGACTTTCAGACAGAGGGCGCGCACTAACCACGTCACCGCGCCCTCTGACCTGAGCGTCACTGCTGAAGACGGAGCGGCGCCGGAACGAGGAGCAGGTGACTATCGCGCAGCGCTCCCCTCCCCGTTCTACTCACTTACTCCTGGTGCGGTCCCTGCATGTCTGTTCCCTGGCGCCGGCAGCTTCTTCCTGTACTGAGTGGTCACCATTACCGCTCATTATGGGAAGTGGAGCCACATATTCATTACTGTAATGAGCGGTACCATGTGACCGCTCAGTACAGTCAAAAAGAAGCTGGCAGCGTCGGGGAAAAGACGTGCAGGGACCGCACCAGGAGCAGGTGAGTATTATTAGACAGTCCCCCCTCCCCCTCCCTTGCCGACCCCTGGGTATGACTCGAGTATAAGCCGAGAGGGGGACTTTCAGCCCAAGAAAATGGGCTAAAAATCTCGGCTTATGCTCGAGTATATACGGTAATTATGAAGATTGTGGGTATATAGTAAGCAAACTCCTACCCATGGCAATGAGGCAGACTGCAAGGTTACCATGATAAAAACAGGCCCCAGCGCGCGTTTTGCTTGTGTAATACTACTGTAATGCTAACTCGGGGTCCGGTGTGCAAGACTAAAGGGACCCTAAGTATTTTTGGCGCAAATCATGTGATCGGAGCACCAGCTAATGAGATTGAGATAGGCAGTGTATGCACACCCTGCTGTGCACATCCCCCAATGATCACCCATACCATCAATGTAGTACCACACATACGCCGCAGTGTGGACGCATCACGTACCGAGCATGTGCGGACACAATTTCCTTCTTCTCTGTAGTCTGTTTTCTCTGGCCCTCCCTGAAACTGTACATGCTTTTTCTCCTGTGCTTATTGTGAAAACCTTATGTACTACCCTCTCCACCTCCCTGCTGTTATCACTGACATTGAGAGAAGTGAGGAGAGCTGGCCTCCAGAACCAGAGCTAATCTTTGACAGATTTGTAACATTTTTATAAAACCATTAAACTAGATAAAGAACTTATAGACATTCTGCATCTGATTAATGGTAAAGCATTCTTAGCAAACACTGTTTTGAAAGTTGCTTAACTTTGAATTCAGAAAGAAAATTAACAATAAAAATAAATTACCGAAGGTGTCCATAGCCTTTAAGGGGATTTTTGCTTTTTCAGCTGCAGTTAATGAGGCTTTGGCATCTTATTGTGAAATGTAAGTGAATGTGGTTACACCCATGGGTGTTACAACATTGAATTGGATCTAAATCAATCAATCTGAAGTACCCGATCTTCAAACACTGGGAGAAAAAGCTCAGAATATGTTTTAGAAATTAGGGCATAATCTGTACAAATATACATGTATTTGAATGCCTCTATTATATTGATGGCTGGGCTGAACAGTGAACAGGACAGGCACATATTTTTACCTTTAGCGTTCCCCCTATTTCCACATAGATTGTCATCTTGCGAGTAGGGTCCTCTCTCCTCTTGGTGTTCATTGAGCTATGTGTTACTCTGTAATGTCTTATCTTGTTTGTACAAGTGCCCCCTGAATTGTAAAGTGTTGCGGAATATGTTGGCGCTATAGAAATAAAATTAGTATTACTGTTAATATATTTTTTATATAGATACATGCAGACAGTCATGGCCAAAAGTATTGGCACCCTTGAAATTGTTCCGGAAAATAAAAGTATTTCTTCCAGAAAATTATTGCAATTACACAGGTTTTGTTATACACATTTATTTCCTTTGTGTGTATTGGAACAACACAAAAAACTGAAAAAGGCAAATTGGACATAATTTCACACAATCCCTAAAAATGGTCTGGAGAAAATTGTTTGCACTTTTCCAAAATTGTAGGTAAACAATAGTGACACGTTACTCGAGTTTGCCTTGGGGTGCCCGGGTATGCACCGAGTATCATGGGTGCTGAAGTGCCATGTCTGAGTCCCAGCGGCCACATATTTCACCCCTGTTAGGCCGGGTTTGCGTCTGTGTGCGCAGTGTACGATCTGCATACATCCGCATGCGTCACAGGCTCATATCTTTAAGATGGTGTACGCAGGGACATGTTTTTGCATGCGTTCGCTTGCGGATGCGTGCGCATGCGTTGTTTTGAGGTGTGCGGCGGGGTCTGGCAAACGCAACATGTTGAATTTTTTGAGGCGTCAAATATTGCGCGATTGTCCGCATGCTGACAATTGCTTAAACACCGCATTAGCGTCTATTGGAATGCGTTGGTACACAATGACATGCGTACGAATGCGTTCGATACGCATGCGTACTTTAGACTGCGCAGGTCCAGAAAATGATGTCACCGCTTTCACCGTGTGCATAAAAAACGCAAACGCATGCCAAAACTCATTTAAACGCATGCACACGCAGCATTTTTTTTTTTTGTATCATGCGCAAGATGATGTGCTGGCGTAAGCATGATTTTGCATGCGTTTTGGCATGTGTTTGCACATGCAGATGACACACTGCGCACAGAGACGCTAATGTGAACTTAGCCTTAGATAACCACAAAACATGCGCTGATTGCTTCTGTCAGGCAATTCACACATATTTTGTGGCTGTCTACCAGCTGTGAAACATGTGGCTGCGGGGACTCAACTTTGTTTCAAGCCAGTGATGCTCCTTCAAACTCACCTGTGACCAGTAACAGGTGTAGACAATATGAAAATCACACCTGAAACCAGATAAAAAGGGGAGAAGGTGACTCAATATTTGCATTGTTAGTTTGTTACACTAAGCATGGAGAACAGAAAGAGAAGAGAAGTCAATCTCCAGAGATCTTGATGTTTCTTTGTCCACGTTGCGCAACATAGTCAAGAAACTTACAACCCATGGCACTGTAGGTAATCTCCCTGGACTTGGACAGCAGTGACCAATTTGATGAAAAGTTGCAACTCATAGTCCGGATGGTGGATAAGCAACTCCAATTAAGTTCCAAAAAATTGTAAGCTTTCCTGCAGACTCATGATGCATCAGTGTGAGCGCAAACTGTCGACATTTGAATGAAATGAAGCGCTATGGCAGGAGGTCCCGGAGGACGCCACTGTCGACACAGAGACATAAAAAAGCTACACTGTAGTTTGCCAAAATGTATGTGAGTTAGCCAATATCCTTCTGGGAAAGCGTCCTGTGGACAAATGAGACCAAGATTGAGCTTTGTTGGTAAAGCACAACATTCTACTGTTTACGGAAAACCGAATGCGGGCTACAAAGAAAAGAGCACAGTACCTACAGTCAAATATGGTGGAAGTCCAAAGATGTTTTGAGGTGGTTTTGCTGCCTCTGGTACAGAATGCCTTGACTGTGTGCATGAAATCTGAAGATTACTAAACGATTTTGGGTCGCAATGTAGTACCCAGTGTCAGAAAGCTGGGTTTGCTTCCTAAGTCATGGATCTTCCAGCAGGACAATGAACCCAAAACTAATTCAAGAAGCACCCAGAAATGGATGTAAAAAAGCACAGGAGGGTTCTGAAGTCGCAGAAATGACTCTGGATCTAAATCCCATTTAAAAACTTTGGAGGAATCTTAATTTTGCTGTTGGGAGAAGGCACCTTCAAATATGAGAGACCTAGAGCAGTTTACCAAACAACAGTGCTCCAAAATTCCTGTTGATAGGTGTTAAGAAGCTTGTTGCTAACAGGAAGCTACTGACTGCAGTTATTTATTCCAAAAGGTGTGCAATCAAATATTAAGTTGAGGGTGCCAACAATTTTGTCCTCTTTTATGGGGTTTTGAGTGAAATGATGTCCAATTTGCCTTTTTCTTCCTCTTTTTTTTGTGTTTTTCCTTAATACAAACAATGGAAATATACATGTATAAAACAAAACATTTATTTTCTGGAACAATTTCAAGGGTGCCAACACTTTCGATAATGACCGTATGTCAACCTTAAAGGGAACCTGTCACCCCCAAAATCGACGATGAGCTAAGCCCACCGGCATCAGGGGCTTATCTACAGCATTCCAGAATTCCGATGTATCGTGAAAGATGAGAAAAAGAGGTTAGATTATACTCACCCAGGGGCGGTCCTGCTGCGGTCTGGTCCGATGGGCGTCGCGGTCCGGTCCGGGGCCTCCCATCTTCTTACGATGACGTCCTCTTCTGGTCTTCACGCTGCGGCTCCGGCGTACTTTGTCTGCCCTGTTGAGGGAAGAGCAAAGTACTGCAGTGCGCAGGCGTCGGGCCTCTCTGACCTTTCCCGGCGCCCGCGCACAGCAGTACTTTGATCTGCCCTCAACAGGGAGACAAAGTGCGCCTGAGGCACAGCGTGAAGACAAGAAGAGGACGTCATTGTAAGAAGATGGTAGGCCCCGGACCGCGACGCCCACCGCAGCGGGACCCACCGGGTGATTATAATCTAACCTCTTTTTCTCATCTTTCAGGATACATTGGGGGCTTTTTTACAGCATTACAGAATGCTGTAGATAAGCCTCTGATGACGGTGGGCTTAGTTTATAGGCCATTTTTGGGGTGACAGATTCCCTTTAATACATTTTCCAGACTCTCACTTTTTCTTGTGTACCCTTTAAAAGGTAACTGAAAATCTATCTTTGGGAAACACCACTGCTTTGGATATTGTCATTCTGAAGACACAGGCTTGGATCACACCAGCGTATGTTCTCCCATGTGAGAGAATCGGGCCGATAATGCTATTCTCACTAGGATTATACTCTGTCAGGGTTTGATCTGACGGTCACCTTAGTGTGATCCGATTCTCTCACGTTAGAGAATTGTATAACCGGCGCGCAGAAGATGGAGAACTTAATTTCTTCATCTTCTCCAATATTTCTGTGACTGCCCTCAGATGACATCCGAGTGCAGTCTGATGTTTTAAATGCACGGATATATTTGTACAAGTGATTGGTAATGATGTGCAGTACTACGCACAGCCACTACAGCACTATGCCGGAAAACAATGAAGGGGCCCAGAAAACCCCTTTTGATTTTATTGTTACCGCAGCAAACCATATACATGTACGGCTTTGGATGACTGAATGGCTGTCCTATTAGAATATTGCACAGTTGCGTTAGTAGCCAGTACACTAAGGCGGCTACGGATATCAATCATTTGGCCAACTTATGGTGAAATGGTTTTTCAGATCTTTAGATGGGTTAGATCTTTACAGACTTTGCTGTTCTACTTTGTATTTACGTTTTCTTTTTTTCAGAATATGTTTTGGTTTGTTTTTCCTCTTGGAATTTGAAGTAAACATACTAAATTAACCAAACCTCCTTTTCTTCAGAAATCGATTCCCTGAAACTGGCACAGCTGGCAAAAAAGGCTCAAGCCAAGAGAAAAGCTACTCCGGTGGTTGGGGACATGCAGCCCCTCATGGATGCCTTACCTGAGCTGTCCGCATTAACCTCTGCTAGTAAGCCGCGAGCTCGGCGGAAGCAGCCCAAAGAGTAAGTTGTCTTATTTCTTATTTTCTACCTTACTAAAAAAAAAAAAAAAACTCCTTCAAATTTTGTTTGGTGATGCTCATTAGGCGATTTCTCACTGACCGCATTTATCCTACATCCATTGGGCACAGTGACGTCGCCTATGTCCCTGGAGGCGATGGCCGTGCTTGACACTTTTTCTTACCGCCGTGAACTTTACTTGAAGCTTGTACGCCAGTCGATTTCCTAATCTGCATGCCAGGTACAGGTTCCCCTGATTTTGTATTTATCAGGGTCCCAATGGTTGAATCCGCACTGATCCAGAATTCATCTCTAATCACAGTAAGTGATATGTGTTTTCAGTTGGAATATCCCTTTAAACTTGTAATCCACACAATAAGCCGATTATGGGGTGAAAATTGGAACATTAGACCAACTGATTCACACAGTCAAACGCATCCTTGTTTGGGGGTCCGAATACGGACCATGAATCGCGGAATGGCTGCAGGTCTCCTGACCTGAACGTTATAGCCTCATAGTCAAAAAAAGGAGACAAAGTTTGGGTTAGGGGACTCAGTAAATCACGGTCTGTACTAGGACCACTAAATGCGGATGTGTGAAACTGGCTTTATTCTTTCAGTAAGGGACAGGTGTATAAAACCACTGTGCAAAGCAGGGTTGTGGAGTCGTTAAGCCAAAGCACCAACTCCTCAATTTCACTGACTCCGACTCTGACTCCACAGCCCTGGTCACTACTGAGCATGTGCATAAAGCGCAGCACAGATTTATGTCCACTAAAAGCCGAGCTTCTTAGATCAGGAACAGAACAGACTTTTATAGGACATTTCATAACTTTCCCAAATTCCTGAGTGTACTATTGTACCCAATTTATTATATATTTTAGGAGTCTGAGTCGGTCTATTTTATTCCAATTCCACCAAAATGGGCACAAACTCCGCAGCCCTGATGCAAGGAGCATTTTAATCAATAATAATACTGCCATTCAGTGACCATATGAGGTTCAGATCCCTGGTCTGTGCATGCGTTGCGCATCTCCTTATCTAACATCTGCAAGGAGTTTGTATGTTCTCTCCGTGTTTGGATGGATTTCCTCCGGGTTCTCAGGTTTCCTCCCACACGGCAAAGACATACTGATAGGGAATGTAGATTGTGAGCCCCAATGGAGACAGTGATGAAGATGTCAGTGATGGGCTGTGGAAATTATTGGCATTATATAAGCCAGCAAAATAAATTAATACGTTAAAGTATATAAAATCAATCATAAATGTAACGAAAATGCCCTCCATTATGTATATGTGGGTTGCGTGTACAGTACTTGCCTTACATAATAGTAAATGAGGTATTAACACTTTCTGTAGCACAGAATAAGTCACGTACACAGAATCCCGGCTTCTCTCTGTAGCACAGAATAAGTCACGTACACAGAATCCCGGCTTCTCTCTGTAGCACAGAATAAGCCACATACACAGAATCCCGGCTTCTCTCTGTAGCACAGAATAAGCCACATACACAGAATCCCGGCTTCTCTCTGTAGCACAGAATAAGTCACGTACACAGAATCCCGGCTTCTCTCTGTAGCACAGAATAAGCCACATACACAGAATCCCGGCATCTCTCTGTAGCACAGAATAAGCCACATACACAGAATCTCGGCATCTCTCTGTAGCACAGAATAAGTCACGTACACAGAATCCCGGCTTCTCTCTGTAGCACAGAATAAGCCACATACACAGAATCCCGGCATCTCTCTGTAGCACAGAATAAGCCACATACACAGAATCCCGGCTTCTCTCTGTAGCACAGAATAAGCCACGTACACAGAATCCCGGCTTCTCTCTGTAGCACAGAATAAGCCACATACACAGAATCTCGGCATCTCTCTGTAGCACAGAATAAGCCACATACACAGAATCTCGGCATCTCTCTGTAGCACAGAATAAGCCACATACACAGAATCCCGGCATCTCTCTGTAGCACAGAATAAGCCACATACACAGAATCTCGGCATCTCTCTGTAGCACAGAATAAGCCACATACACAGAATCCCGGCTTCTCTCTGTAGCACAGAATAAGCCACATACACAGAATCCCGGCTTCTCTCTGTAGCACAGAATAAGCCACATACACAGAATCCCGGCTTCTCTCTGTAGCACAGAATAAGCCACATACACAGAATCCCGGCTTCTCTCTGTAGCACAGAATAAGCCACATACACGGAATAACGGCTTCTCTCTCTGTAGCACAGAATAAGCCACATACACGGAATCCCGGCATCTCTCTGTAGCACAGAATAAGCCACATACACGGAATCCCGGCTTCTCTCTGTAGCACAGAATAAGCCACATACACGGAATCCCGGCTTCTCTCTGCAGCACAGAATAAGCCACATACACAGAATCCCGGCTTCTCTCTGTAGCACAGAATAAACCACATACACAGAATCTCGGCATCTCTCTGTAGCACAGAATAAGCCACATACACGGAATAACGGCTTCTCTCTCTGTAGCACAGAATAAGCCACATACACGGAATAACGGCTTCTCTCTCTGTAGCACAGAATAAGCCACATACACGGAATCCCGGCATCTCTCTGTAGCACAGAATAAGCCACATACACGGAATCCCGGCTTCTCTCTGTAGCACAGAATAAGCCACATACACGGAATCCCGGCTTCTCTCTGCAGCACAGAATAAGCCACATACACGGAATCCCGGCATCTCTCTGTAGCACAGAATAAACCACATACACGGAATCCCGGCATCTCTCTGTAGCACAGAATAAGCCACATACACGGAATCCCGGCATCTCTCTGTAGCACAGAATAAGCCACATACACGGAATCCCGGCATCTCTCTGTAGCACAGAATAAACCACATACACACAGAATAAGCCACATACACAGAATCCCGGCATCTCTCTGTAGCACAGAATAAGCCACATACACAGAATCCCGGCATCTCTCTGTAGCACAGAATAAGCCACATACACAGAATCCCGGCTTCTCTCTGCAGCACAGAATAAGCCACATACACAGAATCCCGGCTTCTCTCTGTAGCACAGAATAAGCCACATACACAGAATCCCGGCTTCTCTCTGCAGCACAGAATAAGCCACATACACAGAATCCCGGCTTCTCTCTGTAGCACAGAATAAACCACATACACAGATTCCCGGCATCTCTCTGTAGCACAGAATAAGCCACATACACAGAATCCCGGCTTCTCTCTGTAGCACAGAATAAGCCACATACACAGAATCCCTACTTCTCTCTGTAGCACAGAATAAGCCACATACACAGAATCCCGGCATCTCTCTGTAGCACAGAATAAGCCACATACACGGAATAACGGCTTCTCTCTCTGTAGCACAGAATAAGCCACATACACGGAATCCCGGCATCTCTCTGTAGCACAGAATAAGCCACATACACGGAATCCCGGCTTCTCTCTGTAGCACAGAATAAGCCACATACACGGAATCCCGGCTTCTCTCTGCAGCACAGAATAAGCCACATACACGGAATCCCGGCTTCTCTCTGTAGCACAGAATAAGCCACATACACAGAATCCCGGCTTCTCTCTGCAACTAGGGCAGGGCTGCTGTATTTGGGTACAGCAGCCTATCAATCACAGTGAACACAGAGAATGAATGGCGTACATAACCCAGCATGCACGGCAACAGTGGTGGTCAGCCACAAACTAATGTCAAAGACTGCTATACCCACATACAGCAGCCCTGCCCTGCCCTAGGCGCTGTTTAATTGTGTACCTGTGCTTCAGCCTGTCTCACCCTTTATCTATGGTGCTGGTTAGGCAGTGTGTAGGTTGGACCTGAAATGTCTATGTCTGGACCTGGTCGGCCTTTATCTGCACTTGCCCCTCTGGTGCCATGGGAGTGATTCAGAAATGCTTCAGGTACAGCTTGCATTTAATGTGGTCTTGCTTTTAATACATGTAGGAGGCCTTTATGAAACAGCGAATATATAAAACGTAGAGTAGGACTGCCCCATTATGAGAATGCCGTGACGTGGCGGGGTGGCTCAAAGAATTGATCAATTGTTTGCTAAATGTCTCATTTTGAAATACAGTTAGAAATCAATATGTGCATGTGCACTTTATGTATTGTGTTCTGACCATAAGCAGCACTGGCTTCTCCCCTCTTGCATTTTGCCTTTCTACCTAGTAAATTATTTAGCTTTTCTTTGCTCTATGTAGAAGCAGGAAGTCTCTTGTCCCTGCATTTACAATCCCTCTCTTCACCTCTTGACTTGGCCGCTTCTCTCCTCCCTCCTGCCATAGACATTTGCCGTGACCCATGACTTGTGCAGAGAAAATTGACCTCCTGTTTCTACATAGAGCTTAGAAGGATTCACCTAGTCTGTTTCTAATCACGAGATGGCATACACCTCATGGAAAAGAGAAGAATTAACTGGTTAAAAGGGGAAAGTGAGCAATTGTAAGTACACAGTGCTATATAACATGACTGCAGGAAAACTATGGTACATTTCTAATTGTGGAGGTATTTGCACTTTTTTTTATTATTGCACCTAATACGTATTGGATAGGATCTTGAAGATGGGAATAAGCATTTAATCTCCGTATATTTGACCCTTTTTTCAGTGGTTTTACGTACAATCGTACAGTTTACTTTATATTGAACTGTTTGCTGCTGAAGCGTATTATTTGACCCTACAAAAAACACTGAAGCATAAAGCTAAGGGTTTAGTGGATATTCAAAGCCATAGGAACCTACTCTCAAGGAATAACTCTAAAATCAGTTTTATTAGCATATGAGACTTAATAAAAACAGTACATGTAAAAAGGAACCAACCTAAAAGATGTGGACCCAGGACTCCCAACATATTTTTCGCCTTGGCTTTTTCAAGGCCTTTTTATACGATACATTTATTTTGATTTGTATTGAATGATGTTGAGATATTTATTCACACCCTACCTTATGGATTCAGTTAAGTGTATTATATCTATCAACACCATGGCGATTATTTATTCTGGATACTGACCACAAATGTGCTCGGATAAGGTGTTATCTGAGCATGCTCGTGTGCTAACCGACTGTCTTCAGCATGCTCGGAAAATATGTTCGAGACCCCGCGGCTGTTCAACAGCAGCAACACATGCAGGGATCGCCTGTTTGTTAGCCAATCCCTGCATTTGTGGCGTCTGTCGAACACCTGTGACACATGCAGCTGCGGAGACTAGAACATATTTTTCGAGCACGCTGAAGACACTCGGTTAACACCCGAGCATGCTGAGATAACGCCTTATTTGACCACGTTGGCTCATCACTACTGACCATATAGGTTATCCCCATGCTCGATGCATTTTTCACGAGCTTTCTTTTTTTGTGATGTTCCCTGCCTTTTCTAGTACTGTTCTTATTTAGTCTCATATGTTAATATAATTACATTTATAGTTAGTGTCTATTCATTTTTCGTAGGTTTGGTATTGCACGTTACACAAACTGATTTTTTTTTTATTGCAGAATTTTAGATTAAAGATTGAAATAGCTGCTTATTTGTGATCCCTCTTCATTCCTCACACCCATTCACACTTTTTTCTTCAATATCCATTTTCTTTCCGGTTGTCCTCGATGCTCTGCGTCTCCTCCCGTGGCTCATGCTCCTGGGCCAGAATTTACACACTATAATATAACCAGCGTAAGCCCGTACGCACATTTTGCAAATTTGCAAGAAAATCTGCGGAATCCGTAATGAGAGATTTTCTTTATTTCTAACCTCCCACTCTGAGCTTATTGTGAGCTGGGGGAGTGTTGGGCATGTGTTTGTGCTGGCAACTGCAAGTATTAGTCACTGGAAGCAAACAAGTGTGTTAGTTCTGTCCGCAACTGGGAATATCCAGAATGGACTGGGAAACCAGAAAGTGTGGCCTTGCCCTATGTTCACAGTTTTCGAAGGAGTTTTTCGAACAGATGCAAAAGCATTTGTGTTCATTTTTATGCCTAATCCACTTTGCTGTTTATTTAAGAAGGTTTTTTTGCCTTTTTACCTGATTAGATTTAGAAAAAACGTCTGGAATAGAAAAGGAAGAAAATGTGTGTCACTTCTTTTGAAGTGGATCTTGATGGAATCTGCTCCAAACTAGGCACTGTGAAGTCCCAAAGCTTCAGGAAAAAGAGTCTTCAGAAAATTCTATTTTTTTGTAGGAGTTTTTCTTTTCCTGAAACTGTTTTGAACACCTCAAAGAAAATGGTGTGAACACAGCCCTACATTGCAGCCATAAAGTGTACAGACACAATCGGACGGCAGTGTTAAAGAGCCTAAAAATGACCTGGTCAGGACTAGGGTTGAGCGACTTTTAGTTTTTTTAGGGTCGAGTCGGGTTTCGCGAAACCCGACTATCTCAAAAGTCGAGTCGAGTGAAATCGGCCGATTATGGCGAAAAGTCGGGGATCGACCGAAACACGAAACCCAATGCAAGTCAATGGGAAATCTTTTTTTTTTTTTCCTCTCTCTCTCTCTCTCTCTCTTACACATTGCAAATCGCTACAGCGCACAAGCGACAAGATGGTGATAGGCGTCCACGCCCCTAAGACCTATGTCATCACTCTGCCCACGCTCCTTCATTGGCTGAAAAAATGGCGCCAAACGCGTCATACGAAACGCGACTTTGGCGCGAAGATCGCCGACCGCATGGCCGATCCCACACTAGGATCGGGTCGACTTTTGAATTTGTACGATCCGTTTCGCTCAAGCCTAGTCAGGACTAATATTCAGGGCTGTGGAGTCGGTAAGCCAAACCTCCGACTCTGACTCCGACTCCTCTATTTCCATGACTCCGACTCCACGAAAATGGGCTCTGACTCCACGACTCGGACTCCACCGCCCTGCCAGGGCTTCGGAGTCGGTAAGCCAAGCCTCCGTCTGCTCAATTTCCATGACTCCGACTCCACCAAAATGGGCTCTGACTCCATGACTCCAACTCCACAGCCCTGCTAATATTTGTCTGGCTCTGTAGCCTGCCGAATCCCAATGGTGTGTATTATACACGCTGTTACGCTATGTTCACACATTGCTTTTCTGCTGTTTTTTTTCTTTTCTGCAGCCCAAACTTGATCTTTTGGCAGTAAAAAAGCTCCATACAAAAACCTGGTTTTGCTGGCTTTTTTATGCTTTTCTTGCTATATTTTCCAGGTTCCCAAAGTTCAGCTTTGCTTCCACCATACAAGCATGACCAATGCAAGACGTATGTGAAAACATAAAACATTTTTTTGGAAAAAATAAAGGCAATTTGATCAAATTATTTAGTGGAAAAAGTTTTTTCTTGTCTGAAAAACAGTGACTATTCTGAAAAGAAAAAAGTTCATATGAGCTCATGAAAAGCAGGTGTGAGGGAGGGTTGAATTGGTCGGGCATAGTTTACCTTTGGCAGAGCATTGAGTTGGAAGCCTTCGGAGGAGCAGCTTGTTCTGGCTAGTCTATTGTCACCTCAATAGTAAATCATGGTGTTTGTTTTTTTTATATGTATCAAGCCTTCTCCGATCTGTTGACAATTCCATATTTCCTTCATTAGTGTTGAATAAATGCATTAGTAAAAGTGGTATTTTAATTTCAGCTCCATAGCAACATGCAAGGTGTGGTGGGCGTCACAACCTGCTTAATACTGGCAGTCATGTACAATAATTAAGTCATCCGCTGCACTTATCGGCTGGAAAGCCCCAGAGAATGGAACCAGCTCAGTCTTGCCAGCTGCCAAAACTCTGTTCCCATCACGATTTTTCTGCTATCTGATTCCTTCTGGGTTTAGTACATCGGACTAACTACCTGTCTCTGCAATCGCGCTCATTTCATAGTGAAGGCCCAATGGCTTCTGATGTAGATCTGTCAACATTTCTTCACCATATGCTTTTTAAGTAAGACACATTGAGACTTTATCTCACAAAGGAAAAAAAATGTCATCCCAACGACTCCAAAGTATCATTAGAGATCGATTAGATGCCATTTCTTCAGGTTTTCGTTCCTTTTGACAGTTGGAATAACGGGGTCTCTTAGTTTTACCATGATAAACAATGGAAACGTTGCTACCCAATCTAAGAGCAGCATGATGTCACGGCAGAGACCCTGATTCCATTGATATGTCGCTTACTGGACTGATTGCTGTAATTTTGATGAAATCCCTGTTTTCTCTGCAGTAGATCTGCCAGGCTTTTGAATGCTGAGCTCTGTATAACCCCGCCCACATCACTGATTGATGCTGTGCATAGGCAGAAAGCAGCCAATCGGTGGTGGGGTTATTCAGAGCTCATGCATATGGAGGACTACATGGCAGCACGTTTACTAGGCCTCTAGTGATAATCTCTCTAGTGATTTTTATCAAAACTACAGCAAGCAACCCAGTAAGTGACAGATCACTGGAATCAGACTTTAGGCCCTTATATTATGTTCCTCTCATATTTGGTGGCAAAAATCTGGTGACTGATTGCCTTTACATTTTTCTAGTGATGCCATTTTTGCAACAAAGTAGTATAGAAATATCGATAAACGTGTAAATTGGCAAAATGTCAAGGGACTACCACAGAAATATGAGGAATTAATCCAGTCCCAGGAAATAAAAGTCCTATTGATCTGTACATATTCACTTTACCTTGTGTGGTTACACACAAACAAACTGCTTACCCTTCAAGTATCATCTTTCCAGACTATGCTGGCTCGAATGAAATGGCTGTAGTATAAATAATGCACTTTAGGCGTTCTGCCTGAAACACAGAAACAAAGCTGACTTGTTCAGCTCATATCACATATACAAGGACAATGAGGGTTAGAGTTAGGCTGGTTTTGCACCTTGATGGAGCCATCTTTCTGGCCTTTGTGTGTCTGAAGCTAAACACTAAACCGGATTTAGACCGAACACACGGGGAGCCATAGACTTTCATTATGCAAACTGTCCCCAACATGGATTTTTGTCTCTTTCGCCCTTTTTCAGGCGGTGTCCATCACTTAATCCAGGACTAATATTACCAAAACGGAGGCCAAACAGAATCCAGCGTTTCATATGGTCATTTGTTTTGTGTTTGCCTCATTGTGTTTGCCATCAGGATTTCCATCAGAATCTAATTTTTGGGGCTTCAGATGGAAGCATCCGATGGAGTCAGGAAAGGGGCTCAAACATGTTGTGAAAGTAACCATAGTGTGATACCACAGACATTTAAAGAAAGAGTGGAGAAAAGCGGAATTGAACCTTTGATCGTTTTGTACTAGAATTGAGGGAATAAATTCACAGGACCCCGGTCCAGCGGTCAGATAGGTATTCCACGGCCACTAGGCAGAGGTCCTGTGATCCGCTTCCTGGTGGCATCTGCAGCTCCTCTTTTGATCAGCTGTTTTTGGTGCCTTTGAGGATCATCGTGTGCACCTCATGCTGCAACGATGACGCCACGCCAACGGCTACTCAATGGAGGAACGTAGGAGGCCATTAGGTAGGAGGTGGTTTGCAGGGCTTGTGAGTCCGTTCACTAATCTCTACTTTGTGCCATGTAATGAAATACTTCAGTGTTGCAGCATATAGTGTGATTCATGTTCACCTATGAAGCCCAGCCACACACAAGTCTTAAGATTACAAAGATGGCGGCAATCAAGCCTTCAGTGGTCCACTGGCTACCCATTGACACCCCGCGATCCAACAATACAGTGCTGTAAAAGAAATGATCTAGGACAGTAGGACAAGCTGGAGGACGGCCGGTTATGTTACCACTCGGTCAATGATCAGAGTCATTTTAATTTCCAGATTGCTTATCCTGATTATATGGATTCCTACACTGGCCACCTGAATATTTAAATACCTTTAAAACCATAATTAATTTCCTGAGTGACACAGATTGACCATAATATACAATCCTTGCACTCGCCTAGATTGTTTGCTGATAGGCTACGTTCACACTAGCGTTATGCTAGTGTGCGTCGAGTTAGCGTCGGGCGACACAGCGGCGACGCACGCGTCATGCGCCCCTATACTTAACATGGGGGACGCATGCGTTTTTGTTAGTTGCGTTGTGCGACGCATGCGTCTTTTTTGCCGCAAGCGTCGGACCAAGAAAACGCAACAAGTTGCATTTTTCTTGCGTCCGATTTTCGGCAAAAAAAACGACGAATGCGTCGCAAAACGCAGCGTTTTTGCGTGCGTTTTGCCGCGTTTTTTTGTGCGTTGCGTCGCTGACGCAGCGGCGCACAACGCTAGTGTGAACGTAGCCATACAGTTTTGGGGCATTACAGTTTTAATTGCTCTTTGACAATACAGCTCGATAATCTACAGAAGCGTTTATTTGAGGAGATTAGAACTGATGAGTGGAAGGACATAAAAATCCTTGAGCCATTTGTAAGGGTTATTAATAAAAGATTAGTCTCTGCGGGAAGCCCAGTCCCACCTCCCACTCTGATAAAACCCACTTTGGTGCGTTAGCAGGAACTGTATACAGATGGGATTTCTAACGTCAGGACAGTGCCGGGGTGATTAGGTGAGGGCTCGTATTGTGTATAGGCAGGGCATGCACCCAACTGCGCCCCATCTCGGATCCCCTTATGTACAGCCAGCCAAGATGTCCGGGCAAAGCCTCCCTAGAGCGCCAGTGCCAGCAGCGTCATCTCTCGTCCTTTTCTTTCTCTCTCCTTGTATCTTGTCTATTAGAAAAGCTGAGGCCGTAGTTATCACTGCTGAGTTAAAAAAAAAAAAAAAAAAAAACTTATGATAACTATAATATACAAAAGATCCATTTCCTGCTTTCGAGACCATACTAGGTAATAAAAAGTGGCACGTACACATTTAGAGATACTGACATTGAACCCAGACATAATGACATTGGCAGACATGGGCGATGCTGAGGTTATAATGAACATATTGGACCACAGACAATAAGACGTGGAGCCAAGTCTTCGTTTACTTTGTCACAGGCAAAAATTCATCTGTCAGTCCCACAAAGGAGCTTTAAGAAATGATTCATGTGCTCAGCCAGACACCATCCATTTTCTATTTGCTGCCAAAGTACGTAATGACTGAAACCTCGGCATCATCTCCACATTCTGTCTGTTAGTTACAAAGATTGGAAAGAACGTCCACCTGCTTCTGCTAAATGATCTGCCATCTCTGTCACCCATCATTAAGGAGATGATACTGTGTTCTCCTGTGGACTTGTCGGATGTCATATTTCTAGCGTACCTAACATTTTAGGAGACTTTTCACAATAAGCTGTCCTGTGTTTGCACATAGGGAATTACACCATTTCTGGTCATTTTATGACTTGTATCCTCTAGTTTTTCCCTCTGCTGGCCCTATCTCCCTGTCTCTTTTGCACACCCTTAGCAGGAGCAGCATGGAGAAGATCATACAGTAGTACTGAACTGTGTAGCTGTGAATCCATCAATGGTGTGATACACATTAACACTAGCTGAATGGGTGTGCCTCTTTCATTTTGCTTCTTACATTGCTCTTCCTTCCTTTATTAGACTAGTAGGCAGCTGTAGGATGATCCCTGAGTGTTCTGGCAATATTTCTTGTTTTCAGAATGATTCATTAATCTTGGAGGAGGGGGTATGAAAAGAAATGGCTCATAAGTGGACATAAAAGCATGTGTGATACTCATGAGATTCACTTGTAGAATTGATTTGTGCAAAGTGTGCTGGTGACTTTGGCTGTTGCATGGCCAGCCGCTGTTACATCGTAGCTTGATACTGATGAATATGGTTTCGTTTCCACACACAAGAGTAGGAATAGCGGCAGTGCAAAAAATCCAGCTTTTTGCAAGTTTCTTGACACAGATGTGGCAGGATGCAGGACCACACTGCAGTGTAGCATTGGCAGTTGATCCGTGTTACTGCCAAAATCCCCCCAGAGCCCCCCAGCCTTAAGGAAATTGAACCAAGGTGAATGTGAGCAGTAGATTAACTGGTATTTTGGATCTAACCGGCCTGTTCTCCGTACTTGTAATATCACATGGTTAGAAGAAAAATGTCTGAATTGAGAGTTGTTGTTTGCTGCTATTTATGAAACCATCCAGAGGACCTGCTTACCCCAGAAAATCAATCCTCTATTGCAGGGCTGAGGCACCGAGCATTCATCTTGGAGCACGTGGGAGTCCTTTATATTGATCTCATTGGATGGGCATCCTTCCGAATTTTCTGAAGGGCTTATGTAGAAGTCAGGCTCATAACTTGTACATTTTCCATCATCCGATCTATTTTTTAGTCTTTGCCTTTCTATAAATTCCAAGTGCTGGTAACAATGTCTGATGTGAATGATAGGTAATGTGCGCGGCTAGCGTTGTAGGCCAGGAATGATCGGATGAATACATTATATTAATCTGTGCTAGATGGTGGTCTATGTCCATTCATCAGAGCTTTGTGATACATCTGTAACAACCCTTGTTTCATGGTGTTATTGTGGTAGGTATCCAGGGTCCTTACAAGTGGAAACTTAAAGGGGACACGTCATCAGAATTTTATACCACTAATGGCATGTGTGTAAGGGCGCTTTAATGCTAATAAAATTCTTATCGTGTAAAAGTTTGTTTTTCCATTTTAATTAAATCCAGCGTTTAATGCTAATGAGTCTCAAGTACAGCAGAGTGGGGCATCTAGTCTATAGCTCTCAAGTTCCTCTCCCTTTTCCCCTCCTGCTTCTCACTCCCCTCTGCAAAATTTCATGCAAGTTCCATCATTGCATGTGGCTGTGCATACGCGATATGGTCCCAATCATGTTGCATGAGCCTGACTATGGATCCGCGCATGCACCACCATTACTAAGTAGATGACCCCAAGCCCTGACGGCTCATATGCAAAATCTCTGGCTGGGGAGGTAGGTCACTGAGACAATGGATTATCCACCTAAACGTGGAGGTTGCCAACCACTTACAGTACAGACCAAAAGTTTGGACACACGTTCTCATTAAGGCTGTGTGCACACGATGCAGATTTGGTGCAGAAAAATCTGCTGCAGTTCTGCACTAAATCTGCATTTCCTGGCAGAATCCGCAGGTGCATTTTTGATGCGTTTTTTGTGCACAAATCTGCACAAAAAACGCATCAAAAACGCATAAAAAACGCACCTGCAGATTTCTATTATGGAGAGGTGTAGAAACGCTGCAGAACTGCACAAAAGAAGTGACATGCACTTCTTTGAAATCTGCAGCGTTTCTGCGCAGATTTTTCTGCGCCATGTGCACAGCTTTTTTTTTTTCACATTGATTTACATTGTACTGTAATCACAGTGCAGTTCTGCAGTGTTTCTGCTGCAGAAAAATCTGCTGCAGTTCTGCACTAAATCTGCATCGTGTGCACATAGCCTTAAAGATTTTTCTGTATTTTCAAGACTATGAAAATTGTAAATTCACACTGAAGGCATCAAAACTATGAATTAACACATGTGGAATTATAGACTTAACAAAAAAGTGTGAAACAACTGAAAATATGTCTTATATTCTAGGTTCTTCAAAGTAGCCACCTTTTTGCTTTGATGACTGCTTTGCACACCCTTGGCATTCTCTTGATGAGTTTGAAAATACAGGAAAATCTTTAAATGAGAAGGTGTCCTGCCGCTTATTGGGGAACTGAATGTATGGTATCCCAACACATGGAAAATATATATACCCCAATACAATCACTGCCAACTCTACTATAACAAAAGGAACTGCTAGCTGCCACCACCAATCGTTTGTACAGGCCGATTGGACACGTTACAGGTAGCCTATGGCGTCATGGGTGCAGTTAACAGAGGAAGAGGAACACTGCTATTAAATTTTATATATTTAATGTGGAACAGTAGGCAGTGTTTACAAAGATGTTACAAAATGGGAACAAAACCATATGGTGTATGCAATTACGGTACATAAAATTAAAGGCAAAACAAAATAAAAGTACTAACCTGTTTAGCGGAGGGAGGTACTCCTTAGGAAAATGGACAGAACCACTGCAAGTTGTACCTTCCAGGACTGACAAATGATCAAACACTAAACTCTGATATTTATTAGATCAATGATACACCCAACAGGGTTTACTGCAACAGAGAGGAGCTAGAAGACTAGTGTCTGATTTCTCCTACTCATGCACAGATTAGAAGCACTTCACCTTCATATTAAATGGTTCAAATTTCTTTTAGCAGTGCAGGGGTTAATCTGCTCAGATGAGAGCTCCTGGAAGATTTCCTGCCTTAAGGCTCTCAGCTGTGTACTGTTAACCACTCCCATCTCCTATATAAACAGGGCCCTGGCTAGCACTCATTGTCAGAGCTAGCTTATGCTGCATGAATGGAGGTTGTTGCTGGTGGTTATTGGAGAAGGCGTTTGGTGGATTTATCTGTGACTGTTGCTAGGTTTTGAGTGTGTGATCATTCTCTTCTCCTACTTTGGTTTAACCCCGTCCTCCACTTCTCGGTGTTTACCTCTGTTATTTGTGTTTATAATTGTATTTTCTTATCCCTGTTCATATTACCTGGTTAGTCTGGTTGGTGTATCTACTACTCCACTCTTTCCTGGGTGCAGGAAAGGTACAGACTGAAGGCGAATTTAGGAGCTAAGGCAAGGTACGTAGCCTCGGCTGTTATGAATAGGTAATTCAGAACCACAATGGACCTTGAAGTTCAGAGCACACAAGTGACCTGACAAAAACCACAAAACATAGGACGAGCTCTGAGACGTGGGAACTCTGCTGACCGCAATCCCTAAACCTATCAAACCACACTAGAGGTAGCCGTGGATTGCGCCTAACGCTCCCTATGCAACTCGGCACAGCCTGAGAAACTAGCTATTCCTGAAGATAGAAAAATAAGCCTACCTTGCCTCAGAGAAATTCCCCAAAGGAAAAGGCAGCCCCCCACATATAATGACTGTGAGTAAAGATGAAAATACAAACACAGAGATGAAATAGACTTAGCAAAGTGAGGCCCGACATACTGAACAGACTGAGGATAGGAAAGATAGCTTTGCGGTCAACACAAAAACCTACAAACAACCACGCAGAGGGGCAAAAAGACCCTCCGCACCGACTAACGGTACGGAGGTGCTCCCTCTGCGTCTCAGAGCTTCCAGCAAGCAAGCAAAACCAAAAAAGCAAGCTGGACAGAAAATATAGCAACAAAAGAACACAAGCAGAACTTAGCTTATGCTGAGCAGACAGGCCACAGGAACGATCCAGGAGGAAGCAAGACCAATACTAGAACATTGACTGGAGGCCAGGATCAAAGCACTAGGTGGAGTTAAATAGAGCAGCACCTAACGACTTAACCTCATCACCTGAGGAAGGAAACTCAGAAGCCGCAGTACCACTCGTGACCACAGGAGGGAGCTTGATCACAGAATTCACAACACTCGGCGCCTTCACCAGCAGAAGTAATCCAGGGAACAGAGCAAGCAAAGGCACACCTAGTGTTAGAGACAGGGAAGGAGCCCCTGGTCCCAGGACACCCGACAACCGTTGTGACACCTCCCCTTGGTGAGCTCATATTTTGGCTGGATGTGGGATGTGCTAGGTCTTTTAGAAGTTTGAGATTCCCAGCTTTCAGGATATATTTTCCCCTGGAGGTCCCAGGTAGGAGATATTGTCATGTTTCCTATCATGATTTTACTTTTCTATAGAGATAAAACGTGGCATGGATAGCATCTTCCATCATTCCGATATTAAGTTGGAGGTTTTAGAATGGCCGTACAGTGATGTTTGTGAATGGTGTTATGTTTGTCCCTTCGCTTTGATGGCAAAAATATATTTTTCATTAATATCTGATCCATGCAAACTCCAATATTCATCACTGACCACTGGTTCCAGAGTGTCTGAGACAACTCCTTTCAACGGAGGAAGCTGAAATGTACTTCTCTGGCTCTGAGTAAATGAATCCTTGCCTTGGTGGCTGGTTCTCAGAGAGAATCTATGCTGTAATTATCAGTTCATGGCAGGAGGTCCTAATTCAAAGGACGTTGAAATGACAGCTCTTTCTACATTCCCCAATTATAATTAAACCAATATACTCAATGTGAGGGTGATATGTCCCCTCTCCAGAGATTTCTGTGTGGATTGTATTATTTTTTCTCTATGACATCCCTTTAAGATGTTTTGTACAATTTTGTAAGTACAAGTGGGCAGTAAGCCCTCCTGCCCTCCCAAAAGTTCTTCAGTGTTTCAGTTCTCGTTTAGGCTCCTATCTTCTGTTTTGCTGGCTTGGAAGACATCTGCTCCTCAGGCCAGTCATATAGATGTAATATTTAATTACATTGTAATTTCATGAAAATTTTTTGTTTCTCTCCTTTCAGAGCGTTAAAGAAGAAGAAGCCAGAGCCAACTGATTACAGCAAAATGAGGCCTGTACAGAAACGGAAAATAATGTAAGTACTGAAAATTGGAATATTTAAGGTCTCCCGAGATCAATGGGGGTCTTGCATGTAGGACTCCTATCAAACTGTGGTTTTCAGATCTGGCCGCAGTTGGATGGAAACAGTGAACTGACACTGAAAAGCACAGCTCCATTTACAATGAAGTGGAATCAGCAGCTCAACGATGCGCCTGATCACAAACGGGGTAAAATGTCTCAACCATGGATCAGTTAAAGAAGTTTTCCATGTTATCCTAATGGACCCTGACCGCTGATTCACACTGTCAGACCATGGGCAGCATGAACCAGACACTGGCTCTGCCCATTCAGCCAGGTACATTTTACATTATACACACAGGTAGGGAAAGACCTGTCACTTACAGTGAGCCAGCCGTGGAGAAGCCTCCGGGGATCGGTGCCTTGGACTGGTCACCTGAGCCGCGTGATCCTCAATTGGCTTTTACATTTTACAAGTTATGTGAAATTCTGCTTACTCTGATTCAGAGAAAAGCATACCTGGATGAAATTAATGAATTGGAATCTGGTTCCCTTTCACAACTTGGCCACAGCTACCAATAATAATATTACAAAAAATGTGTACACAACTCTTTACCCCGGCATTCCAGCACCATAATCCGACACAGGTCCTTGTAGGGCTTCTGCTGGCTACAGTGATGATGCTCCATATATCTCAGGTGACAGCTGCAGGCAATTGGTGATCTCCGCAATCTCATGCCACATACCACTGAGGTGTCGCTGGCTGCAGCTATCACACAAAGTATACATCCTCTCGCAAAGGCAATGAGACTATAACATATGCTTTACTCTTTTTTTTTTTTTTTTTTTTTTTTCTTTCAGCCATTTCATGCGGCGCCTTAGTTAGCCTATCTATCGCATTGTGTACATGTGTGTTCCTGCGTGTGCGTCTACATTCCTGCGTGTGCATCTGCTCTCCTGCTTGCGCGTCGGCCTTCGTGTGCGTCTGCATTTCTGCTTTCCTGCGTGTGCGTTCCTGCGTGTGCGTGTCTGCGTTGCTGTTTTTGCGTGTGCGTCTGCGTTCCTGCTTGCGCGTCTGCCTTCCTGCATGTGCGTCTACGTTCCTACGTGTACGTCTGCATTTCTGCTTTCCTGCGTGTGCGTCTGTGTTCCTGTGTGTGCGTTCCTGTGTGTGCGTTCCTGTGTGTGCGTTCCTGTGTGTGCGTTCCTGTGTGTGCGCTCCTGTGTGTGCGCTCCTGTGTGTGCGCTCCTGTGTGTGCGCTCCTGTGTGTGCGCTCCTGTGTGTGCGCTCCTGTGTGTGCGCTCCTGTGTGTGCGCTCCTGTGTCTGTGCTCCTGTGTCTGTGCTCCTGTGTCTGTGCTCCTGTGTCTATGCTCCTGTGTGTATGCTCCTGTGTCTATGCTCCTGTGTCTATGCTCCTGTGTCTATGCTGCTGTGTCTATGCTCCTGTGTCTATGCTCCTGTGTCTATGCTCCTGTGTCTATGCTCCTGTGTCTATGCTCCTGTGTCTATGCTCCTGTGTCTATGCTCCTGTGTCTATGCTCCTGTGTCTATGCTCCTGTGTCTATGCTCCTGTGTCTATGCTCCTGTGTCTATGCTCCTGTGTCTATGCTCCTGTGTCTATGCTCCTGTGTCTATGCTCCTGTGTCTATGCTCCTGTGTCTATGCTCCTGTGTCTATGCTCCTGTGTGCTTCTGCATCTGCGTTCCTGCGTGTGCGTTCCTGCGTCTGCGCTACTACGTGTGCGTCTGCGTTCCTGCGTGTGAGTCTGCATTCCAGCATTGGCGTCTGCGTTTCTGCCTGTGCGTCTGCGTTCCTGCGTGTGCGGCAGCGCTTCTGTGTTGTCTCGTGCGTTGCTCTGCGCGCGAGTGTTGCCTCTGACTGTGCCCCCCTGTCGCCTCTGACTGTGCGCCCCCTGTCGCCCCTGACAGTGCCCCTCCTGTCACCCCGACTGTGCCCCCCCTTTCGCCTCTGACTGCGCTCCCTCCTGTCGCCTCTGACTGCGCGCCCTCCTGTCGCCTCTGACTGCGCGCCCTCCTGTCGCCTCTGACTGCGCGCCCTCCTGTCGCCTCTGACTGCGCGCCCTCCTGTTGCCTCTGACTGCGCGCCCTCCTGTTGCCTCTGACTGCGCGCCCTCCTGTCGCTTCTGACTGCGCGCCCTCCTGTCGCTTCTGACTGCGCACCCTCCTGTCGCCTCTGACTGTGCCCCCCGTCGCCTCTGCCTGTGCGCCTTCTGTCGCCTCTGACTGCGCGCCCTCCTGTCGCCTCTGACTGCGCGCCCTCCTGTCGCCTCTGACTCTGCGCCCTCCTGTCGCCTCTGACTGCGCGCCCTCCTGTCGCCTCTGACTGCGCGCCCTCCTGTCGCCTCTGACTGCGCGCCCTCCTGTCGCCTCTGACTGCGCGCCCTCCTGTCGCCTCTGACTGCGCGCCCTCCTGTCGCCTCTGACTGCGCGCTGTTATGACCTGGTGGTCAGGACAATAATGGACCTGGTGGTTAAGAGCACACGGAATGACCTGATAGTTACTGATAATAAGGACGAACTCTAGGACGTGGGAACTCTGCTGACCGCAATCCCTAAACCTATCAAACACACTAGAAATATCCGTGGATTGCGCCTAACGCTCCCTATGCAACTCGGCACAGCCTAAGAAACTAGCTAGCCCTGAAGATAGAAAAATAAAGCCTACCTTGCCTCAGAGAAATTCCCCAAAGGAAAAGGCAGCCCCCCACATATAATGACTGTGAGTAAAGATGAAAATACAAACACAGAGATGAAATAGATTTAGCAAAGTGAGGCCTGACTTACTGAACAGACCGAGGATAGGAAAGGTTACTTTGCGGTCAGCACAAAAACTTACAAAAAGACCACACAGAGGGCGCAAAAAAGACCCTCGGGACCGACTCACGGTGCGGAGGCGCTCCCTCTGCGTCCCAGAGCTTCCAGCAAGCAAGACAACAAATTAAATAGCAAACTGGACAGAAAAATAGCAACCAAAGAAATACAAGCTGGAACTTAGCTTCTGATGGGAAGACAGGTTACAAGAACGATCCAGGAGTGAACAGACAAATACTTGAACATTGACAGGTGGCATGGAGCAAAGATCTAAGTGGAGTTAAATAGAGCAGCAGCTAACGAATTAACCTCGTCACCTGTGAAACTCAGAAACACCCACCAGAGGAAGTCCATGGACAGAACCAGCCGAAGTACCATTCATGACCACAGGAGGGAGCCCGACAACAGAATTCACAACAGTACCCCCCCCCCCCCCTTGAGGAGGGGTCACCGAACCCTCACCGGAGCCCCCAGGCCGAACAGGAGGAGGCAAATGAAAGGCACGAACCAGATCGGCAGCATGAACATCAGAGGCAAAAACTCAGGAATTATCTTCCTGACCATAACCCTTCCGCTTGACCAGGTACTGGAGTTTCCGTCTCGAAACACGAGAATCCAAAATCTTCTCCACCACATACTCCAACTCCCCCTCAACCAACACCGGGGCAGGAGGATCAACGGATGGAACCACAGGCGCCACGTATCTCCGCAATAACGACCTATGGAACACATTATGGATGGCAAAAGAAGCAGGAAGGGCCAAACGAGATGACACAGGATTGATAACCTCAGAAATCTTATACGGACCAATGAAACGAGGCTTAAACTTAGGAGAGGAAACCTTCATAGGAACATAACGAGACGACAACCAAACCAAATCCCCAACACGAAGTCGGGGACCCACACAGCGCCGGCGGTTAGCGAAACGTTGAGCCTTCTCCTGGGACAATGTCAAATTGTCCACCGCATGAGTCCAAATCTGCTGCAACCTATCCACCACAGTATCTACACCAGGACAGTCTGAAGACTCAACCTGCCCTGAAGAGAAACGAGGATGGAAACCAGAATTGCAGAAAAATGGCGAAACCAAAGTAGCCGAGCTGGCCCGATTATTAAGGGCGAACTCAGCCAACGGCAAAAAGGACACCCAATCATCCTGATCAGCAGAAACAAAGCATCTCAGATATGTTTCCAAAGTTTGATTAGTTCGTTCGATTTGGCCATTTGTCTGAGGATGGAAAGCCGAGGAAAAAGACAAATCAATGCCCATCCTAGCACAAAAGGATCGCCAAAACCTTGAAACAAACTGGGAACCTCTGTCAGAAACTATGTTCTCCGGGATACCATGTAAACGAACCACATGCTGGAAAAATAATGGCACCAAATCAGAGGAGGAAGGCAATTTAGACAAAGGTACCAAATGGACCATCTTAGAAAAAAGATCACAAACCACCCAAATGACCGACATCTTTTGAGAGACAGGGAGATCCGAAATAAAATCCATAGAAATATGCGTCCAGGGCCTCTTCGGGACCGGCAAGGGCAAAAGCAACCCACTGGCACGAGAACAGCAGGGCTTAGCCCGAGCACAAGTCCCACAGGACTGCACAAAAGAACGCACATCCCTTGACAAAGACGGCCACCAGAAGGATCTAGCCACCAAATCTCTGGTACCAAAGATTCCAGGATGCCCAGCCAACACTGAACAATGAACCTTAGAGATAACTCTACTAGTCCATCTATCAGGGACAAACAGTTTCTCCGCTGGGCAACGGTCAGGTCTATCAGCCTGAAATTTTTGCAGCACCCGCCGCAAATCAGGGGAGATGGCAGACAAAATTACCCCCTCTTTGAGAATACCCGCCGGCTCAGGAACACCCAGAGAGTCAGGCACAAAACTTCTTGACAAGGCATCAGCCTTCACATTCTTAGAGCCCGGAAGGTACGAAACCACAAAATCAAAACGGGAGAAAAATAATGACCATCGAGCCTGTCTCGGATTCAACCGTTTGACTCAAGATAAGTCAAATTCTTGTGATCTGTCAAGACCACCACGCGATGCTTGGCTCCTTCCAGCCAATGACGCCACTCCTCTAATGCTGTTATGATAGGCAATTCAGTAACACAATGTACATAGCGATCAGAGCACATACTGTGATCTGACAATAACCCAAAATAATAGAACGAGCTCTGAGACGTGGAAACTCTGTAGACCGCAATTCCTGATCCTCTCCAAACACAACTAGAGGCAGCTGTGGATTGCGCCTAACGCTCCCTATGCAACTCGGCACAGCCTGAGAAACTAACTAGCCTGAAGATAGAAAAATAAGCCTACCTTGCCTCAGAGAAATACCCCAAAGGAAAAGGCAGCCCCCCACATATAATGACTGTGAGTAAGATGAAAAGACAAACGTAGGGATGAAATAGATTCAGCAAAGTGAGGCCCGATATTCTAGACAGAACAAGGATAGGAAAGATAACTTTGCGGTCTACACAAAACCCTAAAGAAAACCACGCAAAGGGGGCAAAAAGACCCTCCGTACCGAACTAACGGCACGGAGGTACACCCTTTGCGTCCCAGAGCTTCCAGCAAAACAAATAGACAAGCTGGACAGAAAAAATAGCAACAAATAGCAAAGAAGCACTTAGCTATGCAGAGCAGCAGGCCACAGGAATGATCCAGAGACACACAAGTCCAACACTGGAACATTGACAGGAAGCATGGATCAAAGCATCAGGTGGAGTTAAGTAGAGAAGCAGCTAACGACCTCACCAGATCACCTGAGGGAGGAACCTCAGAAGCTGCAGTACCACTTTCCTCCACAAACGGAAGCTCCCAGAGAGAATCAGCCGAAGTACCACTTGTGACCACAGGAGTGAACTCTGCCACAGAATTCACAACAGTACCCCCCCCCTTGAGGAGGGGTCACCGAACCCTCACCAGAGCCCCCAGGCCGACCAGGATGAGCCACATGAAAGGCACGAACAAGATCGGGAGCATGGAAATCAGAGGCAAAAACCCAGGAATTATCTTCCTGAGCATAACCCTTCCATTTAACCAGATACTGGAGTTTCCGTCTTGAAACACGAGAATCCAAAATCTTCTCCACAATATACTCCAATTCCCCCTCCACCAAAACCGGGGCAGGAGGCTCAACAGATGGGACCCATAGGTGCCACGTATCTCCGCAACAATGACCTATGGAATACGTTATGTATGGAAAAAGAATCTGGAAGGGTCAGACGAAAAGACACAGGATTAAGAACCTCAGAAATCCTATACGGACCAATAAAACGAGGTTTAAACTTAGGAGAGGAAACCTTCATAGGAATATGACGAGAAGATAACCAAACCAGATCCCCAACATGAAGTCGGGGACCCACACGGCGTCTGCGATTAGCGAAAAGTTGAGCCTTCTCCTGGGACAAGGTCAAATTGTCCACTACCTGAGTCCAAATCTGCTGCAACCTGTCCACCACAGTATCCACACCAGGACAGTCCGAAGACTCAACCTGTCCTGAAGAGAAACGAGGATGGAACCCAGAATTGCAGAAAAACGGCAAAACCAAGGTAGCCGAGCTGGCCCGATTATTAAGGGCGAACTCAGCCAAAGGCAAAAAGGACACCCAGTCATCCTGATCAGCAGAAACAAAGCATCTCAGATATGTTTCCAAGGTCTGATTGGTTCGTTCGGTCTGGCCATTAGTCTGAGGATGGAAAGCCGAGGAAAAAGACAAGTCAATGCCCATCCTACCACAAAAGGCTCTCCAAAACCTCGAAACAAACTGGGAACCTCTGTCAGAAACAATATTCTCTGGAATGCCATGCAAACGAACCACATGCTGGAAGAACAAAGGCACCAAATCAGAGGAGGAAGGCAATTTAGAAAAGGGTACCAGATGGACCATCTTAGAAAAGCGATCACAGACCACCCAAATGACTGACATCTTTTGAGAAACGGGAAGGTCAGAAATAAAATCCATAGAGATATGTGTCCAAGGCCTCTTCGGGACCGGCAAGGGCAAAAGCAACCCACTGGCACGAGAACAGCAGGGCTTAGCCCGAGCACAAATCCCACAGGACTGCACAAAAGTACGCACATCCCGCGACAGAGAGGGCCACCAAAAGGATCTAGCCACTAACTCTCTGGTACCAAAGATTCCAGGATGACCAGCCAACACCGAACAATGAAGTTCAGAGATAACTCTATTCGTCCACCTATCAGGGACAAACAGTTTCTCCGCTGGGCAACGATCAGGTTTATTAGCCTGAAATTTTTGCAGCACCCGCCGCAAATCAGGGGAGATGGCAGACACAATTACTCCTTCCTTGAGGATACCCGCCGGCTCAGATAAACCCGGAGAGTCGGGCACAAAACTCCTAGACAGAGCATCCGCCTTCACATTTTTAGAGCCCGGAAGGTACGAAATCACAAAGTCAAAACGGGCAAAAAACAACGACCAACGAGCTTGTCTAGGATTCAAGCGCTTGGCAGACTCGAGATAAGTCAAGTTCTTATGATCAGTCAATACCACCACGCGATGCTTAGCTCCTTCAAGCCAATGACGCCACTCCTCGAATGCCCACTTCATGGCCAGCAACTCTCGGTTGCCCACATCATAATTTCGCTCAGCAGGCGAAAACTTCCTGGAAAAGAAAGCGCATGGTTTCATCACTGAGCAGCCAGAACCTCTCTGTGACAAAACAGCCCCTGCTGCAATCTCAGAAGCATCAACCTCGACCTGGAACGGAAGAGAAACATCTGGTTGACACAACACAGGGGCAGAAGAAAAACGACGCTTCAACTCTTGAAAAGCTTCCACAGCAGCAGAAGACCAATTGACCAAATCAGCACCCTTCTTGGTCAAATCGGTCAATGGTTTGGCAACACTAGAAAAATTGCAGATGAAGCGACGATAAAAATTAGCAAAGCCCAGGAACTTTTGCAGACTTTTCAGAGATGTCGGCTGAGTCCAATCATGGATGGCTTGGACCTTAACCGGATCCATCTCGATAGTAGAAGGGGAAAAGATGAACCCCAAAAATGAAACCTTCTGCACACCAAAGAGACACTTTGATCCCTTCACAAACAAAGAATTAGCACGCAGGACCTGAAAAACCGTTCTAACCTGCTTCACATGAGACTCCCAATCATCCGAGAAGATCAAAATGTCATCCAAGTACACAATCAGGAATTTATCCAGGTACTCACGGAAGATGTCATGCATAAAGGATTGAAACACTGATGGAGCATTGGCAAGTCCGAACGGCATCACTAGATACTCAAAATGACCCTCGGGCGTATTAAATGCAGTTTTCCATTCATCGCCTTGCCTGATTCTCACCAGATTATACGCACCACGAAGATCTATCTTAGTGAACCAACTAGCCCCCTTAATCCGAGCAAACAAATCAGATAACAATGGCAAGGGGTACTGAAATTTAACAGTGATCTTATTAAGAAGGCGGTAATCTATACACGGTCTCAGCGAACCATCCTTCTTGGCTACAAAAAAGAACCCTGCTCCCAATGGCGACGACGACGGGCGAATATGCCCCTTCTCCAGGGATTCCTTCACATTAACTGCGCATAGCGGTGTGCTCAGGCACGGATAAATTAAACAGTCGACCTTTTGGGAATTTACTACCAGGAATCAAATTGATAGCACAATCACAATCCCTATGCGGAGGCAGGGCATCGGACTTGGGCTCATCAAATACATCCCGGTAATCAGACAAGAACTCTGGAACCTCAGAAGGGGTGGATGACGAAATTGACAGAAATGGAACATCACCATGTACCCCCTGACAACCCCAGCTGGACACCAACATGGAATTCCAATCCAATACTGGATTATGGGCTTGTAGCCATGGCAACCCCAACACGACCACATCATGCAGATTATGCAACACCAGAAAGCGAATAACCTCCTGATGTGCAGGAGCCATGCACATGGTCAGCTGGGTCCAGTATTGAGGCTTATTCTTGGCCAAAGGTGTAGCATCAATTCCTCTCAATGGAATAGGACACTGCAAGGGCTCCAATAAAAACCCACAACGTTTAGCATAATCCAAGTCCATCAAATTCAGGGCAGCGCCTGAATCCACAAACGCCATGACAGAATACGACGACAAGGAGCATATCAAGGTAACGGACAGAAGAAATTTTGACTGTCCTAAGCGCACTAAGCGGTTCGCTAGGTCTGCCGCCATTGGTACTGTACAATCAGAGATGGCATGAGTGGAATCACCATAGTAGAAACACAGCCCATTCAGACGTCTGTGTTCTTGCCGTTCAACTCTGGTCATAGTCCTATCGCACTGCATAGGCTCAGGTTTAATCTCAGGCAATACCGCCAAATGGTACACAGATTTACGCTCACGCAAGCGTCGACCGATCTGAATGGCCAAAGACATAGACTCATTCAAACCAGCGGGCATAGGAAATCCCACCATGACATCCTTAATGGCTTCAGAGAGACCCTTTCTGAAAATGGCTGCAAGCGCAGATTCATTCCATTGAGTGAGCACGGACCATTTTCTAAATTTCTGGCAATATAGCTCTATCTCATCCTGAGCCTGACAAAGAGCCAGCAAATTCTTTTCTGCCTGATCTACTGAATTAGGCTCATCGTACAGCAATCCAAGCGCCAGGAAAAACGCATCGATATCACTCAATGCAGGATCTCCTGACGCAAGAGAAAAAGCCCAGTCCTGAGGGTCGCCACGCAAAAAAGAAATGACGATCCTAACCTGTTGCGCTGGGTCACCAGAGGAGCGAGGTTTCAAAGCCAGAAACAGTTTACAATTATTCTTGAAACTCAGAAATTTAGTTCTATCTCCAAAAAACAAATCTGGAATAGGAATTCTCGGTTCTAACAAAGAATTCTGAACCACAAAATTTTGAATATCTTGAACTCTTGCCGTGAGCTGATCTACACATGAAGACAGACCTTTAATGTCCATTGCTACACCTGTGTCCTGAACCACCCAAATGTCTAGGGGAAAAAAAAGACAAATCACAGTGCAAAGGAAAAAAAATGATCTCAGAACTTTTTTTCCCTCTATTGAGAATCATTAGTACTTTTGGCTTCCTGTACTGTTATGATAGGCAATTCAGTAACACAATGTACATAGCGATCAGAGCACATACAGTGATCTGACAATAACCCAAAATAATAGAACGAGCTCTGAGACGTGGAAACTCTGTAGACCGCAATTCCTGATCCTCTCCAAACACAACTAGAGGCAGCTGTGGATTGCGCCTAACGCTCCCTATGCAACTCGGCACAGCCTGAGAAACTAACTAGCCTGAAGATAGAAAAATAAGCCTACCTTGCCTCAGAGAAATACCCCAAAGGAAGAGGCAGCCCCCCACATATAATGACTGTGAGTAAGATGAAAAGACAAACGTAGGGATGAAATAGATTCAGCAAAGTGAGGCCCGATATTCTAGACAGAACGAGGATAGGAAAGATAACTTTGCGGTCTACACAAAACCCTAAAGAAAACCACGCAAAGGGGGCAAAAAGACCCTCCGTACCGAACTAACGGCACGGAGGTACACCCTTTGCGTCCCAGAGCTTCCAGCAAAACAAATAGACAAGCTGGACAGAAAAAATAGCAACAAATAGCAAAGAAGCACTTAGCTATGCAGAGCAGCAGGCCACAGGAATGATCCAGAGAAACACAAGTCCAACACTGGAACATTGACAGGAAGCATGGATCAAAGCATCAGGTGGAGTTAAGTAGAGAAGCAGCTAACGACCTCACCAGATCACCTGAGGGAGGAAACTCAGAGGCTGCAGTACCACTTTCCTCCACAAACGGAAGCTCCCAGAGAGAATCAGCCGAAGTACCACTTGTGACCACAGGAGTGAACTCTAGCACGTAATTCACAACAGAATGCCCACTACTTCATGGCCAACAATTCACGATTACCAACATCATTGTTACGCTCAGCAGGCGAAAACTTTCTAGAAAAGAAAGCACATGGCTTCATCACCGAGCCCTCAGAACTTCTTTGCGACAAAACAGCCCCTGCTCCAATCTCAGAAGCATCAACCTCAACCTGAAATGGAAGCGAAACATCTGGCTGGCACAACACAGGGGCAGAAGAAAAACGACGCTTCAACTCCTGAAAAGCCTCTACAGCCGCAGAAGACCAATTGACCACATCAGCACCCTTCTTGGTCAAATCAGTCAACGGTTTAGCAACAGTAGAAAAATTAGCGATGAAGCGCCGATAAAAATTAGCAAAGCCCAGGAACTTTTGCAGGCTCTTCACAGATGTCGGCTGAGTCCAATCGTAAATGGCCTGGACTTTAACAGGGTCCATCTCGATAGTAGAAGGGGAAAAAATGAACCCCAAAAATGAAACCTTCTGAACTCCAAAGAGACACTTTGACCCCTTCACAAACAAGGAATTCGCACGAAGGACCTGGAACACCATTCTGACCTGCTTCACATGAGACTCCCAATCATCCGAAAAGACCAAAATATCATCCAAATACACAATCAGGAATTTATCCAGGTACTCTCGGAAGATGTCATGCATAAAGGACTGAAATACTGATGGAGCATTGGAAAGCCCGAATGGCATAACCAGGTACTCAAAATGGCCCTCGGGTGTATTAAATGCTGTTTTCCATTCATCGCCTTGTTTAATACGCACAAGATTATACGCCCCTCGAAGATCTATCTTGGTGAACCAACTAGCCCCTTTAATACGAGCAAACAAATCAGACAGCAACGGGAAAGGATACTGAAATTTGACTGTAATTTTATTAAGAAGGCGGTAATCAATACAAGGTCTCAAAGAACCATCCTTCTTGGCCACAAAAAAGAACCCTGCTCCTAACGGTGATGACGACGGGCGAATATGGCCTTTCTCCAAGGATTCCTTTATATAACTCCGCATAGCGGCGTGTTCTGGCACAGATAAATTGAACAATCAGCCCTTAGGAAACTTACTACCAGGAATCAAATTAATTGCACATCGCAATCCCTATGAGGAGGTAGGGCACTGGCTTTGGGCTCATCAAATACATCCCGATAATCCGACAAAAACTCTGGAACTTCAGAAGGAGTGGAAGACGAAATAGACAAAAATGGAACATCACCATGTACCCCCTGGCAACCCCAGCTGGACACAGACATAGATTTCCAGTCCAATACTGGATTATGAACCTGTAGCCATGGCAACCCCAAAACGACCACATCATGCAGATTATGCAACACCAGAAAGCGGATATCCTCCTGATGTGCAGGAGCCATGCACATGGTCAATTGGGTCCAATACTGAGGCTTATTCTTGGCCAAAGGCGTAGCATCAATTCCTCTCAATGGAATAGGATACTGCAAGGGCTCCAAGAAAAAACCACAGCGCCTAGCATACTCCAAGTCCATCAAATTCAGGGCAGCGCTTGAATCCACAAATGCCATAACAGAATAGGATGACAAAGAGCAAATCAGAGTAACAGACAATAGAAATTTAGACTGTACCGTACAAATGGTGGCAGACCTAGCGAACCGCTTAGTGCGCTTAGGACAATCGGAGATAGCATGAGTGGAATCACCACAGTAAAAACATAGCCCATTCCGACGTCTGTGTTCTTGCCGTTCAGCTCTGGTCAAAGTCCTATCACATTGCATAGGCTCAGGCCCATGCTCAGATAGTACCGCCAAATGGTGCACAGCTTTACGCTCACGCAAGCGTCAATCGATCTGAATGGCCAAGGACATAGACTCATTCAGACCAGCAGGCATGGGAAACCCCACCATGACATCCTTAAGGGCTTCAGAGAGACCCTTTCTGAAGATTGCTGCCAGGGCATATTCATTCCACTGAGTGAGCACAGACCACTTTCTAAACTTCTGACAATATATCTCCGCTTCATCCTGACCCTGACACAGAGCCAGCAAGATTTTCTCTGCCTGATCCACTGAATTAGGTTCGTCATAAAGCAATCCAAGCACCAGGAAAAACGCATCAACATCACGCAATGCCGGATCTCCTGGCGCAAGGGAAAATGCCCAGTCTTGAGGGTCGCCACGCAACAAAGAAATAATGATCTTTACTTGTTGAACAGGGTCACCTGAGGAGCGAGGTTTCAAGGCAAGAAACAATTTACAATTATTTTTGAAATTCAAGAACTTAGATCTATCACCAAAAAACAAATCAGGAATTGGAATCCTAGGCTCTGACATCGGATTCTGAACCACAAAATCTTGAATGTTTTGTATCCTTGTAGTGAGATTATCCATCCAAGAGGACAGACCTTGAATGTCCATGTTTACACCAGTGTCCTGAACCACCCAGTGGTAAAGGGGAAAATAGAGACAAAACACACTGCAAAGAAAAAAAAATGGTCTCAGAACTTCTCTTATCCCTCTATTGAGATGCATTAGTACTTTGGGCCACCTGTACTGTTATGACCTGGTGGTCAGGACAATAAGGGACCTGGTGGTTAACCCTGCTGTTCTGTTGGTCAAAAATGACCGACTTTGAACTTCAATATTCTTTAAAATATTCAAGATGCGGCTCTGAAACCCGTGGCCGATCGACCCATCCTCAGTTAAGTCAATCAACCACAAGTTTCAGAACCGCATCTTGAACACCCCAAAAAATACCAAAGTTCAAAATAGGTCTCCCCAGACCGAACAGAACAGCAGGGTTAAGAGCACACGGAATGACCTGATAGTTACTGATAATAAGGACGAGCTCTGGGACGTGGGAACTCTGCTGACCGCAATCCCTAATCCTATCAGACACACTAGAAATAGCCGTGGATTGCGCCTAACGCTCCCTATGCAACTCGGCACAGCCTAAGAAACTAGCTAGCCCTGAAGATAGAAAAATAAAGCCTACCTTGCCTCAGAGAAACTCCCCAAAGGAAAAGGCAGCCCCCCACATATAATGACTGTGAGTAAAGATGAAAATACAAACACAGAGATGAAATAGATTTAGCAAAGTGAGGCCCGACTTACTGAACAGACCGAGGATAGGAAAGGTTACTTTGCGGTTAGCACAAAAACCGACTCACGGTGCGGAGGCGCTCCCTCTGCGTCCCAGAGCTTCCAGAAAGCAAGACAACAAATTAAATAGCAAGCTGGACAGAAAAATAGCAACCAAAGAAATACAAGCTGGAACTTAGCTTCTGATGGGAAGACAGGTCACAAGAACGATCCAGGAGTGAACAGACAAATACTGGAACATTGACAGGTGGCATGGAGCAAAGATCTAAGTGGAGTTAAATAGAGCAGCAGCTAACGAATTAACCTCGTCACCTGTGAAACTCAGAAACACCCACCAGAGGAAGTCCATGGACAGAACCAGCCGAAGTACCATTCATGACCACAGGAGGGAGCCCGACAACAGAATTCACAACAGCGCGCCCTCCTGTCGCCTCTGACTGCGCGCCCTCCTGTCGCCTCTGACTGCGCGCCCTCCTGTCGCCTCTGACTGTGCCCCCTCCTGTCGCCTCTGACTGCGCTCCCTCCTGTCGCCTCTGACTGTGCCCCCTCCTGTCGCCTCTGACTGCGCGCCCTCCTGTCGCCTCTGACTGCGCGCCCTCCTGTCGCCTCTGACTGCGCGCCCTCCTGTCGCCTCTGACTGTGCCCCCCGTCGCCTCTGACTGTGCCCCCCGTCGCCTCTGACTGTGCCCCCCGTCGCCTCTGCCTGTGCCCCCCGTCGCCTCTGCCTGTGCGCCTTCTGTCGCCTCTGACTGCGCCCCCTCCTGTCGCCTCTGACTGTGCCCCCCGTCGCCTCTGCCTGTGCCCCCCGTCGCCTCTGCCTGTGCGCCTTCTGTCGCCTCTGACTGCGCCCCCTCCTGTCGCCTCTGACTGTGCCCCCGTCGCCTCTGCCTGTGCCCCCCGTCGCCTCTGCCTGTGCGCCCTCCTGTCGCCTCTGACTGCGCCCCCTCCTGTCGCCTCTGACTGCGCCCCCTCCTGTCGCCTCTGACTGTGCGCCCTCCTGTCGCTTCTGACTGTGCGCCCTCCTGTCGCTTCTGACTGCGCGCCCTCCTGTCGCTTCTGACTGCGCGCCCTCCTGTCGCCTCTGACTGCGCCCCCCGTCGCCTCTGTCTGTGCGCCTTCTGTCGCCTCTGACTGCGCGCCCTCCTGTCGCCTCTGACTGCGCGCCCTCCTGTCGCCTCTGACTGCGCGCCCTCCTGTCGCCTCTGACTGCGCGCTGTTATGACCTGGTGGTCAGGACAATAATGGACCTGGTGGTTAAGAGCACACGGAATGACCTGATAGTTACTGATAATAAGGACGAACTCTAGGACGTGGGAACTCTGCTGACCGCAATCCCTAAACCTATCAAACACACTAGAAATATCCGTGGATTGCGCCTAACGCTCCCTATGCAACTCTGCACAGCCTAAGAAACTAGCTAGCCCTGAAGATAGAAAAATAAAGCCTACCTTGCCTCAGAGAAACTCCCCAAAGGAAAAGGCAGCCCCCCACATATAATGACTGTGAGTAAAGATGAAAATACAAACACAGAGATGAAATAGATTTAGCAAAGTGAGGCCCGACTTACTGAACAGACCGAGGATAGGAAAGGTTACTTTGCGGTTAGCACAAAAACCGACTCACGGTGCGGAGGCGCTCCCTCTGCGTCCCAGAGCTTCCAGAAAGCAAGACAACAAATTAAATAGCAAGCTGGACAGAAAAATAGCAACCAAAGAAATACAAGCTGGAACTTAGCTTCTGATGGGAAGACAGGTCACAAGAACGATCCAGGAGTGAACAGACAAATACTGGAACATTGACAGGTGGCATGGAGCAAAGATCTAAGTGGAGTTAAATAGAGCAGCAGCTAACGAATTAACCTCGTCACCTGTGAAACTCAGAAACACCCACCAGAGGAAGTCCATGGACAGAACCAGCCGAAGTACCATTCATGACCACAGGAGGGAGCCCGACAACAGAATTCACAACAGCGCGCCCTCCTGTCGCCTCTGACTGCGCGCCCTCCTGTCGCCTCTGACTGCGCGCCCTCCTGTCGCCTCTGACTGTGCCCCCTCCTGTCGCCTCTGACTGCGCTCCCTCCTGTCGCCTCTGACTGTGCCCCCTCCTGTCGCCTCTGACTGCGCGCCCTCCTGTCGCCTCTGACTGCGCGCCCTCCTGTCGCCTCTGACTGCGCGCCCTCCTGTCGCCTCTGACTGTGCCCCCCGTCGCCTCTGACTGTGCCCCCCGTCGCCTCTGACTGTGCCCCCCGTCGCCTCTGCCTGTGCCCCCCGTCGCCTCTGCCTGTGCGCCTTCTGTCGCCTCTGACTGCGCCCCCTCCTGTCGCCTCTGACTGTGCCCCCCGTCGCCTCTGCCTGTGCCCCCCGTCGCCTCTGCCTGTGCGCCTTCTGTCGCCTCTGACTGCGCCCCCTCCTGTCGCCTCTGACTGTGCCCCCGTCGCCTCTGCCTGTGCCCCCCGTCGCCTCTGCCTGTGCGCCCTCCTGTCGCCTCTGACTGCGCCCCCTCCTGTCGCCTCTGACTGCGCCCCCTCCTGTCGCCTCTGACTGTGCGCCCTCCTGTCGCTTCTGACTGTGCGCCCTCCTGTCGCTTCTGACTGCGCGCCCTCCTGTCGCTTCTGACTGCGCGCCCTCCTGTCGCCTCTGACTGCGCCCCCCGTCGCCTCTGTCTGTGCGCCTTCTGTCGCCTCTGACTGCGCGCCCTCCTGTCGCCTCTGACTGCGCGCCCTCCTGTCGCCTCTGACTCTGCGCCCTCCTGTCGCCTCTGACTGCGCGTCCTCCTGTCGCCTCTGACTGCGCGCCCTCCTGTCGCCTCTGACTGCGCGCCCTCCTGTCGCCTCTGACTGCGCGCCCTCCTGTCGCCTCTGACTGCGCGCCCTCCTGTCGCCTCTGACTGCGCGCCCTCCTGTCGCCTCTGACTGCGCGCCCTCCTGTCGCCTCTGACTGCGCGCCCTCCTGTCGCCTCTGACTGCGCGCCCTCCTGTCGCCTCTGACTGCGCGCCCTCCTGTCGCCTCTGACTGCGCGCCCTCCTGTCGCCTCTGACTGCGCGCCCTCCTGTCGCCTCTGACTGCGCGCCCTCCTGTCGCCTCTGACTGCGCGCCCTCCTGTCGCCTCTGACTGCGCGCCCTCCTGTCGCCTCTGACTGCGCGCCCTCCTGTCGCCTCTGACTGCGCGCCCTCCTGTCGCCTCTGACTGCGCGCCCTCCTGTCGCCTCTGACTGCGCCCCCCGTCGCCTCTGTCTGTGCGCCTTCTGTCGCCTCTGACTGCGCGCCCTCCTGTCGCTTCTGACTGCGCGCCCTCCTGTCGCCTCTAACTCTGCGCCCTCCTGTCGCCTCTGACTGCGCGCCCTCCTGTCGCCTCTGACTGCGCGCCCTCCTGTCGCCTCTGACTGCGCGCCCTCCTGTCGCTTCTGACTGCGCGTCCTCCTGTCGCCTCTGACTGCGCGCCCTCCTGTCGCCTCTGACTGCGCGCCCTCCTGTCGCCTCTGACTGCGCGCCCTCCTGTCGCCTCTGACTGCGCGCCCTCCTGTCGCCTCTGACTGCGCGCCCTCCTGTCGCCTCTGACTGCGCGCCCTCCTGTCGCCTCTGACTGCGCGCCCTCCTGTCGCCTCTGACTGCGCGCCCTCCTGTCGCCTCTGACTGCGCGCCCTCCTGTCGCCTCTGACTGCGCGCCCTCCTGTCGCCTCTGACTGCGCGCCCTCCTGTCGCCTCTGACTGCGCTCCCTCCTGTCGCCTCTGACTGCGCGCCCTCTTGTCGCCTCTGACTGCGCGCCCTCCTGTCGCCTCTGACTGCGCGACCTCCTGTCGCCTCTGACTGCGCGCCCTCCGTCGCCTCTGACTGTGCCCCCCGTCGCCTCTGCCTGCGCGCCCTCCTGTCGCCTCTGACTGCGCGCCCTCCTGTCGCCTCTGACTGTGCCCCCCGTCGCCTCTGCCTGCGCGCCCTCCTGTCGCCTCTGACTGCGCGCCCTCCTGTCGCCTCCTACTGTGTGTGTTGCTCACATTCACTTATTTTCTCCCATTGGAGGTACATGAGAGCGGGATCAGTTGTTTCTCCACTTACATTCAGCGTCTGACGAGCTTCAGGATTTATTGCCATCCTGGAAACGTCCTTAATAACTGACTGCGCGCCCTCCTGTCGCCTCTGACTGCGCGCCCTCCTGTCGCCTCTGACTGCGCGCCCTCCTGTCGCCTCTGACTGCGCGCCCTCCTGTCGCCTCTGACTGCGCGCCCTCCTGTCGCCTCTGACTGCGCGCCCTCCTGTCGCCTCTGACTGCACGCCCTCCTGTCGCCTCTGACTGCGCGCCCTCCTGTCGCCTCTGACTGCGCGCCCTCCTGTCGCCTCTGACTGCGCGCCCTCCTGTCGCCTCTGACTGCGCGCCCTCCTGTCGCCTCTGACTGCGCGCCCTCCTGTCGCCTCTGACTGCGCTCCCTCCTGTCGCCTCTGACTGCGCGCCCTCCTGTCGCCTCTGACTGCGCGCCCTCCTGTCGCCTCTGACTGCGCGACCTCCTGTCGCCTCTGACTGCGCGCCCTCCGTCGCCTCTGACTGTGCCCCCCGTCGCCTCTGCCTGCGCGCCCTCCTGTCGCCTCTGACTGCGCGCCCTCCTGTCGCCTCTGACTGTGCCCCCCGTCGCCTCTGCCTGCGCGCCCTCCTGTCGCCTCTGACTGCGCGTCCTCCTGTCGCCTCCTACTGTGTGTGTTGCTCACATTCACTTATTTTCTCCCATTGGAGGTACATGAGAGCGGGATCAGTTGTTTCTCCACTTACATTTAGCGTCTGACGAGCTTCAGGATTTATTGCCATCCTGGAAACGTCCTTAATAACTATTGGGAAACCAGCAGACGTAGCCAGACATACAGAGAATAATATTCTACTAATCTGTCATGTTTCAGGGCTGGAGACTACCAAATATGGCTACATTTGTTCTTTTTCCTAAGTCTGCCCAGAATGTCTGGTGTACTAATGTTTTATTTATTGGATTTCATATATAGTAAAAAGAGGTGTAGAGCTGTGGCCATAAAAGTAAAATATGTGACCTGTACAGTCAGTCCAGGTGAGCTGTCCTATACAAAACGTAGCATGTTCTATTCAGCAGCACATAAAAAGAAATTAAATGTAAGCGGAAGGTGAAAATGCCACAAAGGAGAGTGTGTAATGTTAGAAAATACCGCAAATTATATCATGATTTTCAATGCTTAGAACGGCCCCCCTCACTTTTTTATGAGGATCCAGCTACAGGAGCCCCACTTATCCTGAAAAATGAAGGGTTTTGCGGAGCTGGTTGGGGTTAGCTTTACTGGTTTTCCTTGCAAAGTGGGTACTAGGCAGCCTTGCTTTACTGACAAAACATGAACCCATAAACAACAAGGCCTTTCTGCTATTGTTATTGTAGTGTTTTGGGTTTTTTTGTTTGTTTTTTGTGTGATTTGTTTTGTTTTTGATTTTTTTTTTTTTGCGGATTATCATGCTGAGCAAATCGGTTGAAGGTAACTTCAACTCAAATGAAACTACAAAAATGGTGGATTCTCATGAATGGCCAGCTGCCATTTAGCTGATTTGTAGATGGCTGGAAAAATAAGTGTAAAATAAAACACACACTTTACTTTCACCTGTCCACCACCACAGTCCTATGTCAGGTTCTCCAAGCAGCTACGTTAAAAAGACCATCCTCCTCCAGCTCATCCGGCACCAGGACTTTCGCCACTGCCTCGGGCGATGCAAGTCGCGATGTCACAGGCCTTCTCGGCACCAGAGCTTCCTACGCCGAGTGAAGATGCTGGATATTTTATTTATATATATATATTTATATATATATATATACACACACATACATACAGTCATGGCTGAATGTATTAGCACCATTGAAATTGTTCCAGAAATTGTAATATTTCTCCCAGAAAATTATTGCATTTACACATGTTTTGTTATACACATGTTTATATCCTTTGTGTCTTTTGGAACACCAGAAAAAGCCAGAGATTAAAAGGCAAATTGGACATAATGTCACATAAAACCCCAAATAAGGGCCAGACAAAATTGTTGCACCCTCACCTTAAAGGGAATTTGTCACCTCATTTTTCGTATATGAGCTTCGGCCATCGCCATCAGGGGCTTATCTACCTCATTCTGTAATGCTGTGGATAAGCCCCCGAATGTAATCTGAAAGATAAGAAAAACAAGTTATATTCTACTCACCGGGGAAGGGGATGGGCTGTCCGATGAGTGTCCGGGTCCGGCGCCTCCCATCTTCATGCGATGACGTCCTCTTCTTTGCTTCCTGCTGCGACTCCTGCCCATGTGTACTTTATCTGCCCTGTTGAGAGCAGCGCGAAGTACTGCAGTGCACATGCGCCTGGAAAGGTCCGAGAAGCCCTGCGCACTGCAGTACTTTGCTTTGCCCTCAACAGGGCAGATAAAGTACACCTGGGAAGGAGCCGCGACAGGAAGCAAAGAAGAGGACGTCATCATATGAAGATGGGAGGCGCCGGACCGCGACGCTCATCGGACGGCCCCCCTCACGGGTGAGTATAAAACATGTTTTTCTCATCTTTCAGGATACATCGGGGGCTTATCTACAGCGTTATAGAATGCTGTAGATAAGCCCCTAATGGCGGTGGCCGCAGCTTATAGGCCTAAAATGGGGTGACAGATTCCCTTTAATATTTGGCTACACACCATTTGGAATAAATACCTGCAATCAATTACTTCCTATAACCATCAACAAGCTTCTTACACCTCTCAACTGGAATTTTGGACCACTCTTCTTTTGTAAACTCCTCCAGGTCTCTCATATTTCAAGGCGCCTTCTCCCTACAGCAAAATTAAGATTTCTCCACAGGTTTTAAATGGGATTCAGATCTGGACTCATTGCTGCCACTTCAGAACTGTTTTTGGGGTCATTATCCTGCTGGAAGACCAAGGACATAAACCCAACTTTCTGACACTGGACACTACATTGCAACCCAAAATCCTTTGGTAATCTTCAGGTTTCATGACGCCTTGCCCACAGTCCAGAGAGATTAGTTACAGTGCCATCGGTTGTAATTTTCCTGATTGTTATGCACCGTGGAAAAAGGAACATCAAGATCACTGGAGATTGACGACTTGATCAAAAAATATCAACAGACCGTTCTCTTCCTCACTTTCTGTTCTCCGTGCTTACTGCTGCACACAATGCAAAGACTTAATCATCTTCTCGCCTTTTTATCTGGGTTCATGTGTGATTTCATAATGCCCACTAATGTTACTTTCCACAGGTGAGTTTGAACGGGCATCACCTGCTTCAAACACAGTTGTTTACCCACAGTTTTGGAAAGATGACAACAATTTTGTGTGGCCCGTTTTGTGTGAAAATATGTCCAATTTGCCTTTTTTTTCTGGTTTTTTTTTTGTTCCAATTCACACAAAGGAAATATATGTGTATAACAACATGTGAAGTTGCAGTAATTTTCTGGGAGAAATACTTCATTTTTTTGGAATTATTTCAAGGGGGCCAACACTTTTGTTTGTGAGTATACATGTATAAATATAAAAGATTCAAATGAGTTTCCCCCTTGAGGTCCAGAGCCGGCTCCCCACCACTGCGCTGTTCTCAATGATTTGGCTGCAGCAGTAATGTAACTTCAATAGCTGGTGTCAATCACTGAGCCCAACCTTGGTGCACCCGCTGAGCTCCATCATTAGCTGTAGCGGTGCCACTCCCTTTTGATGTTGCGTCACCATTACAGCGGCAAGGGGCAGGCGCTGGACCTGGGGAGGGTGAGTACCTGAAAATATTTGACTGAGCTTGGGACCCACTTTCCTGAAAGTGGACAACCTCTTTAAAGTCACATGAGGAATGTGACTTAAAAAAAATGCTTTTTCCCCCCAAAACAAACAAGAATAGTTGTATTTAATGCCAGTGCCAAATAATAAATACTTCATAGATAAATCTCCCCTGCTCGCTGCTTTCTAGAAGCCTTTCCTATATGCCTATACATGACGTCTAGCTCCAATTCCCAACTCTGGAACTGGCTCTAATTAACTTTAGTATCCAACTCCGATTTCAGTACAACCCTAAAATCATTTGTGGGGTACAAGCCACCAGGCTCACTGAATTGTTGCTTCAATAAACTAGTATTCTGCCTGAATTATAATTCTGACTCCTTGATTCACGGCCCATTACCCAGGAATCTGTGCTTAATCCCAAGTGTTGTGCCTGCTTTTGTTGTTGTTTCTTTTATATACGTTTTTGTTTAATTTCTGACATGTTTTATTCTACACTATGTTCCAAATTATTATGCAAATAACCATTTGCATAATAAAACCATTTTTCTCGGATTTTCCTAAATGGTCGGTGCAAATGACAGTCAGTCTAATAAAAGCCATCACCCGTTAGATTATACATCGAATTTTATTGAAGAAACCTCCCAATGATAACAGTATAATCTCCAAAATGAATAAAAACTCACAATGCACTGTTCCAAATTATTGGGCACAGTAAAATTTTAACCTTTGATATGTTTTAAAGAACTGAACATGCTCATTTGTGGAATTTGCAGCATTAGGAGGTCACATTCACTGAACAAAAAAGCTATTTAACTCCAAAACATCCTAACAGGCCAAGTTACATTACATAGGAACCATTCTTTGATATCACCTTCACAATTCTTGCATCCATCGAACTTGTGAGTTTTTGGAGAGTTTCTGCTTGTATTGCTTTGCATGAAGTCAGAATAGCTTCCCAGAGCCGCTGTTTTGATGTGAACTGCCTCCCACCCTCATAGATCTTGTGCTGGATGATACTCCAAAGGTTCTCTATAGGGTTGAGGTCAGAGGAAGATGGTGGCCACACCATGAGTTTATCTCCTTTTATGCCCATAGCAGCCAATGACTTAGAGGTATTCTTTGCAGCATGAGATGGTGCAGTGTCATGCATGAAGATGATTTTGCTCCTGAAGGCACGTTTCTGCTTTTTATACCATGGAAGAAAGTTGTCAGTCAGAAACTCTATTTACTTTGCAAAATTAATTTTCACATCTTCAGGAACCTTAAAGGCCCCTACCAGCTGTTTCCCCATGATTCTGGCCCAAAACATGACCCCTCCACCTCTTTGCTGACGTCGCAGCCTTGTTGGGACATGGTGGCCATCCACCAACCATCCACTACTCCATCCATCTGGACCATCCAGAGTTGCTCGACAATCATCAGTAAGCAAGACTGTTTGAAAATTAGTCTTCATGTATGTCTGGGCCCACTGCCTGCCGTTTCTGCTTGTGAACACTGTTTAGGGGTGGCCGAATAGTAGGTTTATGCACCACAGCAAGCCTTTGAAGGATCCTACACCTTGAGGTTTGAGGGACTCCAGAGGCACCAGCAGCTTCAAATATCTGTTTGGTTTGTAATGGCTTTTTAGCAGCTGCTCTCTTAATCCGATGAACTTGCCTGGCAGAAACCTTCCTCATTATGCCTTTATCAGCACGAACACGTCTGTGCTCAGATTCAGCCACAAATCTTTTTTTTTTAATCAAATATTTTTTATTAAACAATAAGAAAAATATATGAAGATTACATTGCTGCAAATAATACACATATATGTTTTACATTTTAATAAACTTTTTAAACCCCAAACCATCCTCCCGCCCCTCCCCCCTCACCCCCATCCTCTAGAGACCTGACAAGAGCCGCTCCGATCTACCACATCGCACATCAATAAACAGAAGAAAGAAAATGTCTTATCAACAATGCTCCCACGGGGGCAAAGGACCCAAGAACAGGAACAAAGTCTCTCAAATCATGTTGACTCGAGCCAGGGATTCCACAGCCTGTTAAAAAGGTCCATCTTGTTTCTTTTAGAATAGATACTCCTCTCCAAGGCAACAATATGATCCACTTGCATCATGAAGTCTCTTCTCGTTGGTGGCTCTTCCCTAATCCAAAACTTAGCAATCAACTTTCGCGCGATAAACAGCAATCTAGCAATAACCGTTTTGTACACATTATCAGTTACAATCTCCTCTACGTAACCCAAGACACATACCAGAGGATCCCGTGGCATTGAACATTTGTATGTCAGTCCCACTTTATTTAGCACCACAATCCAAAATGAGGACAACCTGGGGCACTGCCACATCATATGGAGGATACCCGCCTCGGACTGCGAGCACCTAGGGTATTCAGAATTAGGTCTCAGACCGGCTTTGAATAACATGTCCGGGGTTCTATAAGCCCTATGAATAACAAATAGTTGTGACAGCCTCCCGGGCTCGCTCATCGAGATCCTGGGTACGTAATCCAATATTGAGTCCCAATGATCGTTGTCAATCACCCCCAAGTCAGCCTCCCACTTCGCCCTGGCTCTAATAGGGTGCCCCTCTAAGAAAGAGAATAGAAGAAATTCATATATTCCCGAAATCACCCCTTTGTGCCTTCCCCCATAAGGATAAAGTCTAACATTTGATCCACCTGAATCTTTACAGGCCCTCTCCTACACTGTGCCCGATACGCGTGAGAGATGCGGCTATGCTGATACAGCTCAGAGTTTGGCAGTAGAAATTCTTCCTGCAGTGCCTCGAAATTCCTAATTCTACCTTGATGTAAGACTTGGCTCATCCGAGAGATGCCTGCTTCCTCCCAAACATGAAATCCCTCCATCTGTCTAAAGTCCTGTAGGAAACAATTATTCCAAATGGGTGAGAACCTAGTAAGTGCCCTCACTCACCTAATTCCCTTAACTTTGTCCCAAACCTTATGAATAAGCCTAATAGTGCAGAATTTAGAACCTTTCTCTCGGAAATGCCCACCCTCCAGGCCCTCACTCAGTACCTTTGACCCAATCAATGTCCTCAGGCTACAGGGTGTCCGCTCCCAGCCCGACTCCACACCCCATCCTCTAAAATGCTGACACTGTGAAGCCAAAAAGTATAACCACGGGTTGGGTAGTGCAACCCCTCCCTCCGTCTTTGGTCTTTGTAGAATTTCCTGTTTAAATCTAGGACTTTTCCCACCCCATATCAGCTCGCCAAACAAGGATTTAATCCTCCGAAATCTATTCTGCGATATCCATATAGGGGAGTTGTGCAACACATAAAGAAGTTGCGGCATCACAATCATCTTTATAAGATTTATTCTACCGATTACCGATAAATGTAACTTTTTCCACGCCTGAACTTTAATGCGTATCTTCCGCAAAAGTGGTGCCAAATTCAGTTCCTCGAAACTAGTCAAAGGTAGCGCGATCTGGATCCCCAGATATTTAAATTTATCAACTAACCTCAACTTTGTAGAAGAGTCCCTCATTTCACTATCTTCATAATCCCCATCTATCAACATCATATTGGATTTGTCCCAATTGATTCTCAGGCCCGAATAACTCCCAAATTCTTCAATAATGGCCTCAGCCCTGACCAGGGTCTCCCCAGAATCTTCCAAGAAGAGCAAAATATCATCAGCGTATAACGCAACCTTTTCTTCCGAGTCCCCGTACATAAATCCTCTCACCTCCCGGGATCCTCTAATTTTTGCAGCAAGGGGCTCCACCGCCAAGGCAAAAAGTAGCGGGGACAAAGGACAACCCTGTCTAGTTCCCCTAGACAGAGAAAAAGTCTCGGAGAGAGCATTATTCACTCTAATCTTAGCCACTGGAGAGGAGTACAGCAGACGCACCCATGAGATGAATTTAGGTCCAAACCCCAAACGCTCCAGCACTGACCACAGATAGCTCCACTCCACACAATCAAAGGCCTTGTGGTCGTCTAAGGATACCACAACCCGTTTGCCGACATGGTCGGAAGGGATTTGCAAATTTAAAAACAACCTTCTCAGATTGAGTGCCGTTGATTTATTCGGCATGAAGCCTGATTGATCAGGGTGTACCAATTTGTTTATCACCCTATTCAACCTATTTGCCAAGGCTTTTGCCAAAATCTTAATGTTGGCAGTCAAGAGTGAAATTGGTCTATAGGATTCTGGTAACAGTGGATCCTTGTCGGCTTTAGGGATAACCACCACAATGGCCTCTCTCATTGACAAAGGTAACTCCCCTCTTTCCAACGAACTATTGTACACCCCTGCCAGTTTGGCCAGCAGAGTTTCTTTCAAGGTCTTATAGACCTCAGCTGGAATACCGTCCGCTCCCGGAGCCTTACCCCCAGCAACGCCCGCTAAGGCAACCCCCAATTCTTCTTCCCCAATCGGCTCCTCCAACAATTCACGTTCCTCTCTACTCAACCGAGGCAGATCAATCTCCTCCAAATACCCAGCCATATCTTCGGAGCCCCTCCCCACACTGGACGTATATAACTTATCATAGAATTTCCTAAATACTTCCAGAATCTGCTCCCCCCGAATAACCAGCGTCCCTTCCTCCGTCTTAATAGAGTAGACATGTGAAGAGCCTCTTTGTGCGGACGCCACCACCGAAAGCAAGTGCCCCACCTTCTCCCCCTCTGCATAGAAAGTTTCTCTCTGAAAGGCCCGCAACCTCTCCGCTTTTTTCAAATGCAACTGGTCAACCTCCCGCTGAGCCGCCCTCATACGACTCTGAGATTCCTTAGTGCGATGATCCCCCAGTGCCGCCTCAGCTGCCTTCAGTTCCTCCAGGACAGCTTGATCCCGCACTCTAGTCCTTGTCTTATGTCTTGAGATGTCCCGAAACAAAATTCCCCTTAAATACGCCTTCATAGTGTCCCATACTACATGGCATTCTGCGCTACCTTCATTGATCTTAAAAAACTCCTCTATCTCTGCCCCCACCTTTTCCATATCCAAAAGTTGAAGCCAGACGGGGTGAATTTTCCAGCCCGCCCTCCCCGACCCATCCTGACCTGACAGCTTCAGAGAGACCTGAACAGGGCTATGGTCTGATAAAATCCTGGGATTATATTCCACCCCGCTTAACAGTTCGTTCATCCCATCATTACCCAAGGCGACATCAATTCGTGACATAGAGCCATATGTAGTCGAGTAACAGGAGTAAGAATATGCATTAACATTGCGAACCCGCCATAGATCAATCCAACCTATTTCTCTGAGATAGTTACCAAAAGGAGTGTCATTGCCGTCCCTACGCAGTGAAGCGTGATTACTCTTGTCCCAATGGTCATTTGCTATATTGTTCACATCACCCACCACCAGTAGGGGAACCCCATCCCAACCTCTTATAGACTCCAATATGTCCTGAATTTTCCTACCAGAGTATGGCGGAGGTATATATAATGAAAAAATGCACATTAAACGATTAAAGATTTTACACACCAACAAAACATATTGACCATCCTTATCAATTTTAACCTCAATTTCCTCAAATGGGGTATTAGTGTGGACTAAGACTGACACTCCCCTTGCATAATTAGAGAACGTCGAATGATACGCCTTGCGCACCCATCGTTTCTGTAACATATCAACTTTTTCCTCCACTAGATGGGTTTCTTGCAGGCAGATCACCGAGGGCCTCTGTTTCAGTAAATACTGAAATATTGCCGCGCGTTAAGTAGCGTCCGCTAACCCCCTAACATTCCAACTTATAATATTAACATCCCCTCCCATTTCCTTGAAAAAAAAATAAGAAGTTAGAGCAGTCTCCTTCAGGTCTCCCCCGATACCCGCCACCCCCTCCCATCCCCCATCCCCAACTCCCACATCTAAAACTCAATAAAATTCAAATAAAACAAACTTACTTTCTCTATACGAGAACTGAGAGCTCTTGATACAACCTAGAACTAAGCCCTTTACAGTCCATCTCTCCCCCTCCCACCGCGACCAAAATGAATTATTCATTGCGCCGCCGAACACAATATTTTAAACTTTTGAGTGCATTCTGTCTGAAAACACAAAGCAAGTTCAAAAATCACAAGGGGGTAAAACCAGAAGAGTAACGAAGCCTCGGCATCAGTCTCATCGGTTCCGATCCGCGCCAATTTTTTTGGCATTAATATCTAGCCAGTGCGTAGCCTCCTCTGGGTTTTGGAAAAAATGAACACGATCCAACGCCACCACCCTGAGCTTAGCCAGATATAGCATCGAATATTTTAGGTCCAAATCTCGGAGCCGTCGCTTAACTTCACCAAACTTCATTCTCAGTTTTTGCACCGATGCCGAATAATCCGGATAAATGGAGATCCGATTTCCGTTTATACTCAGGCCATCACTGATCCTGGCCTTCCTTAGTAGGGTTTCCCGATCCCGATAGTCCAAAATTTTTGCCAGTAGGGCTCGAGGGGGAGACCCAGGCGGCAGGGGCCGAGTAGGGACTCTGAGCCCTTTCCACAGAAAAGTGGTTGGTAAGGTCAGCTCCCCCCACCGAATTTTTAAGCCATGCCTCAATATATTCAGTAGGATTATTCCCCTCCACCTTCTCCGGCACCCCAATTATTCTTAAATTGTTCCTTCGGGAACGGTTTTCCAGGTCGTCTGTTTTAAATTCCAGTTCTGCAATGCGTTGAATGTATTTCTTTTCTCTTTTTAACAGTTCATTTGTCTGATCCTCCACACTGCCCACGCGTTCCTCTACCACCTCAACTCTTTTCTCCACTTTACGCATAGCAGAGTTAAGGGACTTCATTTCACCTGTTAAATCAGCCACCCTTAGATTCAGCGCGGCCAGGGCAGATTTGCAGTGTATAACAACTGAGAAAATGTTCTGCAGTGTAGGTTCCCCCATGCTTAATTGCACATCATCAGAATCATTAGCCTGCACTGGGCTAGCAGCAGGTGTCATATTATCTGCACTATGCACTTCCTGCATCTTCCCTGGGGAAAGCTGTTCCTCCACCACACTGAGGGTGTCTTCCCCTCCTCTCTTCTGCCTCTGCGGGACTTCCTCCTCATCTGGCCCTTCAGGACCCAGCAGCAGGGCATCCCCCTCCTCCGTGCGGGCAAACCGCTCCAGCCGGGCGATTACCTCCAGCCTCCGGCGGTATGAAGTGCTGGCTCTGGCCGCCTCCTCCTCTGCCTCGGCGCCATCTTGGATTTTTGCGCCAGCCGCAGGCGCCGACTGTCTTCGGCGCGGCATCTCCGCTCCTCACCGCACGTTATCTCCGGTGCCTTCCTCCGTACACAGGGGTCCTGCGGAGCGTCTCTGCCCAGTTTTCGGCGTTCGGCGGAGCCTTCAAGGGTGAGTATTAGGAGCGGTGCGGGGAGAGAGATCCGTCGCACGTCCGCTCACATCGCTCGCTAGGCCACGCCCCCAGCCACAAACCTCTTAACAGTACGATGATCACGCTTAAGTTTTCTGGAAATATCTGTTTTCATCCCTTGACCAAGGCATTGCACTATTTAATGCTTTTCGGCAGCAGGGAGATCCTTTTTATTTCCCATATTGCTTGAAACCTGTGGCCTGCTTAATAATGTGGAACAAGTAGTTTTCCTTTAATTAGAATCACTTAGAAAACTAATTATCACATGTGTTTAAGATTGATTTCAGTGACCCATTGAGCCACTAGACACAATACCATCCACAAGTTTATTAAAACTTTGACACTTAAATCCAATTTGCATAATAATTTGGAACACGGTGTAGTTTTCACCTCCATCTCCTGTTCCCCTTTATAGTCGGCCTGGTAATTGCTCCTTATAATTTCTGCATATTTGGTTTTGCTAACATTGGTATATAACATACTGCGATTCATATCCGCGCTATTTCTGTGCAGCTAACTTCGGACTATTCATCATTTGCTTTGGCTGTCGGCCTCCGATTCCTACTAACGTTTTTTGTTTCCAGACCCTGGGGAGCTATATCCACTTCTCAGACATAACAGTTGATGTGCAGAGAGAGCGGGCGCAGCTGCTGAGAGTGGGGAACTGATGTACCAAATCTCCGATCTGTGAATGATTAACCCTCCGTGTACCTCGGGGAGGAAAGCCCTCTCACCAGGGCCGCTCTTCTTACATTACCAGTTAAATCCGAGCAGCTAAGAGGTGATTGAGACATATTGAAGAGCACGGCCTCATCTAAAACTACTGGTGTGTACAGGGTTAATGCTCTCTGTGGGTTTAGGCCTCATTCAGACGTCCAGTTTTCCCATACCTGTCATATCCGTTTTTTCACAGACGGTACATATTATAAACTCTGGGGCTGTCCTCACATTCTTGTTCTTTGCTGACAGTGTGTCCACAAAAATCATCAATTCAATCCATATTCTGCATGTTTTTAACATTGCAGTGGATAGGAGAAGCTTTGCAATTTTTTATTTTTTTTTGGGGGGGGGAGGGGGGGGTGGTGTATTAAAAACTTACTGATAACACTCATAATAAAAACCTGACACACTGATGAAAATGTGTTTTTTTTGTTTTTTTTTTTGTTTTTTTTTCTGAATAAGTTCTTACAGCCATCGGAGTCACAAAGAAAACCTGGAGCTATAATCAGGGCTAGTTTTAGGAGTTGTAAGTTGGGCAGTTCTCTAGGGCCCGCTCAAGAGCAATCCAAGGGTGTAGCTTTTGTACTTTCACCACTAGAAACTAAAAGAGAATCTGTCAGCAAGTTTTTGCTATTTAATATAAGAGCAGCATAATGTAGCGGCGGAGACCTTGATTCCAGGGATGTGTCACTTGCTCAGCAGCTTGCTGAAATGTCAGTACAATCAGTGTTTTATCAGCAGGAGCTTATCACTGTGCGACTACGTTTCCCTTACAAGCGAGACCAGGTAATTTGTAACCCCGCCCCCATCACTCATTGGCTGCCTGTGAACAATATACAGTGTATACCGGAAGCTGCCAATTAGCAGTGTGGGTGGTGTTACATAGGGCTCTGCATTCTGGGCACTGCTACATCTACAGCAGAGAAAACAGGGATTCTCTCAAAAGTGCACCAAGCAGCCCAGTAAGTGATGCATCACTGGAATCAGAGTCTCTGCCCCTACATCATGCTGCTCTCAAATTCCATAGCAAAAACCTTCTGTGGAAAGTCTGCAGACTAATTCCATTTAAGTATTAACCCCTTCACTCTTTAGGCATGATAGGGCAGTTATTTGACCACTAAATAGCATTTTTTTTTGTTTTTTTTCCACTCGTATTGTTGTGTTCAGATACTGCTGACCTGACTACAGGGCATCTTCTTTCTTGACTAAAATAAATACATTTTCTGCATTTGTTTTGTTCTTTTAAAGTTGCAGACTGAGAGGAGACAAAACTATACCTGGACAAGAGAAAAAATATAAATTTACACTGTAATTACCATAGCCCACCAGGAATAAAATTAAGTTTTAAGCAACCCTAGAACCCCCGAAACATTCAGGGTTAACGCTTAAACCACCCACAGCCACCATGTTAGATACTAATCTCATAGTTACTTTATTCTACCACAAATGATCATTAATGCCTCTATAAACAGTCACGGCCGAAAGTGTTGGTATGCTTGAAATTGTTCTAAAAAATGAAGCATTTCTCCCAGAAAATTATTGCAATTGCACGTTTGTTTCCTTTGTGTATATTGGAACAAAATAAAAAGACAGAAAAAAGGCAAATTAGACACAATTTCACATAAAACCCACACAATGGTCCGAACAAAATTGTTGGCACTCTCAACTCAATATTTGGTTGCACACCCTTTGTAATAAATAACTATCGATTGTATCCTATAACCATCAACAGGCTTCTTACATCTCTCAACTGGAATTTCGGACCACTCTTCTTTTCAAACTGCTCCAGATCTCTCATATTTGAAGGTGCCTTCTCGCAACAGCAATTTTAAGATCTCTCCACAAGTTTTCAATGGGATATAGATCCATACTCCTTTCTGGCCACTTCAGAACTCTCCAGCACTTTGTTTCCATCCATTTCTGGGTGCTTCTTGAAGTATGTTTGGGGTCACTGTCCTGCTGGAAGACCTATGACGTAGGAAGCAAACTCATCTTCCAAAGGCCACAAAACCCCAAAACATCTTTGAACCTCCACCATATTTCACTGTAGGTACTGTGTTCTTTTCTTGGTAGGCATCATTCCCTTTTGAGTAAATACACAGCTTTACCTAAAAGCTCTACCTTAGTCTCATCTGTCCACAAGATGCTTTCCCAGAAGGATTCTGGCAAACTGCATTATAGATCTTTTATGTATCTGTGTCAGCAGTAGGGTCCTCCTGGGTCTCCTGGCATAGTATTTCATTCAAATGTCGATAGATAGTTCTCGCTGACACTGATGCATCCTGAGCGCACAGAACAGCTTTAATTTCTTTGGCATTTGACTGGAGGCTGCTTTTCAACCATATAGACTATCCTGCATTGCATCCTTTCATCAATTTTTTTCTGCTGCCACGTTCAGGGAGATTAGCTACAGTGCCATGGGTTGTAAACTTCTTGATTATGTTGCACACTGTGCACAAAGAAATAACAAGATCTCTGGAGATGGACTTCTAACCTTGAGATTGTTGATATTTTCAACAACTTTGGTTCTCTTCTCCTCTTTCTGGTCTCCATGCTTAGTGTTACACACACAGACACACAATGCAAAAGCTGGGTCACCTTCTCCCTTTTTTTATCTGGTTTCAGGTGTCATTTTTATATTTCCCACACCTGTCACTTGCCACAGGTGAATTTAAAGGAGTATCACATGCTTGAATCACAGTTGTTTACCCACATTTTTGTAACGCCCATTTTTGGGGGGTTTTCTGTGAAATGATGCCCAATTTGTCTTTTTTCCTTTCTTTTTTTTGTGTTGTTCGAATACACACAAAGGAAATAAACGTGTATAGCAAAACGTGTATTTGGAATAATTTTCTGGGAGAAATATTTCATTTTCTGGAACAATTTCAAGGGTTCCAACACTTTCGGCCATGACTGTAATTACAGTTCAACACAAAATTAACCTATACTATTAAACTCTAATTGGGTACCAAATAGGACAATTTGGTGTAGTTGGTCTTCCATTTTCACTTATCACACATACGTTTCCCAAGTGTCTGAGATGGTGGATGACTGCAATTTCTAGATATCACCTGAATGTGACCTGCATAATATTACAAAAGGAGGAAAACCTTAAAAGATGAAAAACATGTCTTATGTGTAAAACTTTTTGTGTTTGTAATAGGGAAGAAGAAATTTCTCGCTTTCAGGAACTGGTCAAAAACCCTTCTTACAAGATCAACCCTCTCTCTGCTGTGACCGAGCACCTTCTAAAACGCATGAAGGCAGAGCAGGAGGATCCCAGCTAATCTCCGACATCACTGCATTCTTCACCCAGACCTGAAGATGTCCCAGAATTGAGTTTCTAAGTGATGAACAATATGACAGCTCACATTGAAAGACAGCCGGCATTGATTGAAACCGCTAATCAACTGCACTGGAATTTTAGTCATGTGAATTGTGAAAAACATCTGGCCGTTTTTAACAAGTATTGCCTTATGCTAAATCTAGTAAAATATGTATGATATGAACTGTGTCCATGTGCTTTACATTTAGGAATTGGATCAAGGTGGAAATGAGTACATTCAGTACAGCTCCCAACAATTATTCTTGGTTTCAGTACAAAGAAACCCTTTTGGCCAATGTATGTAAGACCTAATTGTATTGGATTTGTCTATTTCTATTATAAAATAAATCTGAAAACTGCACATTTCACTTCATGTTCATATGGGATACAATCGAAACCAGATAGATGCAAGAAGTCGTGTCTTGAAAACGCTATGGCTCAGATTAGTGGAGTAATTTGCTCCTTTTAGTGGCTTTAGTATTTGTTCCTAATTCTCTACCACTAATGCACAACGTTTTTTGGGGGACGGGGATAGGGGGTCAAAGGGCCGCATTGTCACGTTGAACCAAGCCCAAGAGCTGCAAAAAAAATGAAAAGGGGCAGTTAACTGAATAAATCACCAAAACCACCATCAGTACATGATTACATCATCAGAACAAAGTTTTGAGATTATGAGGAGGAATTTGAGTTTCTGTTTCAAAAACTGTGTGAACACACCCTAACTTTCACTCAGTGTTTGGAGCAGAAAGGCTACGTTGATTGTTTTTTTGTGACACATTGTACTTTATTGTAGTGGCGAATGTAGGTTGATATTTTTTTGCTTTTCTTTGTGAAAATATCGGACATTTGGTGAAAACTTTTGCAATTTTCAAACTTTTAATTTCCATGCCCTTACAGCTATATCACACAATTCTTTGGCTGGATGAATTGTGAAAGTTACAAAATACTATGAGTGATTGCAATGTAGAAAAAAAAGCAAAAAAAAATTGAAAAAGAAGAAAACGAAAACTATGTAGTACATTAGGAATCATTACAATCACTGGATGTATTTAATTTTGAATGCAAAATTATACTACAAATTCTCAAAGGTTATATTTTTGCATTTTTATGAAAATATCACACTTTGGTTAAAACTTTGCAATTTTTAATTTTTGTGCCCTTAAACCAGATAGCTATATCACACAAAATAGTTAATAAATTATCACATGTCTACTTTACATAAGCACCATTTTTTTTTAAATTCGTTTATTAATTCAGAATAAATCAAACAATACACACATTTGCATTTGTTACTATCAATTATAACATGAAATACAAATAATTGCAGTGCAACATCACATCCCAAGTAATACGAGGATAGCAGACTGTGTGTGTCAAGTTGCTAGCACTTACAAACTACCTATTGTATAACATTAACTACTACTTTAACCACCAAGAATAATAAGTCGCCAAACAAAATTCTACATAAATCTCGCCCTTAAGCGATGCCCCTGAAGCCATAAATCCAGCCACTTGCATAAGTGGTAAATTAGTGTGGACTATAAAGTATGATGAGAAGAATTCCATCTACCCCAAATTTTCTCAAATTTACCTGGACATCCTCTGTTTTGGTACAGTGTTCTTTCATACGGGATGATAGAGTTCACTAAATCCACCCAAGCTCTGAGAGATGGGTGAGAACCACCAATACACCTTAACGCTAACACCTTCTGTGCCATAAAAAGTGCTGCTCGCAGAAAAATCCCAGTATAATGATCCCAGGTTTCCACATCCCACATGTCGTTACCTCTTTCCAATAATGAGAGACTACAGGGCACTTCCAGATCATGTGGATAAAATCTGCATCACGTGTATGACACCTTAGGCAATCTGACGAGTGGAGGCGACCCATTTTAAAGAGTCGTGTCGGGGTCAAATAAGACTGATATATAATATACAGTTGGGTCATCCTGTTGTTAATCGAAGGGGAGACTTTAGTTGGAGATTCCAGAATATCATCCCATTCCTCTCCCAATACTTCAGGAAGAAGACCCTCCCACTTCCCCTTGATAGAATCTATAGCAGACCCAACTCCCTGAGACAATAAATATGTATGCAAAGGAGATATGAGTCCTTGAGGACCCTATGAGTTGAGGATGCCTATCAATGGCAAAGATTAAATAGCCCGACTTTTACCCACATTCCGCATGTGTGATTGGAAAGCTGACCTTAATTGTAAATAACGGAAGAATTGAGATCTTGGGATATTATAAGTGTTTTGTAATTGTTCAAAGGATATAAAGACCCCTTGGTCGTATATGTCGCTTATCGAGAGAACAGCACCCGAAACCCAAAAGTCGCTAGATGGATGGTTCAGCAGCTCTGGAAAATAACCATTATTCCACAGTGGCATTTCAGCTACTACATCTACAAATCTAATGACTTTTTTAATTTGCCTCCGTATTAATCTTGCCAACCGGAGTAAAGGCAGCAAACGAGGAGCATTAATTTTCTCCAACTCCAAAAACCCCGGTGGACAATCAATCCTGGCAGAGTGGAGCAGATGATTCTCAGAGTTAGGTAGAGAATTATTGGGCATCCATGTATTTATTGCCTTAGCCTGTCCTGCAAGATAGTACAAATAGAAATCTGGCAAAGCCACCCCACCCGCCTGTTTTGGTCTCTGCATAGCAGACAGCTTAAGTTTGGCCCTGGTCTTCCCCCATATAAAGGACGTGATTAGGGAGTTTAAATTCACAAAGAAAGACTTAGGTATTGGCATAGCGCTGTGTTGAAAGCAGTAGCTAAGTTTGGGGAGCAATATAATTTTAATTAGATTAATACGGCCAGCAACCGAAAGTGAGAGTTTGTTCCAAATTGCAAATTTAGATTTGACCAAATCCAATAATGGGTAGATATTAAGTTGTAGGTCAAGTCGACTATGCTGGGACATATGGACACCTAAATATTTAAAATTAGAGACGATGGGTAACGACGAGAGAGTTTCAAGATGGGACGTTGGGGTATGAGAAAGAGGCAACAGAGTAGATTTATCCCAATTTATATAGAGACCGGAGAATTTACTAAATTTATCTATGGTCGCTATTACTCGTGGTAACGTTTCCTCTACTTTATCCCATAAGAACCATTTTTGAAACATTTTTTTGTTTGTTAGGAAGGTAGAAAGGTTAAAAATTTCTCAGCAACTTATTTATATTTTTACAAAATTTACAAAAGCATTTATTTAGTGACCACATCACAATTGAAGTGACTTTGAGGGGCCTATAAAGGGTAGAAGGAGCAATTGCACAACAAACTGTATGGTCCATTTTCTTCTGAGTATGCTGATACCCCACATGTAGTGGAAAACTGCCGTTTGTGTTCTTGACAGGGAAGTAGCACCATTTGACTTTTGGAGTGCAAAATTGGCTAGAATCGATATAGGACGCCATGTGTCATTTTTTCAGAGCCCCTGACCTGCCTAAAAAGTGGAAACCCCCCCCACATTTGACCCCATTTTAGATACTACACCCCTCAAGGAACTTATTTAGAGCTGTGGTAAGCACCATGAATCCACAAATGCTGCTCGGAATTTTGAAACTTTATGAGCCGGGAAAATTTTTAAAAAAATTGCACCAGAGTTTTCTCTTTGACAAGGGTAACAGTAGAAAATGGACCATACAATTTGTTGTTTCCTGAGTACACCGTTACCCCATATGTGGCACAAAATTACTGTTTGAGTGCACGGCAGGGCTCGGAAGGGAAGGAGGAGCACCAGTTGAATTTCTGGAGTGCAATTTTGGCTTGGATGCCATATCACATTTGAAGAGCCACTGACATGCCAAAACAGAAACCCCCACCCCATTTTGGAAACTACACTTCTTGCGGAATCAATCTAGCAATGTAGTGACCATTTTTAAGCCTCGGGCAATTCATAGAATTGTATAACATTGGGGTAAATAGAAAATTACCATTTCCTTTCCACTAAAATGTTGCTTTGGCTTCACCTTTTTAATTTTCAAAAGGGATAATAGGAGAAATTGAACTGTACAATTTGTTACACAATTACTCCTAAGTACACTGATACCCCATATGAGGGGGAATACTACTTTTGAGGCACAGCGCAAAGCTCAGAAGGGAATAAGTGACATATTAGAGTTGAGTTGTTGCTGGACTGGTTTGAGGGTGCCATGTCACATTGGCAGAGCCCCTGAGGTGCCAGAACAGTGGAGCCCATTTTATAAACTCCCAATGTATTCATCTAGGGGTGCAGTGAGCATGTTGAAACCACATGTGCATCACAGAATTTTATACCATTGGGCAATGAAGAAAAAAATCATTAGTTATTTTAGTCCCAGATTTTATATTTTCACATTGGGAACAATGACACTAAGCATTGTCACTCAATTTCTGCTTAACATGGAAATACTCCATATGTGGCAGTACAGTACTGCTTTGCCACACAACAAGACTCAGGAGGGACAGAGCGCTATTTGACTCCTGGAGCACAGATTTTAGAATAGTTTGCAAACTCCATACACAGAGCCCCTAAGTGCTAGAAGGGCAGAATTCCCATTTTGGAAATGATATCCCTTTGTGAATCTGCCGTATTTTTCAGACTATAAGGCGCACTGGACCATAAGATGCACCTTTTAGAGGAGGAAATTAGAAAAAAAATTGAAGCAAAAAATGTAGTCATTTCTATAATTATTACCCCTATCCTGGTATATATGACCCCCCTCATCCCCATCTTGGCATACATGGCCCCCTCATCACTATCCTGGTATACATGACCCCCTCATCCCCATCCTGATATGCATGGCCTGCTCATCCCTATTACACTTGTCTACAAAAAGAAAAAAAAAATTCTCGCATGGACTTTAAGAATAGTTTTAGACTAATTTGAGGGTGCTGAATTCAAATCTGATCTTATAATTTCTCTATCACATCACATTTTTGCGCTATAGGTATATAGCCCATTTTCATGAATTCCATGATAAATATAAGTAGTGTATGAAAAGTGTCGGTTTATACGGTTCACTAAGGTAAATTTAGTTTTCATTTAGCCTCCCAATAAATGTGAGAATATCTTTGTTTTCTTTGAACATGCATAATTCCCATTTGTTATGATAACACCCTTGTTTTCTGTGCTACTGGGACAGTAGAGCTACAGCAGAGCATTGGGTGAAAACTGAATGGCCTCAGCGACAGAGTTTGGCATCTGGCGATAAGAATGTCATCCATGATCCTCTAGTGGATAGGAAGGACATTGTCTTTCCTCCCTTACATGTAAAACTTGGATTGATGAAGCAGTTCGTCAAAGCTCTCAATCACAGTGGAGAATGCTTTAACTGTGTATGTTCAACTTTTCCTGGTCTTAGTGAAAAGAAGAAAAAGGCTGGAATATTTGATGGACCTCAAATAAGAACACTTATGAGAGACCCAAATTTTATTACATCAATGAATGAGACAGAAGAAAAAGCTTGGAATGCATTTTGTAATGTGGTGCAGAATTTTCTAGGGAAAGCAGACAACTATGAAGAGATTGTGGAAGAGCTACTAATGAGTCTGCAAAATCTTGGATGTAGAATGAGTATCAAGATTCACTATTTACACAGCCATTTGGCCTTTTTTCCAGAGAACCTTGGGGATGTGAGCGAGGAACAAGGGGAGCGTTTTCATCAGGACATTAAAACAATGGAAGAATGGTATCAAGGCCAGTGGGACTCACATATGATGGCTGACTATTGTGGAGCTTGATGAGAGACAACCCAGAAGCTGTACATCACAGATCAGCCAAGAAAAGAAAATTCAAATAACTGCCATTTGTAACTCATCTGTGTGCCATATATATGTGTTTTTATATTTTGTAGTTTATTTCTGTAAGTATGTTTGATTTGCTGTACATAGACTTTGTAATCTTTGTTATTCCTTGATTAAAAATATACAAAATGTAGTACCGAAAATTGTGTTTTTATCATAAAACATTAGGAGTAATTTTCATCAAATATTGAAAATATCTCGAAATCCTGATGTGATAGCCAAAAATGGAGTTCATATTTGTAATCAGCAGCCCAAATTGACTTAAAATATGTTTTAAAACCTTTTGCCAGAAAAATTGCGTTGACTAGTGTTATTATTATTTATAATTTTTATAATTTTATAATTATTTATATTTATCCCTATCCAGGAATGCATGCCCCCCTTATCCCTTGCCTGCTATGCATGGTCCCCTTCATCCCTATCCTGGTATGCAGGGACACCTCATCTCCGTCGTGTTATGCATGGCCCCATCCTTATCCTGGTATGATTGGCCCCCCATCCCTATCCTGGTATGCATTTCCCGCTCATCTTTAACCTGATATGATTGGCCCCAATAAGAAAAACATTAAAAAAAAATTATACTTACCTTCTCTCCACTTCCTTGAAGCGTCTTGTTCCGATGCCAGCAGCTGCTTAATGCTTGTAAGCAGCGCATGGCAGGGACTTCATGTGCTGCTTTGAAGCTGAGGACAGCTCCTGGAATACTCACTGCTCCCCATGCCGGGACTATGTGTATGGAGAGCAGTGAATATTTATTGCTCTTTAATAGCGAGCACAGTGTTAACCGCAGCTGCTGGCTTTCTGCAGCTACCAGGCGTTCATGTGTTCCGCTACTAAAGGGAAAGCATATTCATTGCATTCCACGCCTATGGGAGTGGAGAGCAGTGAATATTCATTGCCTTAAGTAGTGGGCACATGCGAACACCCGGCAGCTGCAAGAAGCAGGCTGCTATGGCTAACAGCATGTCCGCTATTAAAAAGAAATGAATATTCACTGCTTTCCATGGCCGTGGAAGGCAGTGAATATTCATTTTTTTAGCAGCGGGCACAGGCTTTAGCAGCAGCTGCTGGCTCCTGCTTCCTGTAACCCATTTCTCTGCCGCAGTTGCTCCCCCATCTTCCTACCACAGCCAGAACAGAAAAACACATACCATAAGATACGGTCTTCCCAAAACCCTGTCTGATGACAAATTCACATTTAGCAGGATGCAGCAGGCCTCCACTGATAAAGGCAAGGGTCAGCACAGGTGCAAACTACTAATAAAAACAGCCACCCCCACACTAGCCAGACATTGGAGGGGTTGGCTGCCTAGTAGAAAAAATGCACATTGATATAGCTTGCATAGGATGCCAGACACACAGGTAAGTGTGATGCACAGTGTCTGGTTTGCAGCCTATTAATGATGCCCTTGTATTAACAGGCGGGCTGCCCATCACTATAATATGTAGCACACAGGGACAGACACCCCAATAAACCAAGCCAACAAAAAGAGGCCTGGCCACATCCTGCAAAAAAATGATATAACAAGTGCAAAAAATTAATGCAAATGATAAATGCATTAAATGAGGTATTGGTTAATATTTTGGCCAAAATAGATAAGCTCGCAACCCACATCACGTCACACCCAGAGCAGGTACATCTGGACTATAAGACGCATCCCCTATTTTCCTCCATGTTTTTGGAGGAAATAAGTGCGTCTTATAGTCTAAAAATTACGATACTTACTGCAAAGTCAAAAGTTTACATACACTAAGATTACTATGTCTTTAAACAATTCTGGACTATCCATATGATGATGTCATGTGTTTGGAAGCTTCTGGTTTGTTGGCAACATCTGAGTTAGAGACCCACCTCTGGATGTATTTTATTTCACAGCTGAAACACACTGCGTCTTTGTGTAGCATCAAGGGAAAGTCTCAAGAAATTGGCCAAGATATCAGGAAAAGAAGAATTGTAGACTTGCACAAGTCTGGCTCATCATTGGGTACAATATTAAGATACCTGAAGGTGCCTCGTTCATCTATACAAACAGTTATACGCAAGTACAAACAAGATGGGAATGTCCAGCCATCATACCGCTCAGGAAGTTCTGTGTCCCAGAGATAAACGTGCTTTGATCTCACATTTGCATATTAACCCAAGGACAAAAGCAAAAGACCTTGTGAAGATGATGGCGTAAGCTGTTAAGATTGTGTCAGTATCCACAGTGAAAGGAGTACTGTATCAACATGGCTTGAAAGGCCACTCTGTCAGGAAGAAGCCATTACTCCAAAAGAAACATAAAAAAGCCAATTAATGTTTATAAATGCGCACAGGAAAAAAGACCTTCATTTTGGAGACATGTCCTGTGGTCTGATGAAACTAAAATTGGAACTTTTTGGTCATAATGATCATCGTTACGTTTGGAGGAAAAAAGGGAGAAGCTTGGAAGACTAAGAACACCGTCCCAACTGTGAAACACAGGGGTGGCAGCATCATGTTATGGGGTTGTTTTGCTGCAGGAGGAACTGGGGCACTTCACAAAATAGATGGCATCATGAGAAAAGACAATTATGTGGCAATACTGAAGCAACATCTCAACACATCAGCCAGGAAGTTAAAGCTTGGGCGGAAATGGGTCTTCCAAATGGACAATGACTCAAAGCATACTGTCAAAATGGTAACAAAGTGGCTTACAGATAACAAAGTCAATGTTTTGGAGCGGCCATCACAAAGTACTGATCCTGCGTTCATAGGCTTCCATTATAGCCAACGACGGACAGCACAAGATCCTTGGCTGGGCAATTTTCCGAGTACACAAAAAATGTTTCTATGTGTGTTGTCTCCGCCCGAAGGACAGCAATTTTACAACGGATCCAGTGCATGACGGAAGACACGGAAGGCCATCCGTCACAATCCGTTGCTAATACAAGCAGGGCTGTGGAGTCGAGTTAGTTTTGGTTGGAGTTGGAGTCTGAGTCGGTAGAAATGTACCGACTCTGACTCCAGCTTTAAAAAAAGTATTAATATTTCATAATTGAACTTTCATATGAATTTTATAAATGATACTCAAATATATATGTTCTATCAAACTATGAACAACAGTGATAAGCAGTTCTGCTGGAGATAGAGACATTTCTTACTTCTTGTGTCACTGTTCTGTTATGACCTGGTGGTCAAGACAATAATGGACCTGGTGGTTAAGAGCACACAGAATGACCTGATAGTTACTGATAATAAAGGACGAGCTCTGGGACGTGGGAACTCTGCTGACCGCAATCCCTAAACCTATCAACCACACTAGAAATAGCCATGGATTGCGCCTAATGCTCCCTATGCAACTCAGCACAGCCTAAGAAACTAGCTAGCCCTGAAGATAGGAAAATAAAGCCTACCTTGCCTCAGAGAAATTCCCCAAAGGAAAAGGCAGCCCCCCACATATAATGACTGTGATTAAAGATGAAAATACAAACACAGAGATGAAATAGATTAAGCAAAGTGAGGCCCGACTTACTGAACAGACCGAGGATAGGAAAGGTTACTTTGCGGTCAGCACAAAAACCTACAAAAAGACCACGCAGAGGGCGCAAAAAGACCCTCCGCACCGACTCACGGTGCGGAGGCGCTTCCTCTGCGTCCCAGAGCTTCCAGCAAGCAAGACAACAAATTAAATAGCAAGCTGGACAGAAAAATAGCAAACCAAAGAAATACAAGCTGGAACTTAGCTTCTGATGGGAAGACAGGTCACAAGAACGATCCAGGAGTGAACTAGACCAATACTGAAACATTGGCAGGTGGCGTGGAGCAAAGATCTAAGTGGAGTTAAATAGAGCAGCAGCTAACGAATTAACCTCGTCACCTGTGAAAGGAAACTCAGAAACACCCACCAGAGGAAGTCCATGGACAGAACCAGCTGAAGTACCATTCATGACCACAGGAGGGAGCCCGACAACAAAATTCACAACACTGTTCTCCACTGCCCTTATCTAATCTTATACTTGGTTAACCTCCTGCTGCCCCAATTCCCCTACTTACAATGTATGAAAGTGAAAATGTGTTGCAAATTCTTAGTAGTAAAGCTCCTCTTCAAGACTAGATTTTTGGTGTGCGTCTTCCAAGCATCTCACAGCTGCTACTCAGAAGAAGAGGAAGACTGTAAGAAGTATTATCCTTTCAACAAACTTTGCATCAGTTAACTGTGAGTACATGAGGAATAAACAAAACCAAACAGCAATCCTTTAGAATCCCAGAAAAGAGTATAAACCAAAAAGAAACAAGGATCCCTAAAAAATAACTTTTAATAATATATCTAAAAAGACCATTCTTTATCAAAAATTGAAGATAAAATAGTATTAAATGTACCTACTCAGACCCTACGTCAATCTGCAATGAGTCCTGCCTGGCAGTGGAGGTTGGCACCCTAATTTACCGCGGTAGGCGCCCCCACTCCTCGACGGCTCAACCTACCATGCCCTAGAAGTAACCTATAATGAGGAAAAAGGCTGGTAATCCCTATATGAACCTGCAAATTAACAACTGCCTGTCAGTGGAGGTTGGCACCCTAATTTACTGCGGTAGGCGCCCCCACTCAACGACGGCTGACCCTAGGGTCCCTTACAATCCCTAAATAAAGAGATAGACAAAAGATTTTGTCCCACATACTGCTCCAATACCCGTGAGAGAAAAAAATACAACAAAATGCAAAAAATAACCCCCAAAAAAAGGAAAAAACACAAATAATAATATATGTATATGTAATTGGTCAATATACCAGAGGGGGCAATGAAAAGTGCAGTATCTACAAAGCAACTCCTCCCTCACAATAATATGAATGAATGTATTTCATCTAAGTACAAGAGCAGGAGCGTTGTAAAGCACAATGTCTAAAAAAGCCATGCCCACCTAATGAAGTACAGTCAGATGATTAAACCCACCAACGGGTATATGGAGTGCAGTAAAGATATATATTTTGTCCAAATAGAATAAAAAGCATATTAATGCCTATGATAAACAATAAGATATCATTATACACACTCCTATGTCTAGTTAAATAACGTCCACACTTATCCTGTCAAATGTTGTCCAAACTTTTCACACTGTCCTAGTATGTCAGGACTAATACTCGTCCTCCAGATTAATTACAATAAACTTGATTAATAACCAAAAAATAGTAGACAGGAGTATCAAAATAGAAGACAAATGTCCGCACTAATCTCACTATATTAATATAGCAGTATTTAGATATTGAACAAAAAGTGGACTAAATAACTGGAAATTCCAGATAGCAAAACAAAGGATCACACCCAATATATATATATATATGTGGAGAGACTCCTCAACATCTGCATATGATGAAATAAAAGGACTCAATCATCCAATTAATACAGTTAGATAAGCAACAGGGTATAGATAGCCACCAATGTACTTATCTATTCACTGGAGTCTCCCGTGGTGTAGATCACAAAACTACCAGAATTTCAGATGGTTCCATATAAGTAGCCGGAATCAGCTGTTGTCATATTGTCCCCAAGCAGTACCCTGTTGCTTATCTAACTGTATTAATTGGATGATTGAGTCCTTTTATTTCATCATATGCAGATGTTGAGGAGTCTCTCCACATATATATATATTGGGTGTGATCCTTTGTTTTGCTATCTGGAATTTCCAGTTATTTAGTCCACTTTTTGTTCAATATCTAAATACTGCTATATTAATATAGTGAGATTAGTGCGGACATTTGTCTTCTATTTTGATACTCCTGTCTACTATTTTTTGGTTATTAATCAAGTTTATTGTAATTAATCTGGAGGACGAGTATTAGTCCTGACATACTAGGACAGTGTGAAAAGTTTGGACAACATTTGACAGGATAAGTGTGGACGTTATTTAACTAGACATAGGAGTGTGTGTAATGATATCTTATTGTTTATCATAGGCATTAATATGCTTTTTATTGTATTTGGACAAAATATATATCTTTACTGCACTCCATATACCCGTTGGTGGGTTTAATCATCTGACTGTACTTCATTAGGTGGGCATGGCTTTTTTAGACATTGTGCTTTACAACGCTCCTGCTCTTGTACTTAGATGAAATACATTCATTCATATTATTGTGAGGGAGGAGTTGCTTTGTAGATACTGCACTTTTCATTGCCCCCTCTGGTATATTGACCAATTACATATACATATATTATTATTTGTGTTTTTTCCTTTTTTGGGGGTTATTTTTTGCATTTTGTTGTGTTTTTTTCTCTCACGGGTATTGGAGCAGTATGTGGGACAAAATCTTTTGTCTATCTCTTTATTTAGGGATTGTAAGGGACCCTAGGGTCAGCCGTCGTTGAGTGGGGGCGCCTACCGCAGTAAATTAGGGTGCCAACCTCCACTGACAGGCAGTTGTTAATTTGCAGGTTCATATAGGGATTACCAGCCTTTTTCCTCATTATAGGTTACTTCTAGGGCATGGTAGGTTGAGCCGTCGAGGAGTGGGGGCGCCTACCGCGGTAAATTAGGGTGCCAACCTCCACTGCCAGGCAGGACTCATTGCAGATTGACGTAGGGTCTGAGTAGGTACATTTAATACTATTTTATCTTCAATTTTTGATAAAGAATGGTCTTTTTAGATATATTATTAAAAGTTATTTTTTAGGGATCCTTGCTTCTTTTTGGTTTATACTACATGAGGAATAACAGTATTACTGACCACTATATCAGTTGTACAACCTGGCAATAATTTTGTAAAATTGTTTTTAGGAAAAACAATTGTCATTTGGATTGTGAATGCAGAATTAAAAACCTGAGGTTGTTCTCTGCTCTCAAAATAATTAGATCAGATTTGAGGGCATCCATGAAGGAGGATCTGACAGAGGCAATACTTTTTCTGAGGACAAATTTATAGATTTCTTCTTATTAACTGCATAACAGTGTTTATTTACTTACAAGAGTTTAGAAAAGTTTATAAAAGTTATTTGCTATATTCTAATTGTATTCTAATAAATATAGTTTTTGCTCTAAGTGGTCTGATTACTTATATGAGAGTGAGATACTGAATAAGCACGTTGTTAATATTTGACAACAGTAAATTTATTGTTACGAATTGGCCATTTATGAAGGAGTCGGAGTCGGAACCTGATAAAATCCAGGAGTCGGAGTCACAACTGTGGCTTACCGACTCCACAGCCCTGAATACAAGTCTATGAGAAAAAAACAAATCCAGCAGAAACATTTGCTGGATCCGTTTTTTTCTTCACAAAATGACGCATTGTGACGGAAAAAGAAAGACGGAAGTGTGAAAGAGGCCTAAGAGCCACATTCAACTTTTGAGATAGTCGCAAGCCACATCCAGAGCCCACCGTTGCCGGCATAATGAGTGACAGAGCTTACCCACAAAACACACCAATACCATGTACCCCTATCCATTTTAGGTGGTATGCATACATCCATGGATTCGAACTTTAACCTCATTTGATACTCTTGCATCAAGCACAACTCACAACACTGTTGCATGAACCTTCATCACCCCTCTAAATGGTATAATCCAGTTTGCCATTTTTTTCCCCTCTGCATGTATCTTTTGTGCAGGGGTTCTTGCAAAAGCCCCCATCTGGAGACCTGCTCTTTAAACCTTCTTGCTAGAGTTGATGCTGATGCATCAAGCTGGCAGACAGCTACGAGCAACAAATCATGGACCCGTGAGCCACATGTAGCTACCACGCCACAGGTTGGGGATCCCTGCTATAACTCAATGGCGAGTTATTTAACAAGCTTGTCAATGCAAGGATATTATACATAACCAGGGTCTTCTCCAATAAGAAAAAGACTCACGTGCTGACAAGTGTTATGGAGTCGGCTTAATGACAGAGTAGCTAACTCAAGTTGGTGGCACTCCAGGAGCTCTATTTCTTCCTCCTAAAGTGGGGCTAATTTAAATATTTTTTTCCCAGGGTACATTGCCTGACCTATAATTTTCTCCACACCTTCTGGTGGTCTCTGAGAATAAAAACAGCAGTCTCCAAGTCGTAAGTAGTTGAAGGCAGTGAAGTATCATGTTACGGTCTTGAGACATGTGTGTTGGGAAGTGGCAGGCTGCTGATTGATCAGGGCTCTCCAGTTCTATACCTGGAGGAACATGTCTACTCAGTGCAGATACCAAATGCATCTATCAACGTCAGGAGGTGGGAAAGAAAATACAAAATATTCAAGTTATACACATTAGATGTCTGCGTCATACTTATATACGGCTTCCCAAGGAGCGATGTACATTGATTCAGTTTATTACCTGGTTTGTGGTCTTCAAATTCATGACTACTTTCCTAAAACGGCCTTCATACATATTAGACTACAGTCGGCCAAACCAGCAGATATCTGCGCATCAATCTCTCAAATTAATGTATGAAGATGGGCTTCTATTAAGTTAGGAATCATGTAAACCCAGAAAAAATCTTTATTATTATAAAGTTAAAAATGCCACCAACCTGTGGCTGCACCAAGAAAAAATCAAAAAACAAAAACACAAAAAACACCGTGAAAAACTAGGGTGGGGGAAAGGACAAACCCTAGATGGTACCTAGGTCGCACCTGCCTAGCAGCGGGGGTTGGCACCCTATGGGGAACGTTATGGCGCCCCCGCTCCGCGTCGGCTGACCCTAGGGTCCCCGATAAACCCTAATGATCCCAAAGGGTCCCTCTACCCACACAATGGTGTACTAAAGGTACCCCTAAATGCTAAACATATAGCAACTAAATCTAGGGAAGCCTCAGACCCCACACCTGTGTATTAAAAACAATATGAGAACATGCAGAGGGCTATTTTACGACCGCATTTTGCCATTGTCACGTATGATCCGTGACCTTTGGGGCAAAGCCTCACTTAAGCAGATAATACTGCATATGCTTCTATCGGCACTGTGGGGGGCATGCACCTGCAAAATTCCACCCTGCCACAAACAATGCAAGTAATCGATCTGTGCCTCATAACCTAATGTCCATCAGGATGCTATCAACAGATACAGGCATATATATAGATCGATACTCATCATAAAGTGATGCGCCGTCAGCCCACTGTTCCTTAATAGCCTCAACGCATTTCGCCTCACTGGCTCATCAGGAGGCCCGATTTCATGCTCATGTGTCTCGATGGTGCAAGATATATAAGGATTGCGATGTACGTTACCTCAGTTTTAAAGTTTGGAATAGGGTAGCATGGCTAGCTTTCTGGCAGGCCCAATTAATCAAGACTTTTGGTTGGAGGATGCAATCCAGACATTTAATATTGACGGGACACAGGAACAAAGCACAGGGGCAATCACGTCAAATAACACCTTCAATGAGGTATATGTAGGATATAAGGCATTTCTCAAATCTTGGTGGGATCATTAGGGTTTATCAGGGACCCTAGGGTCAGCCGACGCGGAGCGGGGGGCGCCATAACGTTCCCCATAGGGTGCCAACCCCCGCTGCTAGGCAGGTGCGACCTAGGTACCATCTAGGGTTTGTCCTTTCCCCCACCCTAGTTTTTCACAGTGTTTTTTGTGTGTTTTTGTTTTTTGATTTTTTCTTGGTGCAGCCACAGGTTGGTGGCATTTTTAACTTTATAATAATAAAGATTTTTTCTGGGTTTACATGATTCCTATCTACGCATCAAATCAACTGTCCCTCGGTAGAAGTCCGGGAACAGAAGGATCCAACATGTCCAATTTTCGGACTGTCGATCCTTAGTCCTTTAAGAGATAAGTCACTGGAGTCTGCCAGGGGCTCACTATCTGAGAGCCCAGTAGCACTGGGCCAGCTGAGCACTACTGTGTATGAGAGAGATGGCTGTCGGAGCTGTAGTTTGGCCAACAGCTACCTAAAGGAAATTGGAGGGGTTTACAGTCACTGCATGGAAAAGTCTGAGGGGCGGTTATGAGCTGCTAGCAAACCTTTACGGGAATTCCTATTTGCTTTTTTTTCATGGTTTACTATGGCACTGTTGGTCTCCGTGTGTTGGACTTCTGACATGGGTGAGCTGACTCGTTCTACATTTTTTCCTATTTGCTGTGGATATCACCATTTTGTTTTTTCATAAGGGTTACTTTTATGTTTTTTATTGTTTGTTTTTTTCCTGTGGGGGGTAGGAGAGCGGGTGTGCATACAGCTACAACTGTAATTCCCAAGTAGGAGATTGCCAGCAGCCCCCACACATGTGCCTTCATAAATAACTTATTAAATCCACAGTCAGACACATTTTTTCTTTTATTTTTATGACAAAAAGTCATTGTTTGCATAATTATTTTATGTTCTGTTTAATTACAAATACCAGGTACTGTAAGATTCGATCAGACTGAATGGCGTTGCATGAGCTCGCTGGCATCATTATCTCAGTGGTGCCTCAAATCCCTCAGTTAATAATTAACATGTAATTGCCACTTATAAGACTCATGACGAATACTCCGTTCTGTGACAAAACCCCAATTACTGTGTTGTTGTAGTAGAGTTTTGGGGTAATTTATTACAGCTGTTCGGCGTTCAGGGTCCTTTCCATTTATATGTTCTACTTATTCTTTTATTTTTCTTATTACCCCATGTGTTATTCTTTCTCTCCTTTTTTCTCTTTAGTGCTATGAAACACTATATCAAGTAAACATTCTGACCCAAATTAAAAGTAGCTGTACTGTGTAGGCCACCAGGCTATAAAACGCTCTACTGGGCTTTGACTTATTTAGTTAGTTAATAAATGCTATATAATAAGGAGCAGATGCTGAATAGACACGGAAAATAGAGCAGAGTTAACCCTGCTGTTCTGTTGGTCAAAAATGACCGACCTTGAACTTCAATATTCTTTAAAATATTCAAGATGCGGCTCTGAAACCCGTGGCCGACCGACCCATCCTCATTTAAGTCAATCAACCACAAGTTTCAGAACCGCATCTTGAACACCCCAAAAAATACCAAAGTTCAAAATAGGTCTCCCCAGACCGAACAGAACAGCAGGGTTAAAGGAAATAGCTGGGGAAGAAAGAAAGAAGGTGCTGGATTTGCCATCGTCTGAAACGTACCGAAATTCCTTCCTGATCTGTTCAACAAATCATGATCAATGAGGAAACATTTGGGCGACTTCTAGGTAACAGTGATATGGGAAAGACATTCTCTGAGGTGTTTTTAGGAGTCATACATTATGGCACAAGTTCTGGTAGTGATGGGTAATAATTTAGTTTAGTGCACAGTTTGCCAAGGTGTATAGTGAGTTATATCTAAAAAGGACTTCTGGAATATTATTAGGTGTTTTTTCAACGATGTGCACATCTTGAAAAACAATAATGAAAGTTAGATGTTCCCAATCTCAACATAAGCACAATATGATGTTGTAATTTTGCCAAAGCCTTAAATATCTGTTAGATATTCCACTGCAGTAAACTTCAAGTAATTCGGGATGCTTGTGATTGGCATGATGATATGTTGGCTAGTGTTGGTAAAATAAATACCTGTACCTTTTGACACGGAGAACATCTTACATTATTTGTTCATCAGGTGCAGTCACAATTGAAGATGGGAGAAGGGTGTATGAAGGTTTGGGTTATGTGCCCAATTTGCACAGTAATTACCGAATTTTTCAGACTATAAGACACACTTTTTCCCTCCAAAATTTTGGAGGAAAGTGGGGAGTGCGTCTAATAGTCCGGATATACCTTATATATATGTCGGCTGTGTAGGAGGGGAACTGCTGCTGTGTAGGAGGAGCCGGCTGCTGTGGCTAACACTGCTTGCTGTTAAAAGAAAATGAATATTTACTGCTTTCAACGCCCATAGTCTCGCTCACCTCTATGCACTGAAGTCAGTGCTGAGGAGTGAGAGGGACAATGGGCGTGGAGAGCAGTGAATATTCATTCTGTTTTATAGTGGGTGTTAGCCGCAGTCACCAGCTTCCTAAAGCGGCTGTGAGATCACATTGCCCGCTATTAAAGAGAATGAATATCCACTGCTCTCCACACCCATGGGACTGGAGAGCAGTGAATATTCATTCTCTTCAATAGGGGAAACATCATCGATGGGCGGCTGCGCCTAACACTGTGCCCGCTATTAAAGAAATTTAATATTCACTGCTCTCCATGCCCATAATCCCAGGTGTGGAGTGCAATGAGTGACGTCACCGCTCTGCTTTCCGGCTGCCCGGCGCTCACAGCCAGAGCAGAGAAGCACAGCGCCGGGGACAGACAGCGGTAGGTAAGTATGTAGTGTTTGTTTTTTTTACTTTAACGATGGTAACCAGGGTAAACATCGGGTTACTAAGCGCGGCCCTGCACTTAGTAACCCGATGTTTACCCTGGTTACCGGCATCGTTGGTCGCTGGAGGGCTGTCTGTGTGACAGCTCTCCAGCGACCAAACAGCGACGCTGCAGCGATCCGGATCGTTGTCGGTATCGCTGCAGCGTCGCTTAGTGTGACGGTACCTTTACATTCTGAAATCAGCTGCTGGCATCAGAACAGGATGCTGCTGCGAGAGAGCAGAGGGAAGGTAAGTATCAGCAGCAGCTTCCCCCCCATAACAGTGTGTCATGAACACATTTTTTGCTTCAATTTTTTTCTATTCTACTCCTCTAAAACCTAGGTGCGTCTTATGGTTCAGTACATCTTATAGTACGAAAAATATGTTATTTGCTCATGACAATCATGGAGATTCCTCTGGCCTACTTGGACAAGAAAACATCAGCATATGATTTAAGCTTCCTACTAATACCCCAATAGATGCACAATTATATCTAACTAAGAACTAAAAAATGTCTGCAGTTTGGCATGTCCTAACAAGCCAAAAAAACTAAAGGACAGTGCTGTTTAGATTTTTGTGTATATAGGATTAAAATATGTGACTCCAAAACTATTGGTCAGGCATGCAAAGTGAAAACCACAATAATGTTCATTAGAAAACTTAAAGTTTATTATATAAGCAACAATGCATACAAAAATTTCATAAAAACAGAATATACTTCACATGATGGCTGAACAAAAAGACCTATACATTCAATATGCATATAATACAAGTCAAGTTATATTATGTCATATAACATGCTTATTCCCATAACAGGACTTATATGCTGGTAATTATACCATTGTTACCTAATATGGGCTGATATATACCCATCACATCCAATACACATTATTTCTGTCTGATTGGAAACCCTTTATAAGGGTTTAAGCTTAATAGTTATAATATAACTTTACTTGTATTATATATACAGTATATTGAATGCATAGGTCTTTTCATATGTCCCTCATCATGTGACGTACCTTCTGATTTTTATAAAACTTTTGTATATATTGTTTCTTATATAATAAACTTTTGAGTTTTATGATGAACATTGTGATTTTTACTTTGCATGCCTGACCAATAATTTGGGACTCAGACACTTTGATCCTGTTTGTAGTACAAACTAACCCCCTGATATTTGAGATGATTACTTTATTGGATTGCTAACATTGATTCTGTGTCCGTGTATACATATAGACTGCATAAATAGCGAATCCTGTCCAAAACACCACCTTTGTGTGTGTGTGATGAGCAACCTCCATGGCCTAAACATGCTACTACAGCCTGCAGTATCTCCAGACTTGATCCTCCATCGAGCACATCTGGGACACCATTGGTTGACAATTGTAAAAGGAGCTGCCAGCAACAAATCTTGATGATTTGTTGCCTAAGTGTGTTCAGCATGGCAAACCATTCTTCAGACAACCATTCATAATCTCACTGATATCACCCGAGGTGTGTCAGTGCGTGTATTCCTGCTGACACTCCATACTGAATAAATCAATATGTTTTGAAAATGCTGTTTCCATTTTTTCATAATTTGCATATCAGCAACATGTCTATTAATCCTGTGATTTCCATAATTACCCAACTTTTCCTTCTTGGTGTTCCAACTTCAGTGTTGAGGAGTCAAGTCTCAGACACTCGCCTTGTAAAGAGCTCATTACTTGGGGAAACACATAAAACGGGCACTGGAGGCAGCGGATTGACACGTCATCTTGCCCATCTTACCTGCCACATCATTAAAATCCAAGCCCAGAAATAAACCCATATTAAAGAAGCAGTGAACTTGCGCTTCGTTGAGCAAACTCAACTTTACTTTATTTTTATCTCACCCCATCTAAAAATCTAGGGGAGATATTCACACTTTTTCAATTTTTCTCCCTGCTGCGGGAACACTGTATATATAGACCTCATGACATGTATATCACATATTGAAACTTGGTAGATCTGTGCCGCTTGTTACAACCGTACACCTATAAACATGTAACATCGCTTCACTAACATACGGTACAGTACAATATCATCATGCAGTGCTGCACACGTGCACTTCACAGCAATTCACCAGTTTTCTCCCCTTTCCAACTTTTGCACAAAATGTATATTATTGATTCAAGAAAAGATCCTCATTAAAGCACCTTCCTTACTCTAGCTGTGTGAAAATGTCAGATAGTCCATTTATTCTTTGTTGGTTACTCTGAAAGATGCTGTTCTCCATTGGACTGCCGATGAGGAGGCGAAGAGGTCCTCGCCTTCCTCATTTGAGTAATATATCAGAGATTAAATTCTAGAGAGCATGCAGAGTCTTTTTTCTATCTGAGGGGATATATAGGGGATATGCTTCACACAGTCCAGCAGTTACAGCTGGCCTGTAACCTACCAGACTGTTCACTGCTAAGATCTCACCATTTTAGAGGCTGTAGATCAGGCAGCGACCCATGTAAAACACTAATTATTTTTCCCACATGGAAGAAAAAAATTCTGCAGCGATGGAGGAAAGGTATACCTGATGTAGATGAGGATGGCTGCAGTTGTATCCTTGATAGCCTCGTTTCCCCACTTGTTTAGTGCTCGTGATATAAAATGATACAAGTTCCTCAATAGGATCTCACAGTGGTATATAATGGGCACAATAGGATCTGAAGAAAGTCCAAAATGTCTAATGGGTGATGGAACAGTAATGACTATGTTCTTGGAGAGTCTAAAATCATCGTTGAGATGTTCTAGAATTTATTGGGACCCACATAGAGAGCTCTGGCAAAAATTAAGAGACCACCACATCAAAACCTTGTCATGGGCAGCCCAATCTCCAGACCTGAACCCCATTGAAAGCCTCTGGAATGTAATCAAGAGGATGATGGATAGTCACAAGCCACCAAACAAAGAAGAACTGCTTACATTTTTGCACCAGAAGCAGTGTGAAAGCCTGGTGGAAAGCATGCCAAGACGCATGAAAGCTGTGATTAAAAATCATGGCTATTCTACAAAATATTGATTTCTGAACTCTTCCTGAGTTAAAACATTAGTATTGTTGTTTCTAAATGATTATGAACTTGTTTTCTTTGCATTATTTGAGGTCTGAAAGCACTGGGTTTATTTTCTAATTTTGACCATTTCTCCTTTTCAGAAAAAAAAATACAAAATTTATTGCTTGGAAATTCAGAGACATGTTGTCAGAAGTTTATAGAATAAATGAAAAAATTACGTTTTACTCAAAAATATACCTATAGAGAGAAAAATCAGACAAACTGAACATTTTGCAGTGGTCTCTTAATTTTTGTCAGAGCTGTAGGTGCTCCAAGGATAATACATCCTAAAGTCTGGCTGTTTGGTTTGGTGGATGAGCTACCTTTCAGCATTGCTGCCCACATCCTGCATAAAATATTGTTAGATTATGCTAAAAGAGTTATAATATTAAATTGGAAACATCCTAAAAGACCTTCCAAAGCTGGGTGAACACAAGAAGTGAGTGGCGTACGTATCATGTTTAACCTCACATATTCATCAAGAGGATACCTGGATAAAAGATCCAAGGATGATGGTTAGATGGCCCTGCCACAAACTTAGGTGTACATTACTCTTATTGCAGATTATTGATTACTAGATGGTGGCCCGATTCTAACGCATTGGGTATTCTAGAATATGTATATATGTATGCATATAGCAGCCACATAGTATATAGCACAGGCCACGTCGTATATAGGAGCCACATAGTATATAGCAGCCACGCAGTATATAACACAGCCATGTAGTATATAACACAGCCCACGCAATATATAACACAGCCCACACAGTATATATCACATCCCACGCAGTATATAACAGCCCACCTAATATATAGCACAGCCCACACAGTATATAACAATCCATGCAGTATATAACATAGCCCACACAGTATATAAAACATCCCACGTAATATATAGCACATCCCACGCAGTATATGACACAGCCCACGCAGTATATGACACAGCCCACGCAGTATATAAACCAGGGCACCAGTATATAACACAGCCCACGCAGTATATAACACAGCCCACGCAGTATATAACACAGGCCACGCAATATATAACACAGCCCACGCAGTATATAACACAGGGCACCAGTATATAACAGCCCACGCAGTATATAACACAGGGCATGCAGTATATAACACAGCCACGCAGTATATAACGCAGCCCATGCAGTATATAACACAGGCCACACAGTATATAACAGTGGCCACGCAGTATATAACACAGCCCATGCAGTATATAACACAGGCCACGCAGTATATAAAAGTGGCCACACAGTATATAATAGCCAACGCAGTATATAACACTGCCCATGTAGTATATATCAGCCACGCAGTATATAACACAGCCCACGTAGTATATAGCAGTGTGGGCACCATATCGCTGTTAAAAAAAATAATTAAAATAAAAAAGTTATATACTCACCCTCCGGCGTCCAGCGAAGCTGTCCCGATGCGCGCGCGGCTGCCGCCAGCTTCCGTTCCCAGCGCACGCATCGGCGGACGACGGAAGGTGAGAATAGCAGGTTTTTTGTTTTTTTATTTTTAACATTAGATTTTTTTGCTATTGATGCTGAATAGGCAGCATCAATAGTAAAAAGTTGGTCACACAGGGTTAATAGCGTTAATGGAGTGCGTTACACCATGGCATAACGCGGTCCGTTAACGCTGCCATTAACCCTGTGTGAGCGCTGACTGTTGGGGAGTATGGAGCGGGCGCCGGACACTGACTGGACGGAAGTAGGGAGGGACTAATTTCCGTGACAGACAGACAGACGGAAGTACCCCTTAGACAATTCTATATATAGATAGGAAAGGTATTAACCCCTTCCCGACCCATGACGCCACGTAGGCGTCATGAAAGTCGGTGCCAATCCGACCCATGACGCCTATGCGGCGTCATGGAAAGATCGCGTCCCTGCAGGCCGGGTGAAAGGGTTAACTCCCATTTCACCCGATCTGCAGGGACAGGGGGAGTGGTAGTTTAGCCCAGGGGGGGTGGCTTCACCCCCTCGTGGCTACGATCGCTCTAATTGGCTGTTGAAAGTGAAACTGCCAATCAGAGCGATTTGTAATATTTCACCTATTATAACGGGTGAAATATTACAATCCAGCCATGGCCGATGCTGAAATATCATCGGCCATGGCTGGAAATACTAATGTGCCCCCACCCCACCCCACCGATCGCCCCCGCAGCCCCCCGATCTGGCCGGTACACTGCTCCGGCTCCCCTCCGTCCAGTGCTCCGCTCCCCCCCGTGCTCTTGTCCGCTCCCCCCGTGCTCCAATCACCCCCCCGTGCTCCAATCACCCCCCCTGCACTCCGATCCACACCCCCCGGTGCTCCGTTTCACCCCCCCCGTGCTCCATTCCAGCCCCCCCGTGCTCCGTTCCACCCCTCCCGCGCTCCGATTCCCCCCCGTGCTCCGATCCCCCCCCCCGTGCTCCGATCCCCCCCCCCCGTGGTCCCCCACCCCACCCCATCATACTTACCGATCCAGCCGGGGTCCCGTCCGTCTTCTCCCTGGGCGCCGCCATCTTCCAAAATGGCGGGCGCATGTGCAGTGCGCCCGCCGAATCTGCCGGCTAGCAGATTCGTTCCAAAGTGCATTTTGATCACTGAGATATAATCTATCTCAGTGATCAAAATAAAAAAAATAATAAATGACCCCCCCCCCTTTGTCACCCCCATAGGTAGGGACAATAAAAAAATAAAGAAATTTTTTTTTTCCACTAATGTTAGAATAGGGTTAGGGTTAGGGGTAGGGTTAGGGGTAGGGTTAGGGGTAGGGTTAGGGTTAGGGCTAGGGGTAGGGTTAGGGGTAGGGTTAGGGGTAGGGTTAGGGCTAGGGTTAGGGTTTCGGTATGTGCACACGTATTCTGGTCCTCTGCGGATTTTTCCGCTGCGGAAAACCGCTGCGGATTTACCGCGTTTTTTTCTGCGCATTTCACTGCGGTTTTACAACTGCGATTTTCTATTGGAGCAGTTGTAAAACCGCTGCGGAATCCGCACAAAAGAAGTGACATGCTGCGGAATGTAAACCGCTGCGTTTCCGTGCAGTTTTTCCGCAGCATGTGCACAGCGATTTTTGTTTCCCGTAGGTTTACATTGAACTGTAAACTCATGGGAAACTGCTGCGGATCCGCAGCGTTTTCCGCAGTGTGTGCACATACCTTTAGAATTAGGCTATGTGCACACGGTGCGGATTTGGCTGCGGATTCGCAGCAGTGTTCCATCAGGTTTACAGTACCATGTAAACATATGAAAAACCAAATCCGCTGTGCCCATGGTGCGGAAAATACCGCGCGGAAACGCTGCGTTGTATTTTCCGCAGCATGTCAATTCTTTGTGCGGATTCCGCAGCGTTTTACACCTGTTCCTCAATAGGAATCCGCAGGTGAAATCCGCACAAAAAACACTGGAAATCCGCGGAAAATCCGCAGGTAAAACGCAGTGCCTTTTACCCGCGGATTTTTCAAAAATGGTGCGGAAATATCTCACACGAATCCGCAACGTGGGCACATAGCCTTAGGGTTAGGGTTGGAATTAGGGTTGTGGTTAGGGTTAGGGGTGTGTTGGGGTTAGGGTTGTGGTTAGGGGTGTGTTGCGGTTAGGGTTGTGATTAGGGTTATGGCTACAGTTGGGATTAGAGTTAGGGGTGTGTTGGGGTTAGTGTTGGAGGTAGAATTGAGGGGTTACCACTGTTTAGGCACATCAGGGGTCTCCAAACGCAACATGGTGCCACCATTGATTCCAGCCAATCTCGTATTCAAAAAGTCAAATGGTGCTCCCTCACTTCTGAGCCCCGACGTGTGCCCAAACAGTGGTTTACCCCCACATATGGGGTACCAGCATACTCAGGACAAACTGCGCAACAATTACTGGGGTCCAATTTCTCCTGTTACCCTTGTGAATCTAAAAAAATGCTTGCTAAAACATAATTTTTGAGGAAAGAAAAATGATTTTTTATTTTCACGGCTCTGCGTTGTAAACGTCTGTGAAGCACTTGGGGGTTCAAAGTGCTCACCACATATCTAGATAAGTTTCTTGGGGGGTCTAGTTTCTAAAATGGGGTCACTTGTGGGGGTTTCTACTGTTTAGGCACACCAGGGGCTCTGCAAACGCAACGTGACACCCGTAGACCATTCCATCAAAGTCTGCATTTCAAAAGTCACTACTTCCCTTCTGAGCCCCGACGTGTGCCCAAACAGTGGTTTACCTCCACACATGGGGTATCAGCGTACTCAGGAGAAACTGGACAACAACTTTTGGGGTCCAATTTCTCCTGTAACCCTTGGGAAAATAAAAAATTCTGGGCTAAATAATTATTTTTGAGGAAAGAAAACGTATTTATTATTTTCACGGCTCTGCATTATAAACTTCTATGAAGCGCTTGGGGGTTCAAAGTGCTCACCACACATCTAGATAAGTTCCTTTCGGGGTCTAGTTTCCAAAATGGGGTCACTTGTGGGGGGTTTCTACTGTTAAGCCACATCAGGGGCTCTGCAAACGCAACGTGACGCCCACAGAGCATTCCATCAAAGTCTGCATTTCAAAACGTCACTACTTCACTTCCGAGCCTCGGCATGTGCCCAAACAGTGGTTTACCCCCACATATGGGGTATCAGCGTACTCAGGAGAAACTGGACAACAACTTTTGGGGTCCAATTTCTTCTGTAACCCTTGGGAAAATAAAAAATTCTGGGCTAAATAATTATTTTTGAGGAAAGAAAACGTATTTATTATTTTCACGGCTCTGCATTATAAACTTCTATGAAGCACTTGGGGGTTCAAAGTGCTCACCACACATCTAGATAAGTTCCTTTGGGGGTCTAGTTTCCAAAATGGGGTCACTTGTGCGGGGTTTCTACTGTTAAGCCACATCAGGGGCTCTGCAAACGCAACGTGATGCCCACAGAGCATTCCATCAAAGTCTGCATTTCAAAACGTCACTACTTCACTTCCGAGCCCCGGCATGTGCCCAAACAGTGATTTACCCCCACATATGGGGTATCAGCGTACTCAGGAGAAACTGGACAACAACTTTTGGGGTCAAATTTCTCCTGTTACCCTTGGGAAAATAAAAAATTGCAGGCTAAAAGATCATTTTTGAGAAAATAATTTTTTTTTTTTATTTTCATGGCTCTGCGTTATAAACTTCTGTGAAGCACTTGGGGGTTCAAAGTCCTCACCACACATCTAGATTAGTTCCTTTGGGGGTCTAGTTTCCAAAATGGTGTCATTTCTGGGGGATCTCCAATGTTTAGGCACACAGGGGCTCTCCAAACGTGACATGGTGTCCGCTAATGATTGGAGCTAATTTTCCATTTAAAAAGCCAAATGGTGTGCCATCCCTTCCGAGCCCTGCCGTGCGCCCAAACAGTGGTTTACCCCCACATATGGGGTATCACCATACTCAGGACAAACTGGACAACAATATTTGGGGTCCAATTTCTCCTATTATCCTTGGCAAAATAGGAAATTCCAGGCTAAAAAATCATTTTTGAGGAAAGAAAAATTATTTTTTATTTTCATGGCTCTGCGTTATAAACTTCTGTGAAGCACCTGGGGGTTTAAAGTGCTCAATATGCATCTAGATAAGTTCCTTGGGGGGTCTAGTTTCCAAAATGGGGTCACTTGTGGGGGAGCTCCAATGTTTAGGCACACAGGGGCTCTCCAAACGCGACATGGTGTCCGCTAACAATTGGAGCTAATTTTCCATTCAAAAAGTCAAATGGCGCGCCTTCCCTTCCGAGCCCTGCCGAGTGCCCAAACAGTGGTTTACCCCCACATATGAGGTATCGGCGTACTCGGGAGAAATTGCCCAACAAATTTTATGATCCATTTTATCCTACTGCCCATGTGAAAATGAAAAAATTGAGGCGAAAATAATTTTTTTGTGAAAAAAAAGTACTTTTTCATTTTTACAGATCAATTTGTGAAGCACCTGAGGGTTTAAAGTGCTCACTAGGCATCTAAATAAGTTCCTTGGGGGGTCTAGTTTCCAAAATGGGGTCACTTGTGGGGGAGCGCCAATGTTTAGGCACACAGGAGCTATCCAAACGCGACATGGTGTCCGCTAACGATGGAAATCATTTTTCATTCAAAAAGTCAAATGGCGCTCCTTCCCTTCCGAGCCTTACCATGTGCCCAAACAGTGGTTTACCCCCACATGTGAGGTATTGGTGTACTCAGGAGAAATTGCCCAACACATTTTAGGATCCATTTTATCCTGTTGCCCATGTGAAAATGAAAAAATTGAGGCTAAAAGAATTTTTTTGTGAAAAAAAAGTACTTTTTCATTTTTACGGATCAATTTGTGAAGCACCTGGGGGTTCAAAGTGCTCACTATGCATCTAGATAAGTTCCTTGGGATGTCTAGTTTCCAAAATGGGGTCACTTGTGGGGGAGCTCCAATTTTTAGGCACACGGGGGCTTTCCAAACGTGACATGGTGTCTGCTAAAGATTGGAGCCAATTTTTGATTCAAAAAGTCAAATGGCGCTCCTTCCCTTCCAAGCCCTGCCGTGCGCCCAAACAGTGGTTTACCCCCACATATGAGGTATCAGCGTACTCAGGACAAATTGGACAACAACTTTCGTGGTTCAGTTTCTCCTTTTACCATTGGGAAAATAAAAAAATTGTTGCTAAAAGATAATTTTTGTGACTAAAAAGTTAATGTTCATTTTTTCCTTCCATGTTGCTTCTGCTGCTGTGAAGCACCTGAAGGGTTAATAAACTTCTTGAATGTGGTTTTGAGCACCTTGAGGGGTGCAGTTTTTAGAATGGTGTCACTTTTGGGTATTTTCAGCCATATAGACCCCTCAAACTGACTTCAAATGTGAGGTGGTCCCTAAAAAAAATGGTTTTGTAAATTTCGTTGTAAAAATGACAAATCGCTGGTCAAATTTTAACCCTTATAACTTCCTAACGAAAAAAAAATTTTGTTTCCAAAATTGTGCTGATGTAAAGTAAACATGTGGGAAATGTTATTTATTAACTATTTTGTGTCACATATCTCTCTGGTTTAACAGAATAAAAATTCAAAATCTGAAAATTGCAAAATTTTCAAAATTTTCGCCAAATTTCCGTTTTTATCACAAATAAACACAGAATTTATTGACCTAAATTTACCACTAACATGAAGCCCAATATGTCACGAAAAAACAATCTCAGAACCGCTAGGATCCGTTGAAGCGTTCCTGAGTTATTACCTCATAAAGGGACACTGGTCAGAATTGCAAAAAACGGCAAGGTCTTTAAGGTCAAAATAGGCTGGGTCATGAAGGGGTTAATAGGAATCTGTCACCAGGTTTTTGTTACCTCAACTTAGATTACCATAATGTAGGTAGGGAGACCCTGATTCCAGCGATGTATCACTTAGTTTACTGAGTGCAGCAGTTGTGACTAGTGATGAGTGAGCATGCTCAGCACTGCTCGATAATTTATCAAGCATTGGGGTGCTTAAACAGTAAATAAACATGCAGGGATTGCCCGCCATACTGGGTAATGCTATAAAGGCACAGATGATTGGCCTCGGGGAGACCAAAACATCCAACACCGCGGAGACACCATCACGTGTTTCTCAACGCAGTGATTCCAGAACACTGCCCCCATCCCTTATGGGAAATATGCAGATGCATGTAAAGAAGCTGCGGAGACACCATCACGTGTTTCTCGACGCAAGCAGTGATGGTGTCTCCGCAGCTTCTTTACATGCATCTGCATATTTCCCATAAGGGATGGGGGCAGTGTTCTGGAATCACTGCGTTGAGAAACACGTGATGGTGTCTCCGCGGTGTTGGATGTTTTGGTCTCCCCGAGGCCAATCATCTGTGCCTTTATAGCCTTTTTACTAGGCACTGCTCCTAATAGCCAGATTCCTACTCCACACTGATGAGGGGCAATAACCCTGAAACAGCTGTCTGTGGATGGATACCATGCTTGGCATAGGTGGCTTTCCTTCATAGGATGCTGCCCTTCCCGTGGTTGTTCCTTCCCGGGGAAAGGCCTGGCTATTCACTGCTTGCGTCGAGAAACACGTGATGGTGTCTCCGCAGCTTCTTTACATACTGGGTAATGCTGCAGCCATGTTGGCTACTGGCATTATAGTCATTGACCAGCCGCATCATGTCATCGGGTCTTATAGAAGACATGGTGACGCGATGCTTGGCACACTGTCCCCAGGAAGCAGTTCAGAGAGAGTTGTTATAGGATGGAGAGCTTAGATTAATATCCGTCCACCCCCCTAAATATTATAAATGTACACCCTTTACTGCCTTTCATGCGGCACTAAAGGGTATTCTACCTTTCTTAAACTTATTAAACAAATAATTTTTAAAAATGCATGGGGTCCCCCTATGTTTGATACCCAGCCAATGTAAAGCAGACAGCTGGGTGCTGATATTATCAGGCTGGGAAGGTCCATGGAAATTGGCCCCTCTGCAGCCTAAAAATACCAGCCTGCAACTGCCCCAGAATTGGCGGATCCATTGGATGTCTGGGAATATTTTTGATAATAAATTGGTGAACAAGGGATAGTGTGGGGGAGTCTTTATTAAAAAAAAGTGTTTTTTTCTGTGTGTGTGTGTTCTTTTTTAATACTTACTTAGTAATGGGGGTGCATGATAGATGCCTCTCTATTACTAACCCATGGGCTTGATGCCAGCTGACATTACACACACAGCTGACTTCAACGCCCAAAAATATTACCCCGATTGCCACCGCACCAGGGCAATTGGGAAAAGCCAATGCAAAGAGTCAGAATTAGCGCATCTAAAGGGATGTGCCAATTCTGGGGCTGCTGCGGAATGGTATGTTTAGTCTGTGAAGGGCAAAATAACCATGGACCTTCCTGGCCTGATAATACAAACCCCTAGCTGTCTGTTTACCTTGGCTGGTTATCAAAATATGTCATTTTTTAAATTATATATTTAGTTCCCAACAGTGACCTGGGAGTCCTGGGATTTTAGATGTATCATGTGGCAGAGCTCTGAAAGATTCCCCTGCCACACCACATCTTTCTGTGTGCTTTGTCTAATAACAATTAACTGCTTATAGTCAGATCATTTGGCACAAGACAGTGAGTCTGGGCAGTGATAATCTTCTGCCAATAAAACATTCAATGTATGGAAACAACAACACATAGCCTAATAAGTGACACATCCCTATAATCCGTGTCTGCTTTCTCATGCTGTCCTCAAAGTACATAGCAAAAACATGATGACAGATTCCCTTTAATGTCGGCGCTCAGCACATGTATAATCCCGCTTCTGAACGCGATGTGGTTTCCCCCCACCTTGCTGTCTCCTCTTTCTTCTTGCTGCATTTTGTTGACCTGGGCAGGGAGAGAAAAACAAAACCATTGTAAATAAATAGCAAACACTTTCTTATCTATATTATATTATTATCTTATCTATGTAAGAGATTGTGGTTATGACTAAAGGTACCGTCACATTTAGCGACGCTGCAGCAATCTAGACAACGATGCTGATCGCTGCAGCGTCACTGTGTGGTCGCTGGAGAGCTGTCACACAGACCGCTCTCCAGCGACCAACTATGCAAAGTCCCCTGGTAACCAGGGTAAACATCGGGTTACTAAGCGCAGGGCCGCGCTTAGTAACCCGATGTTTACGCGCTTAGTAACCCGATGTTTACCCTGGTTACCAGTGTAAATGTAAAAAAAACAAACACTATATACTCACATTCCGGTGTCTGTCCCCCGGCGCTGTGCTTCCTGCACTGACTGTGAGCTCCAGCTGGCCGTAAAGCAGAGCGGTGACGTCACTGCTGTGCTTTACGGCCGGCCGGCGCTGACAGTGCAGGGAAGCAGAGCGCCGGGGGACAGACACCGGAATGTAAGTATGTAGTGTTTGTTTTTTTTTACATTTACACTGGTAACCAGGGTAAACATCGGGTTACTAAGCGTGGCTCTGCACTTAGTAACCCGATGTTTACCCTGGTTACCAGTGAACACATCGCTGGATCGGCATCACACACGCCGATTCAGCGATGTCTGCGGGAGATCCAGCGACGAAATAAAGTTCTGGCCTTTCTGCTCTGACCAACGATGTCACAGCAGGATCCAGATCGCTGCTGCCTGTCAAACACAACGATATCGCTATCCAGGACGCTGCAACGCCACGTACTTATCTACTATATAATTTTCTAAGGGTCACTTCCGTCTGTCCTTCTGTCTTTCTGTCTGTCACGGATATTCATTGGTCGCGGCCTCTGTCTGTCATGGAAATCCAAGTCGCTGATTGGTCTCGCCAGCTGCCTGTCATGGCTGCCGCGGCCAATCAGCGACGGCCACAGTCCGATTAGTCCCTCCCTACTCCCCTGCAGTCAGTGCCCGGCGCCCGCTCCATACTCCCCGCAGTCAGTGCCCGCTCCATACTCCCCTCCAGTCACTGCTCACACAGGGTTAATGCCAGCGGTAACGGACCGCGTTATGCCACGAGTAACTCACTCCGTTACCGCTGCTATTAACCCTGTGTGACCAAGTTTTTACTATTGATGCTGCCTATGCAAGATCTAATGTTAAAAATAATAAAAAAACAAAAACCTGCTATTCCCACCTTCCATAGTCCAACGATGCGCTCGCGCCTGCCACCATCTTGCGTTCCCAGAGATGCATTGCGAAATTACCCAGAAGACTTAGCGGTCTTGCGTGACCGCTAAGTGATCTGGGTAATTTCGCAATGCATCCTGGGAACGCAAGATGGCGGCAGCTGCGCACGCATCGCCAGAGGTTCGCTGGATCCCAGGGGGTGAGTATATAACTATTTTTTATTTTAATTATTTTTTTTTAACAGGGATATGGTGCCCACACTGCTAAATACTACGTGGGCTGTGTTAGATACCGCGTGGCTGCTATATACTACCTGGCCAGTGTTAGATACTATGTGGGCTGTGTTCTATACTGCGTGGGCTGCATTATATACTACATGGCTGCGATATACTACGTGGGCAGCGTTATATACTACGTGGCTGTGTTCTATACTGCGTGCTATATACTACGTGGCCACTGTTAGATACTATGTGGGCTGTGCTATATATTACGTGGGCTGTGTTATACAGTGGGGCAAAAAAGTATTTAGTCAGTCAGCAATAGTGCAAGTTCCACCACTTAAAAAGATGAGAGGCGTCTGTAATTTACATCACAGGTAGACCTCAACTATGGGAGACAAACTGAGAAAAAAACATCCAGAAATTCACATTGTCTGTTTTTTTAACATTTTATTTGCATATTATGGTGGAAAATAAGTATTTGGTCAGAAACAAACAATCAAGATTTCTGGCTCTCACAGACCTGTAACTTCTTCTTTAAGAGTCTCCTCTTTCCTCCACTCATTACCTGTAGTAATGGCACCTGTTTAAACTTTTTATCAGTATAAAAAGACACCTGTGCACACCCTCAAACAGTCTGACTCCAAACTCCACTATGGTGAAGACCAAAGAGCTGTCAAAGGACACCAGAAACAAAATTGTAGCCCTGCACCAGGCTGGGAAGACTGAATCTGCAATAGCCAACCAGCTTGGAGTGAAGAAATCAACAGTGGGAGCAATAATTAGAAAATGGAAGACATACAAGACCACTGATAATCTCCCTCGATCTGGGGCTCCACGCAAAATCCCACCCCGTGGGGTCAGAATGATCACAAGAACGGTGAGCAAAAATCCTAGAACCACGCGGGGGGAACTAGTGAATGAACTGCAGAGAGCTGGGACCAATGTAACAAGGCCTACCATAAGTAACACACTACGCCACCATGGACTCAGATCCTGCAGTGCCAGACGTGTCCCACTGCTTAAGCCAGTACATGTCCGGGCCCATCTGAAGTTTGCTAGAGAGCATTTGGATGATCCAGAGGAGTTTTGGGAGAATGTCCTATGGTCTGATGAAACCAAACTGGAACTGTTTGGTAGAAACACAACTTGTCGTGTTTGGAGGAAAAAGAATACTGAGTTGCATCCATCAAACACCATACCTACTGTAAAGCATGGTGGTGGAAACATCATGCTTTGGGGCTGTTTCTCTGCAAAGGGGCCAGGACGACTGATCCGGGTACATGAAAGAATGAATGGGGCCATGTATCGTGAGATTTTGAGTGCAAACCTCCCTCCATCAGCAAGGGCATTGAAGATGAAACGTGGCTGGGTCTTTCAACATGACAATGATCCAAAGCACACCGCCAGGGCAACGAAGGAGTGGCTTCGTAAGAAGCATTTCAAGGTCCTGGAGTGGCCTAGCCAGTCTCCAGATCTCAACCCTATAGAAAACCTTTGGAGGGAGTTGAAAGTCCATGTTGCCAAGCGAAAAGCCAAAAACATCACTGCTCTAGAGGAGATCTGCATGGAGGAATGGGCCAACATACCAACAACAGTGTGTGGCAACCTTGTGAAGACTTACAGAAAACGTTTGACCTCTGTCATTGCCAGCAAAGGATATATTACAAAGTATTGAGATGAAATTTTGTTTCTGACCAAATACTTATTTTCCACCATAATATGCAAATAAAATGTTAAAAAAACAGACAATGTGATTTTCTGGATTTTTCTTTCTCAGTTTGTCTCCCATAGTTGAGGTCTACCTATGATGTAAATTACAGACGCCTCTCATCTTTTTAAGTGGTGGAACTTGCACTATTGCTGACTGACTAAATACTTTTTTGCCCCACTGTATATTACGTGGCCAGTGTCACATACTACGTGGGCTGTGTAATATACTGCGTGGCTGCTATATACTGCGTGGCTGCTATATACTGCGTGGGCTGTGTTATATACTACGTGGGCTTTGTTATTTACTGTGTGGCCTATATTAACGCATCAGGTATTCTACAATATGTATGTATATAGCAGCCACATGGTGTATACCACAGGCCACGTAGTACTCCTATATACTACGTGGCCTGTGCTATATACTATGTGGCTGCTATATACATACATACATATTCTAGAATACCAGATGCGTTAGAATCGGGCCACCATCTAGTTTACTCTATAAAACTTTTCTTCCATATGTATTATTTTTTATTGTAAACATTTGTGCTTTTCATTTCCGCTCTAAGAGTGGGATATTTATGTGACAGCTCCTTTAAAGATCAAAATACTCCGGTCATTTGGAGGTAAATTTAAAAAAAATCACAAATGATTTATCATAGCCAGGAAGCACTGAAGTAGAATTATACTGGTTATCATCCTAGAGAATCTACTCATAAACGTGTGATAACAGCAGTACAAGTACAGCTATAAAGTGGATGGTGTCATATTGATCCCCAGCACACATCCACATGAAACATGAGCCTTTCTTTGTTGTGATCATAGTTTTGATAAGGTGTTGTGGTAGCAAACTGCCTGCATCAAATCCCCAGTCACGCTTGACCTGCTCATGGAAGTCTTGCGTGCCTTGAAAAGAAAACATAAACCTTTCTCTTGTTTAATGTGGGTTGTACATTGTATGTACCTGTTTCTGGAAATCTACACACCAGGGCATGAAAACACAAAATCTTTAGAAAGATCAAACAAGTTTAAGGCTATGTGCACACGCTGCGGATTTTGTGGCTGATCCGCAGCTGCGGGTCCGCAGCGGTTTCCCATGTGTTTACAGTACAATGTACACCTATGGGAAACGCAATCCGCAGTGCACATGCTGCGGAAAAAAACGTGCGGAAACGCAGCGGTTTACATTCCGCAGCATGTCAATTCTTTGTACGGAATCCGCAGCGGTTTTACACCTGCTCCATCATAGAAAACCGCAGGTGTAAAACCGCAGTGGAATCCGCACAAAAACCACGGTCAATCCGCAATAAATCTGCAGGAAAAACGCACAGTTTTTGCCCTGCGGATTTATCAAATCCGCTGCGGAAAAATTTGCAGAGGATCATTCTACGTGTGCACATTCCCTAACACTACTCGTTTGCTGATTTTACAGGGTAACTGTCTTGCATCATTCTTGATTATTTGCTTTCAGAAGAATTAACTCCCATTAGATTTACAGGTTTACACGTTTCAGGTTCCAAGAATGCAGTTGGAATGACAGGTCATTTATCTGGGCAACCTGAGCAAAAATAAAAGGCTAACTATTCAGACGAAAATATTAATAAAAGGCTTATAATCCAGTAATAACCTCCAAAATTATAATTATTTTAAGTCCAAACTGGGAGCTATTTCTCCTTTCCTCGGCCTCTTGGAGGGTCAGCTAGCTCATGTGCCCGTATCTAACCCTGTACAAGCCGTAACTGTTACGCAGATGTCTGCTCCCTTCACTGCAGTCCATTAAACTCTGTTGGGTTCCACATCAGCCTTTGCAAGTAGACTGTCATGCCCCCTTATTATTATCTATCTAGACCTATATAAAGTCCATGAAGAAAAACACCTGTGTCTTGGTAGTAAGACTCTTAGTTTCATCTGTGTTCTGTCTGCCTGTGGCCTCCATTTCTTCCAGCTCCTGCTCCATATCCATACCTGCTTTCCGGTGTCTTGTCTGCCTATGGTCCCCAGTGCTTCCAGTTCATGTATCCCACATGCCTACCTGCTGCACCAACACCATCGCCTGTTGTCATGGCTTGGTTTTAGGATTTGATCCGGTGACCTTTTACAGCGTGGTGGGTTTCCCTCTCTGCTGGATTACAGTCCTTTTCATCTTTGTCTAAATACTGATAGTTTATTTTGTCTTGCTCTTCCTTCCATGGTTGCCTTCTTTCCATTTTCCCTGTTGGGTCTGTCCTATTACATTTTAGGATGGACACTATATGTTCACCTTTCACTTACTTCACTTGCTGGCTATGCTTACATGTAGGTTAGTGTTAGGAGTGCCAGCTCGTCAGCTAGGGGTTTACTTTTCCGGTAAGCCCCAGTTGTTTTTCCTGCAGCAAATCTGTGAGTTTTCCTTTCAGCAGCTTTCCCTTCTCCACATTTGGGGGCTAGGAGGTTTAACTTGTTCTGTTTGTTTTTTGGTAATCCTTGTTTATCTCTGCCTGTCCTTTGTAAATGTGTTTTAGTTTCTCACCCTGGATACTCGTGCCTCCCTACACATTTTCCTCTACCCTTGTTGGATATGTGCTGCAGCCTCCCCTCTAGTTCCTCAGGAGGTATGAGAAACCCCTTGACTGCCTTTTAGGGAGCCAGGTCCAAGGAAGAGTATTTAGGTGCGGCTATGGTTTTTTCCAGTCTGTACAGGGACCACTTGGATACTGGTGTGGCTTCTCTCTTTGATAGTTCTTTCCCTTTTCTGTTACCTGTGTGAGTGTGTGAGCATGATCATGTGTTCACCCGGACCAGGCGCTTGGAAGATCCAACTCACCAGGTATGCCAAAACAGTAATAGAAACAGGATTTGCAGGACCTATATTCATGATGCATGATGACTGGCTTATACAGTGTTCGCAAACCTATAGTTTACTAGGTGTTGCAAAGCTGCAACTCTCCGTATGCCAACACTCTGCAGCTGTCATGCAGCTGTCATACTGCTCACCATGCAGTTTTCCCTTCATGTCTGTCCATTTCACTGAGTCTGCTGCATACAGCACTGCAGCATCTGCAGTAGTGTGTCCATCTGGCCTTAGGGGGTGGTCGGTCTGTGCAGGAATTTAACCCTGCTGGGTCCTGCAGGTATTAGGTTCTTGGCCCATCCCGTGTCAGCAGGCTCGATTTCAGGCAGCTCCTCTCACAACTCCTCAAAGTTTGTTCAGGCCCCATTAATCCACTTGAATACTTGTCTTCATACTCTGTTCTTCATTAATGTCCCTGGCTATTCATACTGACCCTGTGATGCCTACCCTGATCTCGGACCATCTGACCACATCTTGTCTTTGCCCCCCTGTACCGCACACCAATACCTATGCAGACTGCTCTAAATTGGTACCTGGCGACTACCTGCAGCCCAGCCTATCCTCACCATCAGAGGCTCTAGTGAAAACCAGGTAGTCCCCTAGTCACAGGGAAAAATGGATTCAATGAAATTAAAACAACTTCTTGATGCAAACATAACACCATCTGTAAAAAAACTGAAGTTGAAAAGAGAATGACTTCTACAAATGAATAATGATGCTAAACACACAAAATGATATGATATCCTTAATTATTAGATGATCTTTTGCAATTCAATAATAACTTGCATTTCAAATCTTGAAACAAGATGCTTGATTATCAAAGGTTTGGATTATCAGAGACCTGAAAAAAGCAATATTTTCCAAAAACCATGAATTGGTCCTGAATTATCACGATAGTTATCAGTTTTGTTCACCTTAAAATGTTCTCTGAGATCACAATACTGATGGCCTACCCTAAATGCCCCCATACACATTAGACTAATGTAGGCTGAACCGGCCAATATTGACGGCATCGGAAACTGATGGTCAGTAGAGATGTCGATCGTGCATGTCCAATTTCAGGCTGCCAATTGCATTGTTTTTCTTAAGATAACCAACATCTGTCGGTGGCTTTCTCGTAGATAACACAGATGGGAGTGTAGGCTGAGATAGCTGTCGGCTGAAGCGTATATCTCTTTAATCCATAAAGAAGGTAAGGAGCCTGAGATATGCAGTAATTATAGACCTACAGTTAAGTCCATATATATTTGGACAGAGACAACATTTTTCTAATTTTGGTTATAGACATTACCATAATGAATTTTAAACAAAACAATTCAGATGCAGTTGAAGTTCAGACTTTCAGCTTTCATTTGAGGGTATCCACATTAACATTGGATGAAGGGTTTAGGAGTTTCAGCTCCTTAACATGTGCCACCCTGTTTTCAAAGGGTCTAATTGGACAATTGACTTCAAGGCTATTTCATGGACAGGTGTGGGCAATCCCTTCGTCAGGTCATTCTCAATTAAGCAGATAAAAGGCCTGGAGTTGATTTCAGGAGTGGTGCTTTCATTTGGAAGGTTTTGCTGTGAAGTAAACATGCGGTCAAAGGAGCTCTCCATACAGGTGAAACAAGCCATCCTTAAGCTGCGAAAACAGAAAAAACCCATCCGAGAAATTGCTACAATATTAGGAGTGGCACAATCTACAGTTTGGTACATCCTGAGAAAGAAAGAAAGCACTGGTGAACTCATCAATGCAAAAAGACCTGGACGCCCACGGAAGAGAACAGTGGTGGATGATCGCAGAATAATCTCCATGGTGAAGAGAAATCCCTTCGCAACAGCCAACCAAGTGACCAGCACTCTCCAGGAGGTCGGCGTATCAATATCCAAATCTACCATCAAGAGAAGACTGCATGAAAGTAAATACAGAGGGTTCACTGCACGGTGCAAGCCACTCATAAGCATCAAGAATAAAAAAGCTAGAATGGATTTTGCTAAAAAAAACATCTAAAAAAGCCAGCACAGTTCTGGAAGAACATTCTTTGGACAGATGAAACCAAGAGCAACCTCTCCCAGAATGATGGAAAGAGGAAAGTATGGTGAAGGTGTGGTACAGCTCATGATCCAAAGCATACCACATCATCTATAAAACACGGCGGAGGCAGTGTGGTGGCTTGGGCATACATGGCTGCCAGTGGCACTGGGTCACTAGTATTTATTGATGATGTGACACAGGACAGAAGCAGCCGAATTAATTCTGAGGTATTCAGAGACATACTGTGTGCTCAGATCCAGCCAAATGCAGCCAAACTGATTGGTCATCGTTTCATACTACAGATGGACAGTCAATGACATAAAACATTAAGCCAAAGCAACCCAGGAGTTTATTAAAGCAAAGAAGTGGAATATTCTTGAATGGCCAAGTCAGTCACCTGATCTCAACCCAATTGAGCATGCATTTCACTTGTCAAAGACTAAACTTCAGACAGAAAGGCCCACAAACAAACAGCAACTGAAAACCACCGCAGTGAAGGCCTGGCAGAGCATCAAAAAGGGGGAAACACAGCGTCTGGTGATGTCCATGAGTTCAAGACTTCAGGCAGTCATTGCCAACAAAGGGTTTTCAACCAAGTACTAGAAATGAACATTTTATTTAAAATTATTTAATCTGTCCAATTACTTTTGGTCCCTTTAAAAACAGGGTGGCACATGTTAAGGAGCTGAAACTCCTAAACCCTTCATCCAATTTTAATGTAGATACCCTCAAATGAAAGCTGAAAGTCTGAACTTCAACTGCATCTGAATTGTTTTGTTTAAAATTCATTGTGGTAATGTCTATAACCAAAACTAGAAAAATGTTGTCTCTGTCCAAATATATATGAACTTAACTGTATCTCATTACTGAATAATGACCTCAAAATATATGCAAAAATGATTGATTGACAGTTTAGTACTAGACACGCTAATCTCACCTCAACAAGTGGGATTTATTGGAGGCAGAGAGGGGAGAGACAACTCCTTAAAAATATTATACCTCATGCAGTATGCACACATCTACCATAAACCTTTAATATTAATGGGCACGGATGCAGAGAAAGCGTTCGACAGGGTGGACTGGACTTTTATGCAAGAGACCCTCGCAGGGTTTGGTTTTGCCTCGATATTAATCAATGCCATATTTCAAATGTATAGATCCCCATCTGCAAAAGTAAGAGTGAACAGAGACTTATCTTCCCCCTTTGAAATTAGAAACGGCGCACGTCAAGGTTGCCCCTGCTCACCAGCTTTTATTTATTTTAACTATTGAAACTCTCATTCAAAGTATTAGGCAACACTCCGACATAGAGGGGGTCCAGATCATGGAGACTTCACATGTTGTAGCAGCGTTTGCAGACGATCTTTTACTTTCGCTGACGAACCCTAAAAAGGAAATTCCAGTGGTGCTGGAAATGTTCGAGAGATTTGGTGATCTTTCAAACTTTAAAACTAATCTAGAAAAATCGGAGGCGATGAGTATAAATGTTCAACATACAATTATCTGAGATATTGAAGAAAAATTCCCAATCAAATGGAACTCGAACTACATGAAGTACCTAGGAATTAAATTAAGCCCACAGTGGCACCTACTATTCTCACGCCACTGTATACCCTACTCAAATCCCCTTCAGATTTCATTAAGATGTGGAAAGCACCTTTTGTTTCCTGCATGGGACGAAAGAACCTTTTAAAAGGTTTTATACTACCTAAGTTCAGTTATGTATCAAGAATGCTTCCTATTAAAGTCCCTGTCTCATTCTTTCAGAAAGTACGTTCTATTTTCGGGAAATACATTTGGAGGGGCTCAAAACCCAGACTTAGCTATAATACTCTATCACTACCTAAAACTAAGTGGGGCATGGGGACTCCCGACCCACAGAATTATCATACTGGGGCAACTTTATCCCTTATTATTGATTGGATGAGAGGTCATAAACATAAGCTTTGGATACAGTTTGCAGATAAATCCGTGCCAGTCCCAATCTCCACCATACTACATGCATCTAAGGAGTTTGTTCAACATTTAGAAGTCTCTAATGCAATATCTAAAAACTTACTCCGGACATGGTCAAAACACTCATTATTAATGCCACTCCGGTCACCCTTGGCCAGAGTGATGCACCTACCAGGTCTATATTTAGATCATTCCAAAATTAAAGATCCAGAATCTTTATACACGATCAAGGAGAACCTAGACTTTATTATGGCAAAAGGTACATTACTACCACTAACGGAACTACAAAATAAATTTCCACACTACCATCTTAATTTTCTTCACTACAATAGGCTTAAAAACTCCATAAGATCTTGCCTACAAACTGGAGTCCCATACAGAGAGTTAACGACTTTTGAAGCTTTGTTAACCCAACACAAACCCCCAAGAGGCGTACTGACTAAAATATACCAAGCAATCCTGATTAGCTCGATACCCACCAAACGGGCTTTCATTTCAAATTGGGAAAAAGACATAGGTATCAAGCTGCAGGATTGGGAGGTGGATCATATTTATAAAAAAATCACACGGCCCATCTAGATGTGTGAGAGTCCAGGAAAACTCATATAAGATTATCACTAGGTGGTATACCACTCCAGTTAACGCTTCCTTAACCTGTTGGAGATGCTCCAGAAAGACAGGAACGTTCTTGCACATGTGGTGGTCATGCAACAAGATCCATGAGTTCTGGAAAGCAGTGTTGAAAATTAGAACTAATATTTGCAAACTCTCAAATCCTCCATCTTTGAAACTTATCTTCTTAAATTGGGCTGGTGACAACTTTCAATTAAAACACATCCCTAGTACTATTCCTAGTAGCTGAGGTTAAATTACTCATCCCCCTACAATGGCTTGCTGTTGTGAATTCCGCTCTTGGGCTCCCTCCGGTGGTTGTAAGTGGCACTTTTGTGAGATATGTGGTGCCCGTTGTTCCCTCGGTTGATCCTCCTGCCCTGGTGTTGGTTGAGGGAGAGTTGGAATATGAGGTTGAGAAAATTTTGGATTCTCGTTTTTCGAGGCGGAGGCTTCAGTATCTTGTCAAGTGGAAGGGTTATGGCCAGGAGGATAATTCTTGGGTTGTTGCCTCCGATGTCCATGCCGCCGATTTGGTTTGTGCTTTTCACTTGGCTCGTCCTGATCGGCCTGGGGGCTCTGGTGAGGGTTCGGTGACCCCTCCTCAAGGGGGGGGGGGGGTACTGTTGTGAATTCCGCTCTTGGGCTCCCTCCGGTGGTTGTAAGTGGCACTTTTGTGAGTTCTGCTCTTGGGCTCCCTCCGGTGGTTTTAAGTGGAATGGCTGCTCCTTGGATTTAGCAGTCTGCAGCTGCTTCCACTGATTGTCTTTCTGCTCGTCTATTTATGCCTGGCTCTTCCCTTCAGCCAGTGCCACTTGTCAATGGTTCCTGGTTGGATTCACATCTCTCTTGGATTTCCCTGATATCCTGACCAGTTCAGCAAAGATAAGTCCTTGCTTTGCTCTTTTCTGTCCACATGTTGTGGACTTATTCGTTCTGCGCATTCTATGTTTTGTCCAGCTTGTCAGTATGGATTAATTCAGTTAAGCTGGAAGCTCTGGGAAGCAGATTTACCCTCCACACCTTTAGTCAGGTGTGGAGATTTTTGTAAACTCTGTGTGGATTTTTGTAGTTTTTAATACTGACCGCACAGTATTCTATCCTGTCCTATCTATCTAGCTAGACTGGCCTCCTGTGCTACATCCTGGTTTCATTCTGTGTATGTCTTTTCCCTCTCCACTCACAGTCATTACTTGTGGGGGGCTATCTATCCTTTGGGGATTTTCTCTGAGGCAAGATAGTTTTCCTGTTTCTATCTTTAGGGGTAGTTAATTCTCAGGCTGTGACGAGGTGCCTAGGGAGTGACAGGAGCATCCCACGGCTACTTCTAGTGTTGTGTTGAGCTTAGGGACTGCGGTCAGTACAGGTACCACTTCCTTCAGAGCTCGTCCCATGTTGCTCCTAAACCACCAGTTCATAACAGCTTGCCCAGAGTTGCCCGAAATTATCAGACTGGGTACACAGAGTCGACCAGTTATACTATATGGAAGAGATAATTGCTTACACACATTTTTCACAAGATAAGTTTAGGGTGACTTGGGTCCTATGGAAATTATTTAGAGACAGTGATGATTACTTGGAGCTTCTGGGCTAATAGGGAAACTTATAATTTAACTGATGGTTCACACCTTTGTTCATAGGCAAAGGTTCACTGGCAGGTCTTATGAGGTAGTCAGACGTAACTCGCCGATTACAACATCCCTTCCTCGGAATGAACTCCCCTTCCCCTTTTTCTCCTCCACCTCTCTTCTCTTTTTTATCTATTTTGTTTACCTTTCTCATTTATTTAAGGTGGTCAGTTAAATATATTCAGTTGTGGCATTCTTCCTATTGATAGTTGCGATGTAATGTCTCTCACTGATGTAAATGTGATGAAGCAACAGATTGTGGGACCGGTTTAATTTCTATTACCATTGACAAAGATAGTTGAAGAATGTTTATGTTGTACTTTGTAATTTGACTCCCACCTTTATTTGTAACTGCGTTTCTATTTTAAAATCAATAAAAAGGTGTTTAAAAGAAAGAAAGAAGCACTTCACCAATTCTGTATTTCTCACCCACTCCTGGTTTTGGCTTAGAAATACTGAGGTGAACAACTCATCAAACACTCAACGTGTGAACGTTGCCTTAAACTTTTTTAAATTGCTCTTTCTACCTGCATATCATACCCACAGTAATGGCTGTACAGGGCATTGCAGTATCCCAATCACCAAAATGGGTATTCTTAGAAAGTTATCACCTATCCATAAAAAAGGGATAAGTTAGCTGACTGCTACGGATCCGACCCTTGGGACAACGGGGCTCTGCAGTTCCCCATTGTGAATAGAGCAGAGGTGTTCTGGATAATAGTGGTGTGCCCTCTGAGATTTTCATGATCTTGGGTTGTTTCTTTACCTCCCATGAACTAAAATGAATAGGGGTCACTTCTCTACTGAGACTGGGAAGCCACTACTTTACAACTAAAGGGGTAGGTCAGGATCCCAAACCAATCATCAGACCGTCATTACGCTTCCTACTGATTTGTACAAGAAATGTCTATGATGGTAAACCCTCTATTTTTATGTAGAGTGGGAACACTTCCATACAGAACCTGCATACAATCCAATGTTGAAATTACGGTAAATCCCCTGGCCATAAAATTTGTCACGATGTTCCCTAGACCAGAGGTGTCAAACTGCATTCCTCGAGGGCTGCAAACAGGTCATGTTTTCAGGATTTCCTTGTACTGCACAGGTGATAATTTAATCACCTACACAAATAATGAGTTGGTGACTAAATTATCACCTGTGCAGTACAAGGAAATCCTGAAAACATGACCTGTTTGCAGCCCTCGAGGAATGCAGTTTGACACCCCTGCCCTAGACTATGGAGCATTCCTTCTTGCGCTGAAATGACTGTTGACCAAGAATAATCCATTGTACGGCATTACACGGCATATTTAGTTGACAATGTATGAATTACCGGCATGTGAATATTTAGGCTAATGACATGTTCTAAGACGGCCATGGCCCCAAATACTGTAAACACGGGCTGATTCTGTTATCTGTGGGTCAGTGATTGTATAATGTATGTGTGACGCCCAGGAGACCGGGATACCCAGCACCGGACCAATGGGGTCTGTCTCTTGAGGGGGATGTCACGGGTGGCTTGACCCGGTGCTGTGGCCTCAGGCAATGCACAGTGTAAGGGGTATCGTGAGGGAACAGGCACTTACTTGATCAGCAGCAGTTTCTCCCAGCGGTGATGATCCCGATCCTGGATATTGGCTATTGTCCAAATGAAAGACTGAGGCACTGAAACGTTTAACCAGTTTACTTTAACATAAAAGGATTTACAACCAGTCCTGTCACCGGAGTCTGTATGGGAACTCTGAGTTACTTTGACCCTGCCGGGGTCTTCGCCTCTTATTGTACGCAATTTCTGTGTGGCCCTGCTGCTGTATGTGAACTGGCTGCCGGCCCAATCTGTCCCCTCCGGGTCCTGGTTCGACGGGCAACCCGAGTCCTTTTATCGGCTTACCCCCTCCGGGAGTACCGCTGAACTCTGTGTCTGTTGCTGCGTCCGGCCCTAGTGAAGCTGATATCACCTCACGTTTTTCCGGTTGCTGTATTATATATAATGAATACAGCCACGGATCCGGTATCCGTCTTTGCGCCTGTTCTGGGTAGTGATTAATGCTACCCGGTTCTCACAATGTCCTTTTTCTCTGTCCCTCTTCTCCTCAGGCCGGTGATTTGGGCCTGGAAACAGTCACAGGACTGTTAGAAATTCAGCTATATGACCTCTCACTTTCAGCTCCTTAGCCCAACTGCCATTTCTTCTCTCAGACCAGAATGGATCAAGGGGAGTCTCTGGAGCTCCCCCTTCTGGCCGGAGGTAGTAGTGCAGTTTTGCTATCTTAATATTTATATTTAGTGTCAGTAACTATTTTTGTGGCAAATACCCCTAGGGGTGCCACATATGCATTGTGTAAGATGAGCACTGTCGTGATTAATGGCCTATTAAGCAGCACGCAATGAATGCAGTTGATAGGAATGTATAGGAAGATAATAAAGCATGGACAGAGAAATCAAGGGTGTGCTAGCAGATAGACATTCAGGTGGCCTAAATTTACTGTTAGAAATGTAATATAATCTTTAGTTCTGAGCCTGGAAGACACCCTATGTGAGAGAGGGCTGGGAACACAGGCTGTCCTCTGGAGAGTAAATGTGTGAAGGTTTCTCCTTTCAGTGGCTTGGCCTCCTTTCTTTGCTTCTCAACATCTATAAATAAACCGTGCCTTTACTTTCCTGTAGAGTTATCTATCATCTTAATGAGCATTCTGAGCTGACCCTTCCACGGAGAGAGATTTCATGTCACAGCTGCCGGGGACATTAAATATGCGCAATCAATGCACGCCACCTCTAAAATCACATGATTGAGCATTAAAGACAGGATGGAAACTCATCTGTAGGTATTTTGCAGAAGCAGCAGAGCTAAGTTTTTAATTTATGTGGTTTTATATAGGGCTGTGAACCTACTGCTTTATTTCAGGACTTGATTGTACTAGAAAAATTTTTATATCCGTTCTTTTTCTCTGTGCATGTCCACGTTTGTTCCATTTTTGATCCCTATTACATCCGGATCATATTTGTTTTTGCCTTCCATTTTTTTAATAAGATATACAGTACAGTACAGACCAAAAGTTTGGACACACCTTCTCATTCAAAGATTTTTCTGTATTTTCATGACTATGAAAATTGTAAATTCACACTGAAGGCATCAAAACTATGAATTAACACATGTGGAATTATATACTTAACAAAAAAGTGTGAAACAACTGAAAATATGTCTTTTATATTCTAGGTTCTTCGAAGTAGCCACCTTTTGCTTTGATGACTGCTTTGCACACTCTTGGCATTCTCTTGATGAGCTTCAAGAGGTAGTCACCAGAAATGGTTTTCACTTCACAAGTGTGCTCCATCAGGTTTAATAAGTTGGATTTCTTGCCTTATAAATGGGGTTGGGACCGTCAGTTGTGTTGAGCAGAAGTCTGGTGGATACGCAGCTGATAGTCCTACTGAATAGACTGTTAGAATTTGTATTATGGCAAGAAATACATCAGTAGGACTATCAGCTGTGTATCCACCAGACTTCTGCTCAACACAACTGATGGTCCCAACCCCATTTATAAGGCAAGAAATGAGAAGGTGTGTCCAAACTTTTGCTCTGTACTATACATATGGACTATTTTGAGACATCTAATATATACAACTATCCCCTTTTTGCGACCAATGTCATACACTGGAAAAGATTCATTGATGATATCTTTTGTAGCTGGATTGGCGGTGATGAAACACTGACTCAATTTTACACAGATCTCAATAGAGTTGACTTGTCTTTCACTATCCAACGTGACACACGATCCATTCACTTTTTGGATACCACCATTTCAATCACCATAGACAGTAAATTGGAAACTGACCTATACACAAAGCCCACGGACAAGAACAGTCTCCTTCACTATACAAGTTGTCACCGCTAACACATAAAGAGATCCCTTCCGAAATCCCAACACTATAGGGTTCGACGCATTGTTTCCAATGCGAATACCCGTATACTTAGACATGACAACATGGATTTCAAATTTCGCCAAAGGGGATAACCTCATAGAATTCTTAGATCTTCTAGAATTCCACCTGAGTGAACAGTCACGGACAAAAAAAACAGTGTTTTTCATCAGTACATTCCACCCCTTTAATAGAGAAATAAACAGTAACGTATTGAAGCATTGGTCTGTTCTACAAACGGCAGCACGGTGGCACAGTGGTTAGCACAGCAACCTTGCAGCGCTGGAGTCCTGGGTTCAAACCCCACCAAGGACAACATCTGCAAAGAGTTTGTATGTTCTCTCCGTGTTTGCGTGGGTTTCCTCCGGGTACTCCGGTTTCCTCCCACATTCCAAAGACATACTGATAGGGAATTTAGATTGTGAGCCCCAACGGGGACAGTGATGATAATGTGTGCAAACTGTAAAGCGCTGCGGAATATGTTAGCGCTATATAAAACTAAAGATTATTATTATTATTATTATATCCAGAAGTCCCTGAGTTTATGAATAGACCCATTATGGGTTATAAACGACCGGAGAACATTAAAAATCACATTGTCAGGGCCGATGTGGGCTACGCAAGAACGGGCCTGACTCAACGCACATTATCTACCTCTTGTAGTGGCACATTCCCATGCTTAGGTTGCCTTCAGTGTTCTAATATTTCCAGAAGTGACAGCTTTACGGACCCCCTGTCCGGCAAACATTATCCTTTTAAGGGTTTCTAAACATGTGAATCCATGTATGTCATTTATCTCATCAAATGCCCTTGCGGCCTAGGATACGTGGGCGAAACTACCCAGTACATCCGTGAACGGATATCACAGCACAATCAGATATGGACGAACGTTGTTACCTATTCCCTCACATTTTATTTCTAGTGGTCATTCCATCTCCCAGCTCAAATATCAGGTAATAGACCACATCCCACCCAACAGACGAATTAAGATGTTGAAACAATGCAAATCTTTTTGGATCCTTACATTACAGACTGTCTCCTCTGGGGCTCAATAGAGAGTACGAGGTCCATTATTAATATGCCAAAATTTCTTTGATGTACAGATATTTGATGTGATGATTAACATAGATGTCATAACTACTGTATTGACAGTGGACCTATGAAGATCTAACTCGTCCTATTTCCTTTTCCTCATAGATACCACTGTAGACAACAGACCAGGTAATTATTTTCCCTTCCCCATCTATCTCTCTATATTTTTTATTTATTTTTATTTTTTTACCTTTTTTTTTGTATTTTTTTGTTGTTGTTGTTTCTTACTTTTTTACTTTGGTTCCTTTTTTTCATTTTCTAGTTTTTTGTTCTCTTCTTTTCCCTGATAACCATTCTTTGTCCTAGCACATTTTTTCATTTTTTATTTTTTATCATATACTTTCATTTTTTATTCATTTCTTACTCATTAGTTATAATTTATTTCATATTTCTTTTTTCATTTTTTTCTTTTTCTAATTTTTTTATTTTTTTATTTTTCCATTTATTTTGATTTATCATTTTGTTCATTACTTATTTTTCCTTGTTTTTTTATTTATGTCTGATTTTTCAGTTATTTTCCATTTTATTTCCTAATTTTAATTTTCATTTTTTTTCTGTGTTCCATCTCTGGGTCTTGTTATGCCCTCCTCGCGCACTGCCCCCTTTTCTTGCCTCATTCACATTATATTTTATTTTATTTCCTCATTATGCATACAAAAGAGGGATAAGGAACAAAGACGCCCTTAATCAACGACCCGGGGTTTCGATCATCTCTATTCTTACCCCCTCTCACTAATCAAGCGTCCTAGACAACGACGCATGCCTGCACAGCGCCCCACATGGAGAGTTCATAAGCAACTCGGCTATTTTCGGCGGGCATCTCCCCGCGCATGCGCACATATGCACTTCATTCCGGCTGCCTTGAACTGGAAGTTCAAGGGAATACTTCCTGTCATCCCAGCGTTCATATAATGAACGCTTACTAACAAAGATCAAAACAAATATAAAAGAATACCAAGGCCGAGAAGGGCAATAGCCCTGCTCCCTGAGTAAATGCATATATGCAGCCAGATATAATAGATAGTGTACTATTCCCAAAATATATCAAATACTAGAGAACATGGAGTACAATAAACACCAACAGATCTGATCCCAGCGGCTTAAAGGTGCGGGGAATTGATAGAATCCATGGTGGTATTAGGGGTGGTAATTTAAATAAAATCCTAGCACAACATGAGTGTCGGTGGATTGCCACTCTGGACACTATGGCCCCTAAGGGACTTAATGAGAAGCTATCCTTTGCTTCCTTTTTGTAGTAAATGAGATCCTCCTCTCCTATTGACTGTAGTTTTTGTGTTCCTCCTTTGTCTTTGTCGCTGTGCAGCAGAAATCCTGTTCTCTATACTTTTTCTGATAGTAGTTCCCACCCTATTTTTTATATGTTTTTGTTCTAATTGTTGTGTTGTTCTTTAGTTTTTAGTGGTCACACATTTTTTTGCCCCAAGTGCTGGCGCACGCTCCTCGATACTGTTCTCTCCCTTACCGTACAAGATAAGCAAAAACGCTGATGTTCCATTATGCTCGAATATTCGACACGGACTTGCCATACATCCTGGGAGTCGGTACACGTCATTCATTGTGACAAGACCATCTCATATTGGCTGCATATTATGATTCTACAGGCATGGTGTTCTTCAGGACGGCCGTGTGATTCTTATGTCTGATGTTTATATATATATATATTATGTCATATGTCTTATTTTGCACTATGCCACTTTAGTATGTACATCCCAGTTAGGTATTTTTGCCATTTATACATGTTTTTAATTTTTTCATTGCTTGTGTGCACTTATGTTTCCCTGCGGGGTTTATTATAAAATTTGCAGATTACTTTTTCTTTCTAAAATGATCTATTGGGTAATACTCACTCTTATTCCTAGACTATACACCGCTCTGTGTCACATTTGAGCACACCAATTATGGCTGCCGCCTATATCTTTGTTAACATGGCCGCCGTGGTGGTATGCGCATTCTGATCCGCGCACTATTCACCGGTATCTGATGTTAGGTGCGCACGCTCCTGTTTGTAGGCGTGGGTTTCCTTACGTCACTACTGATCTTCACTTACCCCTCACGTTCATCCAAGGTATTGTTCACCTCCACTATCCTTTATCTCACTCATCATGGCCACCGCCTGGATCTTCAAAAACATGGATGCCGCAGTGCGCACGCGCATTTCGACCTGCGCACCGCTAACCCATCCCTGTGGTTATCTTATGTGACGATGTGCGCATGCTCCATGACGTCACCAGGCAAGATTTTGCCGCATGCGCACACCGTACTGACGGCCGCAGTATGAGATGTCTATTTCCGGTATGCGCTTCTCGATGCGCGTGCGACACACCTGTCGACATTTGGGGGCATTGGTATTTAAACCCAGGGGACACAACACACGCTACTCCCCTTCTTGAAGAAGCACTTACGCGAAACGCGCGTCAAGGGGTCGCAGCAGGAGGACCTTACTGAGATTGTCTATTATGGGTGAGTGATAGCCTTCTATTGGGACATATAGGGATAGTGGGGATTTGCCCTCTGTGGCAGCGTTCATAGGGAGCTATGTGTAGAACCTATACTGTCTATCTACCAGGATTTTACTATCCCCGTATACCCTCATTTTAGGATTTGTTCTATCCACCCATCTATATTTGCACTATTGGTCTTTATCTCCTGCTGTGCTAGCAGGTTCCTTGTACTCATCCTCTCTTTTGTGTTCTGCCTTTTGATTTGGCTGTTATTGTTGATAATTATAAGTGTATTAATAAAATGTTTTTTTTAATCTTTTCATTCCGTTGGTGTTTATTGTACTCCATGTTCTCTAGTATTTAATGAGCGCTTATTGTAGCGTCCAAACACAGACACCGGCTGCTCATCCTCACACACAGGTGCTTGCACCATTCAGGTAAAGTAACTTCTTACTGACCACACAGTAATACACATACCTTTGCTTAACCCCTGCCTAAGCATTTGCTGGCGATATTACCAGCTACTTCCATACAGTCTTATGTTGCTTGTATTTTTTATACTGCTACTTGGTCATTCTTTGACTAACCCATGGGCATTTATTCTAGACAGTTATGCCATTTATATCTCATTACTAAAGACCTATTTCAACACCGGTAAACCCTGGTCTGTGTTTGTCTGTTCCTGTGTTAGTCATATGAACTTATGTTATATGGGAAATATTATACCCTCTGGGACATTATCGACACGGGTCCCAGCCAATAAATATATATATATATATATATCAGAAAAAAGAAAAGCAGCACAAAAAAATAATACAAAAAGTGGACTTTATTGCCTGAGCGGCGTGGCGACGTTTCGGATATAAAAATCCTTTTTCAAGCTTTTTCAAGCTCAGGCAATAAAGTCCACTTTTTGTATTATTTTTTTGTGCTGCTTTTCTTTTTTCTGATACTATAACTGGAGGCATTTTGGACTGCTGGTTGGGAGAGCTTTGCACACCATTGAGGTAGTATTGGATGCTGTTCCTATTTTTTCTATATACGGTATATATATAATATATATATGTATATTTTTTAAAAAATTTTGATGTATATATATATATATATATATATATTAGATTGTTCCTTGGGGTTCTGCACATGTATTCTATATTGGGGTATTTTAAGTGAATTTTGTGTATGTCTGTGGGGATTCCTGTTGTGAATTCTGTGGCAGAGCTCCCTCCTGTGGTCACAAGTGGTACTTCGGCTGGTTCTCTCTGTGAGCTTCCGTTGGTGGAGGAAAGTGGTACTGCGGCTTCTGAGTTTCCTTCCTCAGGTGATGTGGTGAAGTCGTTAGGTGCTGCTCTATTTAACTCCACCTAGTGCTTTTATCCTGGCCTCCAGTCAATGTTCTAGTATTGGACCTGTTTCCTCCTGGATCGTTCCTGTGGCCTGCTGCTCTGCATAGCTAAGTTCCTCTTTGCTATTTGTTTGCTGTTTTTTTCTGTCCAGCTTGTCAATTTGTTTTTTTTTCTGCTTGCTGGAAGCTCTGGGACGCAGAGGGTGTACCTCCGTGCCGTTAGTTCGGTACGGAGGGTCTTTTTGCCCCCTTTGCATGGTTTTTGTGGGGTTTTGTGTTGACCGCAAAGTTACCTTTCTTGTCCTCGCTCTGTTCAGAAAGTTGGGCCTCACTTTGCTAAATCTATTTCATCTCTACGTTTGTCTTTTCATCTTAACTCACAGTCATTATATTCCTTTGGGGTATTTCTCTGAGGCAAGGTAGGCTTATTTTCTATCTTCAGGCTAGCTAGTTTCTCAGGCCGTGCCGAGTTGCATAGGGAGCGTTAGGCGCAATCCACGGCTGCCTTTAGTGTGGTTGGAGAGGATTAGGGATTGCGGTCAACAGAGTTCCCACGTCTCAGAGCTTGTTCTTGTTTTTTGGATTATTGCCAGGTCACTGTATGTGCGCTGACCTCTATGTCTATTGTGGTACTGAATTACCTTTCATAACAGTACTGGAGGCCAAAAGTACTAATGATTCCCAATAGAGGGAAAAAAGAAGTTCTGAGACCATTTTTTTTTCTTTGCACTGTGTTTTGCCTTTTTTTTTCCCCTAGACATTTGGGTGGTTCAGGACACAGGTGTAGCAATGGACATTAAAGGTCTGTCTTCATGTGTGGATCAGCTCACGGCAAGAGTACAAAGTATTCAAGACTTTGTGGTTCAGAATTCTATGTTAGAACCGAGAATTCCTATTCCTGATTTGTTTTTTGGAGATAGAACTAAATTTCTGAGTTTCAAAAATAATTGTAAACTATTTCTGGCTTTGAAACCTCGCTCCTCTGGTGACCCAGTTCAACAAGTTAGGATCGTTATTTCTTTTTTGCGTGGCGACCCTCAGGACTGGGCATTTTCTCTTGCGTCAGGAGATCCTGCATTAAGTAATATCGATGCATTTTTCCTGGCGCTCGGATTGCTGTACGATGGGCCTAATTCTGTGGATCAGGCAGAGAAGAATTTGCTGGCTCTGTGTCAGGGTCAGGATGAAATAGAGGTATATTGTCAGAAATTTAGAAAGTGGTCCGTACTCACTCAGTGGAATGAAGGTGCGCTCGCAGCTATTTTCAGAAAAGGTCTCTCTGAAGCCCTTAAGGATGTCATGGTGGGATTTCCTATGCCTGCTGGTCTGAATGAGTCTATGTCTTTGGCCATTCAGATCGGTCGACGCTTGCGCGAGCGTAAATCTGTGCACCATTTGGCGGTATTACCTGAGCTTAAACCTGAGCCTATGCAGTGCGATAGGACTTTGACCAGAGTTGAATGGCAAGAACACAGACGTCTTAATGGGCTGTGTTTCTACTGTGGTGATTCCACTCATGCTATCTCTGATTGTCCTAAGCGCACTAAGCGGTTCGCTAGGTCTGCCACCATTGGTACGGTACAGTCAAAATTTCTTCTGTCTGTTACCTTGATCTGCTCTTTGTCATCGTATTCTGTCATGGCATTTGTGGACTCAGGCGCTGCTCTGAATTTGATGGACTTGGAGTATGCTAGGCGTTGTGGTTTTTTCTTGGAGCCCTTGCAGTGTCCTATTCCATTGAGAGGAATTGATGCTACACCTTTGGCCAAGAATAAGCCTCAGTACTGGACCCAGCTGACCATGTGCATGGCTCCTGCACATCAGGAGGTTATTCGCTTTCTGGTGTTGCATAATCTGCATGATGTGGTCGTGTTGGTGTTGCCATGGCTACAAGTCCATAATCCAGTATTAGATTGGAAATCCATGTCTGTGTCCAGCTGGGGTTGTCAGGGGGTACATGGTGATGTCCCATTTCTGACTATTTCGTCATCCACCCCTTCTGAGGTTCCTGAGTTCTTGTCTGATTACCGGGATTTATTTGATGAGCCCAAGTCCGATACCCTACCTCCGCATAGGGATTGTGATCGTGCTATCGATTTGATTCCTGGTAGTAAATTCCCAAAAGGTTGACTGTTTAATTTATCTGTGCCTGAGCACGCCGCTATGCGGAGTTATGTGAAGGAGTCTTTGGAGAAGGGGCATATTCGCCCGTCATCGTCGCCATTAGGAGCAGGGTTCTTTTTTGTAGCCAAGAAGGATGGTTCACTGAGACCTTGTATACATTACCGCCTTCTAAATAAGATCACGGTTAAATTTCAGTACCCCTTGCCATTGTTATCTGATTTGTTTGCTCGGATTAAGGGGGCTAGTTGGTTCACCAAGATAGATCTTCGTGGTGCGTATAATCTTGTGCGTATTAAGCGAGGCGATGAGTGGAAAACTGCATTTAATACGCCCGAGGGCCATTTTGAGTATCTAGTAATGCCATTCGGACTTGCCAATGCTCCATCAGTGTTTCAGTCCTTTATGCATGACATCTTCCGAGAGTACCTGGATAAATTCCTGATTGTGTACTTGGATGACATTTTGATCTTCTCGGATGATTGGGAGTCTCATGTGAAGCAGGTCAGAACGGTGTTTCAGGTCCTGCGTGCTAATTCTTTGTTTGTGAAGGGATCAAAGTGTCTCTTTGGTGTTCAGAAGGTTTCATTTTTGGGGTTCATGTTTTCCCCTTCTACTATCGAGATGGACCCTGTTAAGGTCCAAGCCATCCATAATTGGACTCAGCCGACATCTCTGAAAAGTCTGCAAAAGTTCCTGGGCTTTGCTAATTTTTATCGTCGCTTCATCTGCAATTTTTCTAGTATTGCTAAACCTGTTGTGAGTTCTGTTTTTGGGCTCCCTCTGGTGGTTACTGATGGTACTGGGTGACTTGTCTTTCCTGGGTTTCTGGGTTCCACCTGTTCCATCAGCATATGGGAGTTTCCTATTTAACCTGGCTTTGCTGGCATTTCCTCGCCGGTTATCAATGTATCCAGTGTGTCTTGTTACCTCTGCTCCCTGCTCCTAGAACCTTCTGGACAAGCTAAGTTTGGATTTTCCTGTTTTGTGTTTTGCTTAATTTGGTTTTTAGTCCAGCCTGCAGATATGTGATTCTCTGCTGCTGGTTGCTCTAGTGGGCTGAAATTGCTTTTCATGTACCATGAGTTGGCACATGAGTTCAAGTAATTTCAGGATGGTTTTTTGAAGGGTTTTTCGCTGACCGCGCAGTTCACTTTTGTATCCTCTGCTATCTAGCTTTAGCGGGCCTCATTTTGCTGAAACTGTTTTCATACTACGTATGTGCTTTCCTCTCATTTCACCGTCATTATATGTGGGGGGCTGCTATTTGCTGTGGGGTATTTCTCTGGAGGCAAGAGAGGTCTGTGTTTCTTCTGATAGGGGAAGTTAGATCTTCGGCTGGAGCGAGACGTCTAGGATCATCGTAGGCACGTTCCCCGGCTACTTTTATTTGTGTGTTAGGTTCAGGGTCGCGGTCAGCTCAGGTTCCATCGCCCTAGAGCTTGTTTGTATCTGTGCTTGTCCTTTTTGTGATCCCCTGCCATTGGGATCATGACATAAACCATTGACCGATTTGACCAAGAAAGGTGCTGATTTGGTCAATTGGTCTTCTGCTGCGGTGGAAGCTTTTCAAGAGTTGAAGCGTCGTTTTTCTTCTGCCCCTGTGTTGTGTCAACCAGATGTTTCGCTTCTGTTCCAGGTCGAGGTTGATGCTTCTGAGATTGGAGCAGGGGCTGTTTTGTCGCAGAGAAGTTCTGATTGCTCGGTGATGAAACCATGCGCCTTCTTTTCCAGGAAGTTTTCGCCTGCTGAGCGAAATTATGATGTGGGCAATCGAGAGTTGCTGGCCATGAAGTGGGCATTCGAGGAGTGGCGTCATTGGCTTGAAGGAGCTAAGCATCGCGTGGTGGTCTTGACTGATCATAAAAATTTGACTTATCTCGAGTCCGCCAAGCGGTTGAATCCTAGACAAGCTCGTTGGTCGTTGTTTTTTGCCCGTTTTGACTTTGTGATTTCATGCCTTCCGGGCTCTAAAAATGTGAAGGCGGATGCTCTGTCTAGGAGTTTTGTGCCCGACTCGCCGGGTGTATCTGAGCCAGCGGGTATCCTCAAAGAGGGAGTAATTGTGTCTGCCATCTCCCCTGATTTGCGGCGGGTGCTGCAAAAATTTCAGGCTAATAAACCTGATCGTTGCCCAGCAGAGAAACTGTTTGTCCCTGATAGGTGGACGAATAAAGTTATCTCTGAGGTTCATTGTTCGGTGTTGGCTGGTCATCCTGGAATCTTTGGTACCAGAGAGTTAGTGGCTAGATCCTTTTGGTGGCCATCTCTGTCGCGGGATGTGCGTACTTTTGTGCAGTCCTGTGGGATTTGTGCTCGGGCTAAGCCCTGCTGTTCTCATGCCAATGGGTTGCTTTTGCCCTTGCCGGTCCCGAAGAGGCCTTGGACACATATCTCTATGGATTTTATTTCAGATCTTCCCGTCTCTCAAAAGATGTCAGTCATTTGGGTGGTCTGTGATCGCTTCTCTAAGATGGTCCATTTGGTACCCTTGTCTAAATTGCCTTCCTCCTCTGATTTGGTGCCATTGTTTTTCCAGCATGTGGTTCGTTTACATGGCATTCCAGAGAATATCGTTTCTGACAGAGGTTCCCAATTTGTTTCGAGGTTTTGGCGAGCCTTTTGTGGTAGGATGGGCATTGATTTGTCTTTTTCCTCGGCTTTCCATCCTCAGACTAATGGCCAGACCGAACGAATCAATCAGACCTTGGAAACATATCTGAGATGCTTTGTTTCTGCTGATCAGGATGACTGGGTGTCCTTTTTGCCTTTGGCTGAGTTCGCCCTTAATAATCGGGCCAGCTCGGCTACCTTGGTTTCACCGTTTTTCTGCAACTCTGGGTTCCATCCTCGTTTCTCTTCAGGGCAGGTTGAGTCTTCGGACTGTCCTGGTGTGGATACTGTGGTGGACAGGTTGCAGCAGATTTGGACTCATGTAGTGGACAATTTGACTTTGTCCCAGGAGAAGGCTCAACGTTTCGCTAATCGCAGACGCTGTGTGGGTCCCCGACTTCGGGTTGGGGACTTGGTTTGGTTATCTTCTCGTCATATTCCTATGAAGGTTTCCTCTCCTAAGTTTAAACCTCGTTTTATTGGTCCGTATAGGATTTCTGAGGTTCTTAATCCTGTGTCTTTTCGTCTGACCCTTCCAGATTCTTTTTCCATACATAACGTATTCCATAGGTCATTGTTGCGGAGATACGTGGCACCTATGGTTCCATCTGTTGATCCTCCTGCCCCGGTTTTGGTGGAGGGGGAGTTGGAGTATATTGTGGAGAAGATTTTGGATTCTCGTGTTTCAAGGCGGAAACTCCAGTATCTGGTTAAGTGGAAGGGTTATGCTCAGGAAGATAATTCCTGGGTCTTTGCCTCTGATGTCCATGCTCCCGATCTTGTTCGTGCCTTTCATATGGCTCATCCTGGTCGTCCTGGGAGCTCTGGTGAGGGTTCGGTGACCCCTCCTCAAGGGGGGGGGTACTGTTGTGAATTCTGTGGCAGAGCTCCCTCCTGTGGTCACAAGTGGTACTTCGGCTGGTTCTCTCTGTGAGCTTCCGTTGGTGGAGGAAAGTGGTACTGCGGCTTCTGAGTTTCCTTCCTCAGGTGATGTGGTGAAGTCGTTAGGTGCTGCTCTATTTAACTCCACCTAGTGCTTTTATCCTGGCCACCAGTCAATGTTCTAGTATTGGACCTGTTTCCTCCTGGATCGTTCCTGTGGCCTGCTGCTCTGCATAGCTAAGTTCCTCTTTGCTATTTGTTTGCTGTTTTTTTCTGTCCAGCTTGTCAATTTGTTTTTTTCTGCTTGCTGGAAGCTCTGGGACGCAGAGGGTGTACCTCCGTGCCGTTAGTTCGGTACGGAGGGTCTTTTTGCCCCCTTTGCGTGGTTTTTGTGGGGTTTTGTGTTGACCGCAAAGTTACCTTTCCTGTCCTCGCTCTGTTCAGAAAGTTGGGCCTCACTTTGCTAAATCTATTTCATCTCTACGTTTGTCTTTTCATCTTAACTCACAGTCATTATTTGTGGGGGCTGCCTTTTCCTTTGGGGTATTTCTCTGAGGCAAGGTAGGCTTATTTTCTATCTTCAAGCTAGCTAGTTTCTCAGGCTGTGCCGAGTTGCATAGGGAGCGTTAGGCGCAATCCACGGCTGCCTTTAGTGTGGTTGGAGAGGATTAGGGATTGCGGTCAACAGAGTTCCCACGTCTCAGAGCTTGTTCTTGTTTTTTGGATTATTGCCAGGTCACTGTATGTGCGCTGACCTCTATGTCCATTGTGGTACTGAATTACCTTTCATAACAGATTCCCTAGCAACCAGACAACCCCCACATGTACTTATGCTGGCTAACAGATGTAAATCATTCAGCTGAGGCGATGAAAACTAAATCTCCGAGCACTAAAAAATACTCGGAGGTCACCCGTGCGTGCTCGGGAAATCTCGAGTAACGAGTATATTCGCTCATCACTATTTCCTAATAGTCTCTGGGATCATGGCTGACACTGATGCGTTTATTGGAAAGTAAGCAATTCACTAGAATGGCCAGAATACAGTTAGCGGTAGATAAAAAAAAAATAGGAAAATGTGATTATTAAAAATGTTCTCTAATTATGACAGAAAGTTAGGTTGATCATATACAGTGTATGTAGAATTATTAGGCAAGCGAGTATTTTGACCATATCATCATTTTTATGTAGATTTTCCAACTCCAAACTGTATAAATGTGAATGCTTATTGGCTGACGTAGATCAGGTGACATGTATTTGTGCAATGAGGGAGGGTGAGGCCTAAGGATACAACGCCCTTTATCAAGGTGGGCAGACATTTAACTGACTGAAAAGTCAAACATTGTTACAAGTCTTACAGAGGGTGCAGCACTCCGGAAATAGCTGAGATATTGGGGTGTTATCACAAAACCATCAGAAGTTTTGTTGCAAACAGTTAACAGGGTCGCAAAAAATGGGCTGAGAAAAAATAAGATGGACATTATCTTGCAAAGATTTCTGAAGAATCAAACGTGAAGCGACCAGGAAGCCATTATCCTCCAGCGCTGTCATATTCTAGAACTGCAACCTCCCTGGAGACCCAGAGGTACAAGGTATTCAGTACTCAGAGACATGGTCGAGGTAAGGAGGCGGAAAACCCGACCTCCACTGACCAAGACAGACAAGTGGAAGCGTCAAAGCTACTGCAGGTGAATGACAGGCTGCTCCTCACATGTAGATAGGGAGAGACCTGTCAATCACCTGCACTGGCGCATTATTATTTTCTGCATGTCGGTTGAGAATCAGCCTAAGTCTATGGGTGCACAAAAAATTGCATCCCATGTGGACCATCTGTGTACAATCCATTTTTCATGGATTCATTGCCATTAGTAACCTAGGAAACTGTTTATCTAAACTAAATTATTAACTCCTAACCAGAGAAGAGCAGATGTATTAAACAGGTCCCTATGCATAAGTGGGGTTGAGAAAGCCATAGCAGGATTAGCTTCTGCAAAGAACCCATATTACTCAGGTAACAGAAACCAAGGTAATGTACCCGCACCACAAAGATTAGGAAGAAAGGAGGGGGAGTTGAGTGAGAAAGAGAAGAAAAAAAGACGGGGGGGGGGGGGGGTTGGGTGAAGGAAATAAGAAAATGATGAGTAGAAATTGATTGTAAGGTGATGACAAATGGACTCTGGGTCGTCCCTACAGAGGGTTCACGCAACCAAATTTCATAGAAAACCTTTATGACAATCACATTGTGTGCCTAGTGAAGGACTCAGCTATAATACAGTCATCCTGGAGAGCTTGTTCTGGTGATAGCCATCGCGGCGGGACCGACGTTAAGATTTCATAAGTTAGACTTTCTCAAAATCTGCATGTGGAATCAGTGGCACCACCCAGGAACCAAAGAGAGACAGGAAAGGTTAACCCCACCATAACCAGGCCGGGGAAAGAAAAGCAAGAAGCAAACCCGACCTGGATCATGACACCCATTTTCAAGAGCTATGTGGTATGTTGAGTGGCTTTAAGTGATCTGCTAAAAAACGTATGCATCAAGCATGAGTGCAGAAGAAAAGCAGCACTCACCAAATCAATTAGGCTATGTTCACACGTTCCTGATTTCCCTCCTTTTTTTCAGGACTAAAAACCGCAGCTCTTGGCAGAAAACGCAGGTCCTTTTTTTGGTGCTTTTTTGGTGCGCTTTTTGATGCGTTTTTTGATGCGTTTTTTGATGCAGTTTTCTATGCAGAGTCTGTGTGTTTTCTAGGAAGTTTTTTTAGGGTTAAAATGGCTGAAAATACCCTACCCCTAACCCTACCCCTAACCCTAACCCTACCCCTAACCCTACCCCTAACCCTACCCCTACCACTAACCCTACCCCTAACCCTAACCCTATTCTAACCTTAGTGGGGAAAAAAAAAATTCTTAATTTTTTTATTGTCCCTACCTATGGGGGTGACAAAGGGGGGGGGGGGGGTCATTTACTATTTTTTTATTTTGATCACTGAGATATAGGTATATAGATATATTTTTTGATGCGTTTTTTTATGCAGTTTTCTATGCAGAGTCTGTGTGTTTTCTAGGAAGTTTTTTAGGGTTAAAATGGCTGAAAATACCCTACCCCTAACCCTACCCCTAACCCTAACCCTACCCCTAACCCTACCCCTAACCCTACCCCTACCCCTAACCCTACCTCTAACCCTACCCCTAACCCTAACCCTATTCTAACCTTAGTGGGAAAAAAAAATTCTTAATTTTTTTATTGTCCCTACCTATGGGGGTGACAAAGGGGGGGGGGTCATTTACTATTTTTTTTATTTTGATCACTGAGATATAACCTATCTCAGTGATCAAAATGCACTTTGGAACGAATCTGCCGGCCGGCAGATTCGGCGGGCGCACTGCGCATGCGCCCGCCATTTTGCAAGATGGCGGCGCCCAGGGAGAAGACGGCCGGACGGACACCGGGAGGCCGGGTAAGTATAAGGGGGGGAGATGAGGGCACGGGGGGGGCGTCGGAGCACGGGGGGGTGGCATCGGAGCATGGGGGGTGGGATTGGGGCACGGGGGGGCAGCCACACTGCAGCGGTTCTGCACCACAAACCGCAGAAAACCCGCAGATATTTTTTTCGTCTGCGGGTTTTACTGCGGGTTTGACCTCACAATGGAGGTCTATGGGTGCAGAACCGCTGCAGTTCCGCAAAAAGAAGTGACATGGTACTTCTTTTTTACCGCGGCTATTCAGCGCGGCTTTTTTCGCGATTTTCCGCAATGTGGGCACAGCAGTTCCTGTTTTCCATAGGGTACATTGTAATGTTCCCTGCATGGAAAACAGCTGCGGACCCGCAGCGGGAAAATCGCGGCGATTCCGCATTAAAAAAAGGATGGTGTGAACATGGCCTTAAAAGCTAGAAGTCCTTTTTTCCTTCCTTTGGGACATGGACAGGGCATGCAGGGAGGCAGAGGAATGCGGGGTGAGGAGGAAACAGGACAACGGCTGTTTCATGTTAAATTAATCCAATCCTTCTACGTGTCCAGGTGCACAGTTACAAAGGGTAATACCCTATTAAAGGTTGTTAGCCCAACATGTGATATCACAAAAGAAGACTCATAAAGTGATTGAAAACTATTGCAGAAGATAACAATTTATAGAAACATGATGTAATCTATCATTTAAGCCTAAGGGTCCTTGTGCATTAGTTTCCAAGATTCATTTCACTTTGTGTCTTAAGGTACCTTCACACATAACGATATCGTTAACGATATCGTTGCTTTTTGTGACGTAGCAACGATATCGTTAAGGAAATCGTTCTGTGTGACAGCGACCAACGATCAGGCCCCTGCTAGGAGATCGTTGGTCGCTGAGGAAAGTCCAGAACTTTATTTCGTCGCTGGACTTCCCGCTGACATCGCTGGATCGGCGTGTGTGACACCGATCCAGCGATGTCTTCACTGGTAACCAGGGTAAACATCGGGTTACTAAGCGCAGGGCCGCGCTTAGTAACCTGATGTTTACCCTGGTTACCAGCGTAAAAGTTAAAAAAACAAACACTACATACTTACCTACCGCTGTCTGTCCCCGGCGCTCAGCTTCTCTGCACTCCTCCTGCACTGGCTGTGAGCGTCGGTCAGCCGGAAAGCAGAGCGGTGACGTCACCGCTCTGCTTTCCGGGCGCTGTGCTCACAGTCAGTGCAGAGGAGTGCAGAGAAGCTGAGCGCCGGGGACAGACAGCGGTAGGTAAGTATGTAGTGTTTGTTTTTTTTACTTTTACGCTGGTAACCAGGGTAAACATCGGGTTACTAAGCGCGGCCCTGCGCTTAGTAACCCGATGTTTACCCTGGTTACCTGGGGACCTCGGGATCGTTGGTCGCTGGAGAGCTGTCTGTGTGACAGCTCTCCAGCGACCAAACAGCGACGCTGCAGCGATCGACATCGTTGTCGGTATCGCTGCAGCGTCGCTGAGTATCAAGGTACCTTTAGTAATAATTTATTATGGTCACCACCTTAAGGTGGATAACACTGGGGAACAATTTGAAAAAAATTTCTGTTGAGTTAGGTTTTTGAGCTGATTTATACTAAAATTGGCAAGCTGATTCCAAAAATGTAGTCAGTTTTTTTCTAGCACGTCAAGTTTTTCCTCCACAACTTACCTGCCAGAGAAGCACAATTGCACTGATATCTGTAATAAGACTTGTTATCTGATTACATTTCGACTCATATAGAGCTACGTGGCAACTTGTAAGAGTAGTCACAACTGAGACAGTGTGGTGAGAGGTGTGTGCAACTCCCAATATGTCATAATTATCAATATATTTATCATAGTAGGAATAAATAGGATTTGTGATAGCTTTTCTCTTTACATTGGGCGCTTAGTTGTAATTTATATATCTTTTATGATTTTTTTCTTTGTTAGTTTTCAAAGCTTGTAACTTTCCATCTCAGTGTTTTATTTACATATGTACATATTTCCTTTGTTTCAGATCATGTCTGCTCCTTCTTCCTCTCGTCGTAAATGCCTATTTGTACTATCTAAAAAAAAACACTTTTTAGGTACAGTAGTTTACGTATTTTTGAGAAGACAAAAATCCTATAGTTCAAAAACTTGACGTGATAGAGAAAAACTGAGATCATTTCTGGATTCAGCATCCAAAAATTAGTTAAGAACAGTTGTCTGACCTAACTCCTAAAAAACTGTGTTCCCCAGTGTAATTGAACCTAAAACAAGCTTCTGTGAGCATTATCGCTGTATCACTTCAGGAAAAGGTTCATTGAGATTGATAAAATATCTGCAAGAAAAGCATAAGGCTGGCGTCACACTAGCAGTATTTGGTAAGTATTTTACATCAGTATTTGTAAGCCAAAACCATAATAATAATAATAATTTTTATTTATATAGCGCCAACATATTTTGCAGCACTTTACAATTAAGCAGGGACATGTACAAACAATAAATTCGGTACGAGTTAAGACAATTTAAACAGTGACATTAGGAGTGAGGTCCCTGCTCGCAAGCTTAATAATAATAATAATCTTTATTTATATAGCGCCAACATATTCCGCAGCGCTTTACAGTTTAACAGTTTCAAACACAACAGTCATAGGTAACAATGTAAGGTAACAAAGCTTACAATCTACAAGGAAATGGGGGGACACAATAGGTGAAAAGTGCTTGTTATTCCAGGTCTGGCAATTATAATAAATAGGGATTTTCATACAAAGCTGCATGATCTGGTCATGAGCCCGTGTGTTTAAGTGCAATAGTCAAGTATCAAGTGCAGTTATCATGTGCATGGAGAGTGTGGAGACCGATGAATAGTAGGGTGCAGATGCAGAGTCATATTTGGAAGGAGGGAATAGGGCAAAGTTAGTTGACTGAGTAGTTGATGTGGTAGGCTTGTTTGAAGAGATGGGTTTTCAAAGCACGCTTGAATAGGTCGGGGCTAGGTATCAGTCTGATCGTCTGGGGAAGTGCATTCCAGAGAGCTGGCGCAGCACGAGAGAAGTCTTGGAGACGGAGGTGTGAGGTTCGGATTACAGGGGATGTTAGTCTTAGGTCATTTGTAGAACGGAGGGCACGTGTAGGGCGATAGACAGAGAGGAGATATAAGGTGGTGCAGAACTGTGGAGAGCTTTGTGGTTGAGAGAGATGAGTTTATACTGGACCCTGTAGCGAATGGGTAGCCAGTGTAATGACTGGCACAATATGGAGGCATCGGTGAAGCGGCTGGACAAAAATATGACTTTGGCTGCAGCATTCAAGATGGATTGGAGAGGAGAAAGTTTGTAAAGAGGGAGACCAGTCAGAAGAGAGGTGCAGTAGTCCAGATGGGAATGAATAAGAGCGAAAGTAAAGGTACCGTCACACATAACGATATCGTTAACGATATCGTTGCTTTTTGTGACATAGCAACGATATCGTTAACGAAATCGTTATGTGTGACAGTGACCAACGATCAGGCCCCTGCTGGGAGATCGTTGGTCGCTGGGGAAAGTCCAGCACTTTATTTTGTCGCTGGATCTCCCGCTGACATCGTGCTTAGTAACCCGATGTTTACCCTGGTTACCGTTGTAAATGTAAAAAAACAAACACTACATACTTACATTCCGGTGGCTGGTCAGGTCCCTCGCCATCAGCTTCCCGCACTGACTGGTGAGCGCCGGCCAGCCGTAAAGCACAGCATAGTGGTGACATCACCGCTGTACTTTACGGTCGGCGCTCAGTCAGTGCGGGAAGCTGAAGGCGAGGGACCTGACCAGACACCGGGAATGTAAGTATGTAGTGTTTGTTTTTTTACATTTACAACGGTAACCAGGGTAAACATCGGGTTACTAAGCGTGGCCCTGCGCTTAGTAACCCGATGTTTACCCTGGTTACCCGGCGACTTCGGGATCGTTGGTCGTTGGAGAGCTGTCTGTGTGACAGCTCTCCAGCAACCAAACAGCGACGCTGCAGCGATCGACATCGTTGTCAGTATCGCTGCAGTGTCGCTTAGTGTGACAGTACCTTAAGAGTCTTTGCAGTTTCAACGGTGAGAAAAGGTCGGATTCTGGAGATGTTTTTAAGATGCAGATGACAGGAGCGAGTGAGTGATCGGATATAGGGAGTAAAGGAAAGTTCGGTGTCGAATATGACCCCAAGACAGCGGGCATGCTGCTTGGGAGTTATGGTTGAACCTTCCAGGGTAATTTCGATGTTGGGTAGAGTGAGGTTAGTAGAAGGGAGAAACACAAGAAGTTCCATTTTGGAGAGATTTAGTTTCAGGTAGAGGGAGGACATGATGTTAGAGACAGCAGACAGACAATCCTTGGTATTTTGAATTAGGGTAGGGGTGATGTCGGGGGAAGAAGTGTATAATTGGGTGTCATCAGCATAGAGATGATACTGGAACCCAAATCTGCTGATTGTTTGTCCAATAGGGGCCGTGTAAAGAGAGAAGAGGAGGGGGCCCAGGACTGAGCCTTGCAGAACCCCGATAGTAAGGGGACGAGGAGAGGAAGAGGAGCCGGCAAAAGGTACAGTGAAGGAGCGGTCAGAGAGGTATTAGGAGAAACAGGAGAGGGCTGTGTCCTTGAGGCCTATAGAGCGGAGCATAGTGAGGAGGAGCTGGTGATCCACAGTGTCAAATGCGGCAGAGAGATCCAGGAGAATCAGCAGAGAGCAATGACCTTTGGATTTAGCTGTTATTAGATCATTGGAGACTTTAGTGAGGGCAGTTTCAGTGGAGTGTAAAGAGCGGAAACCAGATTGTAAGGGGTCAAGAAGAGAGTTATCCGACAGATAGCGGATTAGACGGGAGTGGAACAAGCGTTCCAGGAGTTTAGAGATGAAGGAAAGACAGTGCAGTTCTGGTCCAGGGATGGCTTTTAAAGTAAAGGGGTTATGATGGCATGTTTAAATGAGGAGGGAAAGATACCTGAAGAAAGAGAGGTTAAATATTTTAGCAGGATATGTGAAGGAATGGGGTCACTGTTGCAGGTTGTAGGCCGAGCAGAAGCGAGGAGCTTGGAAACTTCTTCTTCTGAAACAGGCTCAAAGATGTCTAGTGAGCTTGAGGTGCAGCAGGGAAGGGGATCCAGGCACTGAGGAGATTGCGCTGAGATATTCTGATGGATGTGGTTGATTTTTTTTCTAAGAAATAAGTGGCCAGATCCTTACCACTGAGGTTGGTGATGGGTGCCTGTACTTTAGGTTTCAGGAGGGAGTTTAAGGTTTCGAAAAGTCGTTTTGGGTTGTTGGATAGTGAGGTGATGAGGGTGGTGAAGTAGGATTGTTTGGCCAGATAAAGGGCAGAGTTATAGGTTTTGAGCATGAACTTATAGTGGATGAAGTCATCTGCTAAGAGAGATTTTCTCCACTGCCGCTCTGCACACCTTGAGCAATGCTGAAGAAAGCATGTTTGCATAGTGGGCCAGGGCTGCTGTTGTCTGTGTCGGGCCTTTCTGCGTGTAGAAGGTGTTGCTTCATCTAGGGCATTCTTCAGTGTATTATTGAAGTGTGATAATGCTGTCTGGACAGGAGAGGGAGGAGATGGGGGCTAGAGATGTGTGGAGATTGTCCACAAGCTGTTGGGTATTAATGGTATGTGTTATGACCTGGTGGTAAGGACAATAATGGACCTGGTGGTTAAGAGCACACGGAATGACCTGATAGTTACAAATAATATGGACGAGCTCTGAGACGTGGGAACTCTGCTGACCGCAATCCCTAATCCTATCACACACACTAGAAATAGCCGTGGATTGCTCCTAACGCTCCCTATGCAACTCGACACAGCCTAAGGAACTAGCTAGCCCTGAAGATAGAAAAATAAAGCCTACCTTGCCTCAGAGAAATTCCCCAAAGGAAAAGGCAGCCCCCCACATATAATGACTGTGAGTAAAGATGAAAATACAAACACAGAGATGGAGTTAAAGTGGAGTTAAATAGAGCAGCCAGCCAACGAATCAACCTCGTCACCTGTGGAAGGAAACTCAGAAGCCGCAGCCCCATGGACAGAACCAGCCGAAGTACCATTCATGACCACAGGAGGGAGCTTGACAACAGAATTCACAACAGTACCCCCCCCCCTTGAGGAGGGGTCACCGAACCCTCACCAGAGCCCCCAGGCCGACCAGGACGAGCCAAATGAAAGGCACGAACCAGATCGGCAGCATGAACATCGGAGGCAAAGACCCAGGAATTATCTTCCTGACCATAACCCTTCCACTTGACCAGGTACTGGAGTTTCCGTCTCGAAATACGAGAATCCAAAATCTTCTCCACCACATACTCCAACTCCCCCTCAACCAACACCGGGGCAGGAGGATCAACGGATGGAACCACAGGCGCCACGTATCTCCGCAACAACGACCTATGGAATACATTATGGATAGCAAAAGAAGCTGGAAGGGTCAAACGAAACGACACAGGATTGAGAACCTCAGAAATCTTATACGGACCAATGAAACGAGGCTTAAACTTAGGAGAGGAAACCTTCATAGGAACATAACGAGACGACAACCAAACCAAATCCCCAACACGAAGTCGGGGACCCACACAGCGCCGGCGGTTAGCGAAACGTTGAGCCTTCTCCTGGGACAATGTTAAATTGCCCACCACATGAGTCCAAATCTGCTGCAACCTATCCACCACAGTATCTACACCAGGACAGTCCGAAGACTCAACCTGCCCTGAAGAGAAACGAGGATGGAAACCAGAATTGCAGAAAAACGGCGAAACCAAAGTAGCCGAGCTGGCCCGATCATTAAGGGCGAACTCAGCCAAAGGCAAAAAGGACACCCAATCATCCTGATCAGCAGAAACAAAGCATCTCAGATATGTTTCCAAAGTCTGATTAGTTTGTTCGGTTTGGCCATTTGTCTGAGGATGGAAAGCCGAGGAAAAAGACAAATCAATGCCCATCCTAGCACAAAAGGCTCGCCAAAACCTCGAAACAAACTGGGAACCTCTATCCGAAACGATGTTCTCCGGAATGCCATGTAATCGAACCACATGCTGGAAAAACAATGGCACCAAATCACAGGAGGAAGGCAACTTAGACAAGGGTACCAAATGGACCATCTTAGAGAAGCGATCACAAACCACCCACATGACCGACATCTTTTGAGAGACAGGGAGATCCGAAATAAAATCCATAGAGATATGCGTCCAGGGCCTCTTCGGGACCGGCAAGGGCAAAAGCAACCCACTGGCACGAGAACAGCAGGGCTTAGCCCGAGCACAAGTCCCACAGGACTGCACAAAAGAACGCACATCCCGCGACAAAGACGGCCACCAAAAGGATCTAGCCACCAAATCTCTGGTACCAAAGATTCCAGGATGACCAGCCAACACCGAACAATGAACCTCAGAGATAACTCTACTAGTCCATTTATCTGGGACAAACAGTTTCTCCGCTGGGCAACGGTCAGGTCTATCAGTCTGAAATTTTTGCAGCACCCGCCGCAAATCAGGGGAGATGGCAGACAAAATTACCCCCTCTTTGAGAATACCCACCGACTCAGGAACAGCCGGAGAGTTGGGCACAAAACTCCTTGACAGGGCATCAGCCTTCACATTCTTAGAGCCTGGAAGGTACGAAACCACAAAATCAAAGCGGGAGAAAAATAGCGACCAACGAGCCTGTCTAGGATTCAACCGTTTGGCAGACTCGAGATAAGTCAAATTCTTGTGATCCGTCATGACCACCATGCGATGCTTGGCTCCTTCAAGCCAATGACGCCACTCCTCGAATGCCCACTTCATGGCCAACAACTCTCGATTGCCAACATCATAATTGCGCTCAGCAGGCGAAAACTTTCTAGAAAATAAGGCACATGGTTTCATCACCGAGCCATCAGAACATCTTTGCGACAATACAGCCCCTGCTCCAATCTCAGAAGCATCAACCTCGACCTGAAACGGGAGCGAAACATCTGGCTGGCACAACACAGGGGCAGAAGAAAAACGATGCTTTAACTCCTGAAAAGCTTCCACAGCCGCAGAAGACCAATTGACCACATCAGCACCCTTCTTGGTCAAATCAGTCAACGGTTTAGCAACACTAGAAAAATTACTGATGAAGCGACGATAAAAATTAGCAAAGCCCAGGATCTTTTGCAGAGTCTTCACAGATGTCGGCTGAGTCCAATCATAAATGGCCTGGACTTTAACAGGGTCCATCTCGATAGTAGAAGGGGAAAAAATGAAACCCAAAAATGAAACCTTCTGAACTCCAAAGAGACACTTTGACCCCTTCACAAACAAAGAATTCGCACGAAGGACCTGGAACACCATTCTGACCTGCTTCACGTGAGACTCCCAATCATCCGAAAAGACCAAAATATCATCCAAATATACAATCAGGAATTTATCCAGGTACTCTCGGAAGATGTCATGCATAAAGGACTGAAATACTGATGGAGCATTGGAAAGCCCGAATGGCATAACCAGGTACTCAAAATGGCCCTCGGGCGTATTAAATGCTGTTTTCCATTCATCGCCCTGTTTAATATGCACAAGATTATACGCACCACGAAGATCTATCTTGGTGAACCAACTAGCCCCCTTAATCCGAGCAAACAAATCAGACAGCAGCGGCAAAGGATACTGAAATTTGACTGTGATCTTATTAAGAAGGCGGTAATCAATACAAGGTCTCAAAGAACCATCCTTCTTGGCCACAAAAAAGAACCCTGCTCCCAATGGTGACGACGACGGGCGAATATGACCCTTCTCCAAGGATTCCTTTAAATAACTGTGCTCTGGCACAGATAAATTGAACAGTCGGCCCTTAGGAAACTTACTACCAGGAATCAAATTGATAGCACAATCGCAATCCCTATGAGGAGGTAGGGCACTGGATTTGGGCTCATCAAATACATCCCGGTAATCCGACAAAAACTCCGGGACTTCAGAAGGGGTGGATGACGAAATAGACAAAAATGGAACATCACCATGTACCCCCTGGCAACCCCAGCTGGACACAGCCATTGATTTCCAATCCAATACTGGATTATGGACCTGTAGCCATGGCAACCCCAAAACAACCACATCATGCAGATTATGCAACACCAAAAAGCGAATATCCTCCTGATGTGCAGGAGCCATGCACATAGTCAATTGGGTCCAGTACTGAGGCTTATTCTTGGCCAAAGGCGTAGCATCAATTCCTCTCAATGGAATAGGATACTGCAAGGGCTCCAAGAAAAAACCACAGCGCCTAGCAAACTCCAAGTCCATCAAATTCAGGGCAGCGCCTGAATCCACAAATGCCATAACAGAATAGGATGATAAAGAGCAAATCAGAGAAACGGACAAAAGAAATTTCGACTGTACCGTACCAATGGTGGCAGACCTAGCGAAACGCTTAGTGCGCTTAGGACAATCGGAGATAGCATGAGTGGAATCACCACAGTAAAAACACAGCCCATTCCGATGTCTGTGTTCTTGCCGTTCAGCTCTGGTCAAAGTCCTATCACATTGCATAGGATCAGGCCCATGCTCAGATAGTACCGCCAAATGGTGCACAGCTTTACGCTCACGCAAGCGTCGATCGATCTGAATGGCCAAAAACATAGACTCATTCAGACCAGCAGGCATGGGAAATCCCACCATGACATCCTTAAGGGCTTCAGAGAGACCCTTTCTGAAAATTGCTGCCAGGGCACATTCATTCCACTGAGTGAGTACAGACCACTTCCTAAACTTCTGACAATATATCTCTACCTCATCCTGACCCTGACACAGAGCCAGCAAGATTTTCTCTGCCTGATCCTCTGAATTTGGTTCATCATAAAGCAATCCGAGCGCCAGATAAAACGCATCAACATCACGCAATGCCGGATCTCCTGGCGCAAGGGAAAATGCCCAGTCTTGAGGGTCGCCACGTAACAAAGAAATAATGATTTTCACTTGTTGAACAGGGTCACCTGAGGAGCGAGGTTTCAAAGCAAGAAACAATTTACAATTATTTTTGAAATTCAGAAACTTAGATCTATCCCCAAAAAACAAATCAGGAATTGGAATCCTAGGCTCTAACATCAGATTCTGAACCACAAAATCTTGAATGTTTTGTACCCTTGCAGTGAGATTATTCATACAAGAGGACAGACCTTGAATGTCCATATCTACACCTGTATCCTGAACCACCCAGAGGTAAAGGGGAAAAGAGAGACAAAACACACTGCAAAGAAAAAAAAATGGTCTCAGAACTTCTCTTATCCCTCTATTGAGATGCATTAATACTTTTGGCCACCTGTACTGTTATGACCTGGTGGTAAGGACAATAATGGACCTGGTGGTTAAGAGCGCACGGAATGACCTGATAGTTAAAAATAATATAGGACGAGCTCTGAGACGTGGGAACTCTGCTGACCGCAATCCCTAATCCTATCACACACACTAGAAATAGCCGTGGATTGCTTCTAACGCTCCCTATGCAACTCAGGGGAGATGACAGACAAAATTACCCCCTCTTTGAGAATACCCGCCGGCTCAGGAACACCCGGAGAGTCAGGCACAAAACTCCTTGACAAGGCATCAGCCTTCACATTCTTAGAGCCCGGAAGGTACGAAACCACAAAATCAAAACGGGAGAAAAATAACGCCCATCGAGCCTGTCTCGGATTCAACCGTTTGGCAGACTCAAGATAAATCAAATTCTTGTGATCTGTCAAGACCACCACGCGATGCTTGGCTCCTTCAAGCCAATGACGCCACTCCTCGAATGCCCACTTCATGGCCAACAAATCACGATTACCAACATCATAATTACGCTCAGCAGGCGAAAACTTTCTAGAAAAGAAAGCACATGGCTTCATCACCGAGCCATCAGAACTTCTTTGCGACAAAACAGCCCCTGCTCCAATCTCAGAAGCATCAACCTCAACCTGAAACGGCAGCGAAACATCTGGCTGGCACAACACAGGGGCAGAAGAAAAACGACGCTTCAACTCCTGAAAAGCCTCTACAGCTGCAGAAGACCAATTGACCACATCAGCACCCTTCTTGGTCAAATCAGTCAACGGTTTAGCAACAGTAGAAAAATTAGCGATGAAGCGCCGATAAAAATTAGCAAAGCCCTGGAACTTTTGCAGGCTCTTCACAGATGTCGGCTGAGTCCAATCGTAAATGGCCTGGACTTTAACAGGGTCCATCTCGATAGTAGAAGGGGAAAAAATGAACCCCAAAAATGAAACCTTCTGAACTCCAAAGAGACACTTTGACCTCTTCACAAACAAGGAATTCGCACGAAGGACCTGGAACACCATTCTGACCTGCTTCACATGAGACTCCCAATCATCCGAAAAGACCAAAATATCATCCAAATACACAATGAGGAATTTATCCAGGTACTCTCGGAAGATGTCATGCATAAAGGACTGAAATACTGATGGAGCATTGGAAAGCCCGAATGGCATACCCAGGTACTCAAAATGGCCCTCGGGCGTATTAAATGCTGTTTTCCATTCATCGCCTTGTTTAATACGCACAAGATTATACGCTCCTTGAAGATCTATCTTGGTGAACCAACTAGCCCCTTTAATCCGAGCAAACAAATCAGACAGCAACGGCAAAGGATACTGAAATTTGACTGTAATTTTATTAAGAAGGCGGTAATCAATACAAGGTCTCAAAGAACCATCCTTCTTGGCCACAAAAAAGAACCCTGCTCCTAACGGTGATGATGACGGGCGAATATGGCCTTTCTCCAAGGATTCCTTTATATAACTCCGCATAGCGGCGTGTTCTGGCACAGATAAATTGAACAATCGGCCCTTAGGAAACTTACTACCAGGAATCAAATTAATTGCACAATCGCAATCCCTATGAGGAGGTAGGGTACTGGCTTTGGGCTCATCAAATACATCCCAATAATCCGACAAAAACTCTGGAACTTCAGAAGGAGTGGAAGACGAAATAGACAAAAATGGAACATCACCATGTACCCCCTGGCAACCCCAGCTGGACACAGACATAGATTTCCAGTCCAATACTGGATTATGAACCTGTAGCCATGGCAACCCCAAAACGACCACATCATGCAGATTATGCAACACCAGAAAGCGAATATCCTCCTGATGTGCAGGAGCCATGCACATGGTCAATTGGGTCCAGTACTGAGGCTTATTCTTGGCCAAAGGCGTAGCATCAATTCCTCTCAATGGAATAGGATACTGCAAGGGCTCCAAGAAAAAACCACAGCGCCTAGCATACTCCAAGTCCATCAAATTCAGGGCAGCGCCTGAATCCACAAATGCCCTAACAGAATAGGATGACAAAGAGCAAATCAGAGTAACGGACAATAGAAATTTAGACTGTACCGTACCAATGGTGGCAGACCTAGCGAACTGCTTAGTGTGCTTAGGACAATCAGAGATAGCATGAGTGGAATCACCACAGTAAAAACATAGCCCATTCCGATGTCTGTGTTCTTGCCGTTCAGCTCTGGTCAAAGTCCTATCACATTGCATAGGCTCAGGCCCATGCTCAGATAGTACCGCCAAATGGTGCACAGCTTTACGCTCACGCAAGCGTCGATCGATCTGAATGGTCAAGGACATAGACTCATTCAGACCAGCAGGCATGGGAAATCGCACCATGACATCCTTAAGGGCTTCAGAGAGACCCTTTCTGAAGATTGCTGCCAGGGCACATTCATTCCACTGAGTGAGCACAGACCACTTTCTAAACTTCTGACAATATATCTCCGCTTCATCCTGACCCTGACACAGAGCCAGCAAGATTTTCTCTGCCTGATCCACTGAATTAGGTTCGTCATAAAGCAATCCAAGCGCCAGGAAAAACGCATCAACATCACGCAATGCCGGATCTCCTGGTGCAAGGGAAAATGCCCAGTCTTGAGGGTCACCACGTAATAAAGAAATAATGATCTTTACTTGTTGAACAGGGTCACCTGAGGAGCGAGGTTTCAAGGCAAGAAACAATTTACAATTATTTTTGAAATTCAAGAACTTAGATCTATCACCAAAAAACAAATCAGGAATTGGAATCCTAGGCTCTGACATCGGATTCTGAACCACAAAATCTTGAATGTTTTGTACCCTTGTAGTGAGATTATCCATCCAAGAGGACAGACCTTGAATGTCCATGTTTACACCTGTGTCCTGAACCACCCAGAGGTAAAGGGGAAAAGAGAGACAAAACACACTGCAAAGAAAAAAAAATGGTCTCAGAACTTCTCTTATCCCTCTATTGAGATGCATTAGTACTTTGGGCCACCTGTACTGTTATGACCTGGTGGTCAGGACAATAATGGACCTGGTGGTTAAGAGCACACGGAATGACCTGATAGTTACTGATAATAAAGGACGAGCTCTGGGACGTGGGAACTCTGCTGACCGCAATCCCTAATCCTATCAAACACACTAGAAATAGCCGTGGATTGCGCCTAACGCTCCCTATGCAACTCGGCACAGCCTAAGGAACTAGCTAGCCCTGAAGATAGAAAAAAAAAGCCTACCTTGCCTCAGAGAAATTCCCCAAAGGAAAAGGCAGCCCCCCACATATAATGACTGTGAGTAAAGATGAAAATACAAACACAGAGATGAAATAGATTTAGCAAAGTGAGGCCCGACTTACTGAACAGACCGAGGATAGGAAAGGTTACTTTGCGGTCAGCACTAAAACCTACAAAAAGACCACGCAGAGGGCACAAAAAAGAACCTCCGCACCGACTCACGGTGCGGAAGCGCTCCCTCTGCGTCCCAGAGCTTCCAGCAAGCAAGACAACAATAAAAATAGCAAGCTGGACAGAAAAATAGCAAACCAAGAAATACAAGCTGGAACTTAGCTTCTGCTGGGAAGACAGGTCACAAGAACGATCCAGGAATGAACTAGACCAATACTGGAACATTGACAGGTGGCATGGAGCAAAGATCTAAGTGGAGTTAAATAGAGCAGCCAGCTAACGAATTAACCTCGTCACCTGTGGAAGGAAACTCAGAAACACCCACCAGAGGAAGTCCATGGACAGAACCAGCCGAAGTACCATTCATGACCACAGGAGGGAGCCTGACAACAGAATTCACAACAAAAAAGACCACGCAGAGGGCGCAAAAGACCCTCCACACCGACTCACGGTGCGTAGGCGCTCCCTCTGCGTCCCAGAGCTTCCAGCAAGCAAGACAAAAATCAAAATAGCAAGCTGGACAGAAAAATAGCAAACTAAAGAAAAACAAGCAGGAGCTTAGCTTCTGCTGGGAAGACAGGTCACAAGAACGATCCAGGAGTGAACTAGACCAATACTGGAACATTGACAGGTGGCATGGAGCAATGATCTAAGTGGAGTTAAATAGAGCAGCCAGCCAACGAATCAACCTCGTCACCTGTGGAAGGAAACTCAGAAGCCGCAGCCCCATGGACAGAACCAGCCGAAGTACCATTCATGACCACAGGAGGGAGCTTGACAACAGAATTGTGTATTCCGATAAGTGTGGTAAGTGGGGGTGTCCTGGGTGAGGAGACAATTCTTGACAGAGAAGGAAAGAAGGTTGTGGTCCGAGAGCAGGAGAGGGGAGTTAGTAAAGTTGTGCAGTGAGCCGGGAAGGGAGAAAACCAGGTCCAGAGTATTCCCGTCCTCATGCGTAGGAGAATTATTAAACTGTGAGAGGCCGAATGAAGAAGTTAGAGAAAGAAGATGAGAGGCAGATTGGGAGAGGGGATCATTGATGGGGATGTTATAGTCTCCCATGATGAGGGCGGGGATGTCACAGGATAGAAAGTGAGTAAGCCAGGTGGCAAAGTGGTCTTGAAACTGGCGGGAGGAGCCTGGAGGGTGATAAACAACCGCCTCTCGCAAGGAGAAGGGTTTAAGAGTCTGATGGCGTGGACTTCAAAGGAAGGAAATGTGAGTGAGGGAACCGGGGGGATGACCTGGAAAGCACATTGCGATGAAAGGAGCAACCCAACACCTCCACTCTGTCTGTTCTCAGGTCTGGTGGTATGTGAAAATTTCAGGCCACCAAACGAGAGTGCAGCAGCGGCGGTGGTGTCTGAATGCTGGATCCAGGATTCTGTAATAGCCAGAAGGTTAAGGGAATTAGCGAGGAAAAGATCGTGAATGTAAGTTAGTTTGTTACACACAGACCGTGCATTCCAGAGAGCACAGTGGAACACGATATGAGAAGGCATGCACTGAATCTTAATAAGATTAGCAGGGTTTCTATATGTAGCTGGAGGAGAGTAATGTATGCTGGTGGAGGGTGGCCCAGGGTTGGGGGAGATGTCACCTGCAACTAGTAGAAGGAGAAAAATCAGAAAGAGCAGGTGGTGGGATGATTTGTATGAACGTTTTGAGTGCTGCATGGAGGTAGTGGCTGGTTTGGCGTGGGTAAGAAATGTCAGTAGAGCCTCAGAGTTATACATGGGTGAGGGGAGAAGGGAGGGGGGGATATAGAGAGAGTGTCCAGAATGTGTTAAAGGGCGGGCGAGTTGTGAGAAAGCAGAAGTAAAAACAAATAAGAAGCAGATTGATATGATCCATGCATAATGTAGTATGACTGACCAAGAAGCATGATTGTTTGAAAAACTTATGCACCTTACCTGTCTCCTGGCTTGTCCATCTGCCGTTTTCTAACTGCCAAGCACTTTAAACTGTTGCACTTAAAGGGAACCTGTCACCTGAATTTGGCGGGACCAGTTTTGGGTCATATGGGCGGAGTTTTCGGGTGTTTGATTCACCCTTTCCTTACCCGCTGGCTGCAATCTTGCCTTGCGCAGGTGTGTACTACAGAGGACAGAGAATGAACTTCAATCCAATATTGCAGCCAGCATGCAGCCAGCGGGTAAGGAAAGGGTGAATCAAACACCCGAAAACTCCGCCCATATGACCCAAAACTGGTCCCGCCAAATTCAGGTGACAGGTTCCCTTTAAAATCTGTTGCACACCCGAATGCGTGCTATCCGAGCCAGACTAAATATATATGAAATGGAGTGACTGCTAGCATCAGGAACCAAATGGTCACAATCAGCAATTAACCAATTAGCATAAGGCCAGAGCAGGCATTGTTATGGAGGGTAAACAACCAATGCTGAACAAGGCCATAAAGCAGTGGGACAAAGGGAAAAAAAAAAAAAGCTTTGAAAACTTTAAATCAGAAACCAAAACCAGAAAAGAAAAACAACACAGGTTTGATGGATAAAATACCATGTGCAAAGCTTGCTAAATGTGGTTCAGTTCACACTTGCAGTCAGCACACAAATGGATGGATGGATAAAATACCTGTGTGAAGACGAGAAGAGAGGAACATCAGCTTCAATGCCATTTTCTAACTGCCAATAATAATAATCTTCATATAACGCTAACATATTCCGCAGCGCTTTACAGGTTGCACACATTATCATCGCTGTCCCCGTTGGGGCTCACAATCTAAATTCCCTATCAGTATGTCTTTGGAATGTGGGAGGAAACCGGAGTACCCGGAGGAAACCCACGCAAACACGGAGAGAACATACAAACTCTTTGCAGATGTTGTCCTTGGTGGGGTTTGAACCCAGGACTCCAGTGCTGCAGGGCTGCTGTGCTAACCACTGCGCCACCGTGCTGCCCAGCACTTTAAACTGTTGCACTTAAAATCTGTTGCACACGCGAACCCGTGTGCGTGCTATCCCAGCCAGACTAAATATAAATATATTCCGGAAGTGGAACAATTAAAGGAAAAGTATAATAGAAACATATGCACCACTTCTTCATTTATCACCCACTCCTGGTTTTGGCTGGCAAATACTGATGTAAAATACTGACCAAATACTGATAGTGTGACGGCAGCCTAACTCAGATCCAGAAACATTGCCCTTTGCAGGTCTGAAGCCATGTGCACACGTTCAGGATTTTTCGCGTTTTTTTGCTATAAAAACGTGATAAAAACGCGAAAAAAACGCTTACATATGCCTCCTATTAATTACAGTGTATTCCGCATTTCTAGTGCAAATGTTGCTTTTTTTTCCGCGAAAAAAATCGCATTGCGGAAAAAAAAGCAACATGTTCATTAAAAATGCGGAATTGCGGGGATTCCGCACACCTAGGAGTGCATTGATCTGCTTACTTTCCGCATGGGGCGGTGCACACCATGCGAGAAGTAAGCAGATTATGTGCGGTTGGTACCCAGGGTGGAGGAGAGGAGACTCTCCTCCACGGACTGGGCACCATATAATTAGTAAAAAAAAAAAGAATGAAAATAAAAAATAGTCATATACTTACCCTCTGATGGCCCCGGTGTCTTCCCGCCTCTCTGCGCTGCATGCTGCCGCTTCTGTTCCTATAGATGGTCTGTGTGAAGGACCTATGATGGCGTCGCGGTCCTGTGATTGGTCGCGCGACTGCTCACGTGACCGCGACGTCATCAAAGGTCCTGCACACACACACCATCTATAGAAATGGACGCGGCTGAGGAGATCGGCTGTCTGCAGGGTGAGTATAAGCATTTTTTTAAATTTTTTTATTATTTTTAAACATTCTATTTTTTACTATAGATGCGGCATAGGCAGCATCTATAGTAAAAAGTTGGTCACACTTATCAAACACTATGTTTGACAAGTGTGACCAACCTGTCAGTCAGTTTTCCAAGCGATGCTACAGATCGCTAGTAAAACGCTAGCATTCTGCAAGCTAATTACGCTTGCAAAATGCTAAGAAAAACGTGAAAAAACCGCAAAAAAAAAAATGCGGATTTCTTGCAGAAAATTTCCAGTTTTCTTCAGGAAATTTCTGCAAGAAATCCGGACGTGTGCACATACCCTAAAAGTGGTAAATTATCCAACCCAAAGTGGTGACCATAATAAATTATTACTAAGGCGTGAAGCGAAATGGATCTTGGATACTAATGGACAAGGACTGCCTATGCTTAAATGATAGATTAGATCTATCTGTGTTTCTATAAATTATCTTCTGCAATTGTTTTTAATCACTTTATGTGTCTTCTTTTGTGATAACACATGTTGGGCTAACAGCCTTCAAAAGGGAGTTAGGCTACGTTCACACTAGCGTTGTGCACCGCTGCGTCGGCGACGCAACGCACAACGCACGCAAAAACGCAGCAAAACGCACGCAAAAACGCTGCGTTTTGTGACGCATGCGTCGTTTTTTGCCGAAATTTGGACGCAAGAAAAATGCAACTTGTTGCGTTTTCTTGGTCCGACGCTAGCGGCAAAAAAGACGCATGCATCGCCCCCATGTTAAATATAGGGGTGCATGACGCATGCGTCGCCGCTGCGTCGCCCGACGCAAACTAGCATAACGCTAGTGTGAACGTTACCTTACTCTTTGTAACTGTGCACCTGGACACATAGAAGAGTTGGATTAACGTGAAACGGCCGTTGTCCTGTTTCCTCCTCTCCATGCATTCCTCTACCTTCCCGCATACCCTGTCCATGTCCCCAAAGTAAGGAATAAACGACTTCTAACTTTATAGATTTGGTGAGTGCCGCTTTTCTTCTGTATTCATGTTTGATACAATATGTAGAGTCCTTACTCTGCGAGGTTCTGACTAATCAGGTCTTCCCTAGGGTAAAATATACCTGACGAGAAGATCACAGCGGATTCTGTGGATTCACATAAAGGAAATTGATTAGAGAGAGGAAAAATTGTAGTATGCTGACTGATAGACATGTCATGAATCGAACACATTATAAATTAATCTGTAGGCAGAGTTAACAGTGCTTGCATTGTACTGATACTGGTTACTTAACAGCCAATTAATTAAAGCAATGTAAGTGAGATGGGAGATGAACAAAGCTTGGTAGGGTTCCAGCTGGATACGGGTGAGCCGTCCTCGTCCTCGTGAACTTTATGTCCAGTGTCCTGTCTTCCAGCGGAGGTCAGACAGAGGTTAGAATTCTGGGAATACAAGACAATATTGTTCCTGGCACATATCGCATTGGATAAAACATCTACTGTTTGCTGGCAGGATAAGTGGGAACATATATCTGTATACGTGTATGTGCCCTGATTTATTCAAGTTTTTGCCAAATATGATGCAAAATATTTTATTTTCCAAATTCCATTTAGGCTAAATACATGCATGTTCTTTTGTACCGAATAGTCTGAAAAGGAAATTAACACCATTGGGAAAAGGGGGGAGGGGGATGGAAGAATCCACATTGATTTAGCAAAGTAAGTTGTTTGTGCAAACTTTTTCTGGATTTTGTACAGTAAGTAGAATTCTCCATGGAATTCAGTACTATTATATAGGAATCCTGAATTAAAGGGACACTCTCATCTTATATATTTATGTATGATATAAATGTATGAGAGCTGGACGTTCCACTTCTCAGACCAACACCTATCTCAAAAATGGGGGTCTGCCCATTTCTGACTGATGATGACCCATGCATTACATAAGAAAGGGACCTTGTCGGACCCAAATCTATCAAACCTGTGTAGCATATTATTTGAATATGCCAAAAATATCTACGGTGAGAAAACCTCTTATCCTCATTGGTCCGCTTATCTTTTATCTTCAGTCTAATGTACCCTTATTATAACTGCACTTATTGTACATTGTAGATAGTAGGAAAAAAATACAGACAGAAACATAATGATTAAATACCTTACAGTAAATAAGTAAATCGCATAGTGCCTGAAAATAGTATAGAGGTATTTAGTTAACATGTTTTTTGTTTTAAGAAAAAATGCAAAAGCCATCCCAATACTCCATGGTGACCATAATTGGGACTGGCCAAACTCCAATATTAAAAACTTTCCGTTTGTCAAGTGACATGCATATGGATAAGGGCTGAGAAGGACTGGGCCCAACTAGTGGACACAAAGCCAAGGGAGACCACATCCATATATTGCCCATCTTAAAGGAAAGGCAAGCCACACCTTTATATGCACGTGATGCAAACAGACTGAAAAAAACCCCAAAGGTATAAACTGGGTTATAAACTGGTGTGCATGCAGCGTGTTAGCACATGTTCACACTAGCCACTGGCCATTGTAGTTAGTAGCTGCAGCCTTATATGTGACATATTAGAGAATTGCATTCTAGCTGTAAGAGACTTTTTATATCAGTTTATTGCAGTCTATAAACTCCAGGTCATATACTGATTTGGGATTTTGCAGTAGTTCACAAAATTAACGTAAATTGCACTTATAAAACATCCAGGTATGCTATTAGGTCAATCTGAAATCCTTCATTTGGGAACACCATCAATAAGACCTCATTCAGATGACTGATTTTCATGTACTTATTATTTCCATGATTACAGATAGAATAAGTACCCATTATTGTCTACGGTGCTTTTTTGGAGGGTGGAAAAAAATCTAGGAGAATCAATGATAAAACTTACTGACACAGGTAATCACCCACAACGGGAGACACCTGGAAAAAAAACCAGCATGCCCCTGCCCTGAATGACTCACAAAACTGACAGCTCAGCACACGCCTGCCCCAGATTGGACACACTCGCAATAGTGACATTTCAGCAGACCCTTATTCTATAGAGCATTTTTGGTAGACAACCACACCAAATCACTCACACACAGGTCCAGACCCGGCACGTGTTTACAATAAGCCGAACGATTATATTTGGAACTCATGTCATGCAAATATGGCTGAACGCACTCTTATGTAGACGATAATGAAGAAACAAACTGATCCTACCCACGTACCCCTGACAAGTTCCCTTCCTGCAACATACAGAACTGAGGATGCCGAACATACACACAGAAAAATGGCGATACCCCAGTAGATTCATGATGACTATTATTAACGGCAAATTCAGCAAGGGAAAGAAAAGCGGACCACTCTTCCTGATTTTCATACACAAAACATGAATACTGCTGCAGATTCTCAGATTCTGATTTACGGGTTCTGTTTACCCATTAGACTGAGGATGAAAAGCCGACAAATTTAATAGCTTAATCCCTAACTGAAAACAAAAGCTCTCTAGAATTTAGCTATAAATTGAGTTCCTCTATCTGAGACAATATTAGAAGGAACACAGTGGAGTTTAACAATCTCCTGAACAAACACCTGAGTCAAAGTCTTGACATTTGATAAGGACGGCAAGGCGATCAATTGCGTCATTTTAGAAAATCGATCAACAATCACAAAAATTACTGTATTACCAGCAGAAGGGGGCATATCTACTATATAAAGCTGAATGTTTGTGTGTGTGTGTATGTATGTATGTATGTATGTCCGGGATTGGCATCTGCACCGTCGCAGCTACAGCCACAAAATTTTGCACAGTCAGACGTCTGGACCCCGAGAGCGTCATAGGCTATGTTGTGAGGCGAAATTTTAACCCCGCGCGTTCCAATTCACCAAACAATTTTGCCCCTATCTACATAATGGGGAAAAAAGTGAAAGGAAAAGTGTTGGAGGCGTCGTAGCTACAGCCACAAAATTTTGCACAGTCACATGTCTGGACCCTGAGAGCGTCATAGGCTATGTTGTGAGGTGAAATTTTAACCCCGCGCTTTCCAATTCACCAAACAATTTTGCCCCTATCTACATAATGGGAGAAAAGTGAAAGGAAAAGTGTTGGAGGCGTCGCAGCTACAGCCACAAAATGTTGCACAGTTACACGTCTGGACCCCGAGAGCATCATAGGCTATGTTGTGAGGTGAAATTTTAACCCCACGCTTTCCAATTCACCAAATAATTTTGCCCCTATCTACATAATGGGGAAAAAAGTGAAAGGAAAAGTGTTGGAGGCGTCGCAGCTACAGCCACACAATTTTGCACAGTCACACGTCTGGTCCCTGAGAGCATCATATGCTATGTTGTGAGGCGAAATTTTAACCCCGCGCTTTCCAATTCACCAAACAATTTTGCCCCTATCTACATAATGGGGAAAAAGTGAAAGGAAAAGTGTTGAAGGCAAATTGACAGCTGCCAGATGTGAACAAGGGGGACTTAAAGAGTGAGAGCGATGGCGCCAAAGAGTATATACCGTACAGTTGCTAAGGTGGGGCCCGACATGGGATACTCACCACACACGGGGATATGGACACACACAAAATGCGCCACACACTACCACGTGCTTGAACACATATACCACCCTCAGCACACATTTCACCACACATACACCAACCTCGCCACATAAAAGTCGAAACACAAAAGTCGCCGCTCAAAACTCGCCACGCGCAAAACTCGCCACATGCAAAAACTAGGCTCACGCAAAACTCGCCACAAGTGCAAAACTCACCTCATGGAAAACTCGCCACACGCAAAACTTGCACACGCGGAAAAATTGCCACATGTACAAAAGTTGCAGCACATGCAAAAGTTGCCTCACACACAACTTGCACATACTCAAAAGGCACCACACATAAAACTCGCCATGCGCAAAACTCGCCATGCGCAAAACTTGCTGCACACAACTTGCTACACTAACCTGTCACATGCAACTCGACACACAAAAAGTTGCTACATGCATGTTGCCACATAAACTCATCTCACAAAAGTCGCTACATGCATGTCGCCACACGCAACTCAACACACACAACTTGACAAACGAAACTCGCCCTAAAACACACACAAGTCTGGTATTATCCTTCAAAAATAAAAATTAGATTAATAAGCAGACAAACTACAAGAGCAACAAATGTACCATATAGGAAATACGGCAGCTGTCAGTCACATGACCTGTCTATTATGTGTATGTGTGAGCTAATATATACTGCCAGGGGGAGGGCTTCCTGTTGGCTGGGGATTTATCAGGCTGCCAATTTAGCTTACAAATACTGAGGTAAAAATACTGAGCAAATAATACGTGAACGAGGTCTAATACAGGAGGAGATGACACACAGGTATATACTATATACAGGGGAGATGACACACAGATATATACTGTATACAGGAGAGATGACACACAGGTATATACTATATAGAGGAGATGACATACAGGTACATACTATATACAGGAGGAGATGACACACAGGTATATACTATATACAGGAGCAGATGACCTACAGGTATATACTATATACAGGAGGAGATGACATACAGGTATATGCTATATATAGAAGATGACATACAGGTATATACTATATACAGGCGGAGATGACACACAGATATATACTATATACAGGGGAGATGACACACAGGTATATATTATATACAGGAGGAGATGACATACAGGTATATACTATATATAGGAGGAGATGACATACAGGTATATACTATAAACAGGGGAGATGACACACAGCAGGTATATTATATATACAGGGGAGATGACATACAGGTATATACTATATCCAGGAGATGACATACAGGTGTATACTATATATAAGGGAGATGACAAACATGTATATACTGAGGTGAAAATGAAAAGGTGTGAGTGCAAAATGAGAGGAGTGAGGGAAAATAGTGGAGTGATCGGAAAATGACAGATGTGGGGTCGAAAGAGGAGTGAGGGAAAATAGTGGAGTGATCGGAAAATGACAGATGTGAGGTCGAAATGGCAAGTGTTAGGGGGGAATGAGAGGAGTGAGGGAGAAAATGAGAGGTGTAAGGGAGAAAATGAGAGATATGAGGGGGAAAATGAAAGATGTGATTGGGAAAATGAGAGGCGTGATGGGAAAATAAGAGAAGTGAGGTGCTATAACTAACCACAGATATTTACTATGCCCAGGCAACGCCGGGCTCTTCAGCTAGTCAGTTATAAAATCCATAGAAATGTCTGTCCATGGTTGAGGAGGAATACTCAAAGGCTGCAAACACCCTGAAAGACAGGAATGAGATGTCTTAGTGCACAGGTGTAACAGGCGGAAACATAGGCTACCACATCCCGATTAATTTTAGGCCACCAAATATGCAATATGAGGTCAAGCGTTCCTTTAACCCCAGGATAACCAGTGAGTACTGAATCATGATGTTCCTCCAGGACCTTAAGATGATGATTCAGAGGAACAAATTATTTGTCCCTCAGAATCACAGACGGTGCACTATATTGAGCTTTTGCCTTCCCAGACTCCACATTAGTATAAATTGTCGACACCAATTCTCCCTTCTTAAGGATAAGCCCAGGTTAATCACTGGTTCTCTTCCCCCCCCCCACCCCACCCCAGGAAAACTCCTAGACACGGCATCGGCCTTAATGTGTTTAGAACCAGTGCCAACGGTAACAAAGAAATTAAACCTATTGAAAAACAATTACCAACAAGCTTGTCTTCATGTAAGTTGTTTTGCAGACTCAAGGTAGAGGTGAGACTGTGATCACTGTAACATGGTGGATAGCTCCTTCCAAAAAGTGCCGCCACTGCGCAAACATTAATAATTCCCTATTACCAATATCAGAATTGGGTTCAGCTAACAAGAGTTTCTTACAAGAAAAGGTGAATGGACACAGCCGACCAAGAGATGGACCCTGAGATATTACTGCTCCCACACCCACCTCTCATGCATCAACCTCCACCGTAAAGGGCTAAGCTATATCAGGCTGTATTAATTACAGGTGCCGATGAAGAGCATTCTTTAAGATGGTTAAATGGATGCAAAGCATCCTCAGACCATTTTGACAAATCTGTAACCTTTTTAGTCGTGTCAGTAAGAGGTCGAGTTATGGCAGAAAAGTTAATACATTTTCTGTAATAATTTGCAAAACCCATAAAATGTTGTAGTGCGTTAAGGTTTCCAGGACTGTCCCATTTCATTATAGCCTGTAATTTAGAGGAATCCATCCAATAAACCGCAGCAGAAATCACATAACTCCAAAAAAGAAGTTCCTGTACAGTGAATACACACTTATTGAATTTAGCATACAATCCATTCTCTCTGAGAATACATAGAACCTGCTTGACATGTTCTATTTTTGACTCATAATCCCTTGAGTATATAAGAATGTCATCTAGGTAAATAATAATAAACCTACCTAAAAGATGGAAAAACGTCATTAACAAAATATTAGAATACTGCAGGTGCGGTGGTAAGACCAATAGACATCACAAGGTTTTCAAAGTGCCCTTTGGTGTGTTAAAGGCCGCTTTCCACTCATTCCTCTGTTTGACCTGAATAAGATTGTAGGCCCCCTAAGGCCAACTTTAGAGAACCATTTAGCACTGGCAATCTGTTTAGACAGGTCAGGAATGAGTGGAAGAATGAATGAATCACGGAACGTTATTTGACTGAGCTCTTGGAAGTCCAAGCATGGCCGTAACCCACCATCCTTTTTACTCTCAGTAATATATTCCTTGAAAGTTAATATCTTGGGACCAGATAAATTGTAAAGTTTGCACGTGGTCAATTTTGCTTCTGGAATCAACCTTATAGTACAGTCATAGGGCAAATGCGATAGTAATTCCTGATAACCACAGAAATACAGGTTCCTAAATAGTGGTCCTTACAATACGAGCTCCATTTGGTTATCTCCTGTGTTTGCCAATGAACAGTGAGTTTTATGCAGGGCTAACCAAGGAAACCCCAACACTACTTGAGCGGGAAGACCCCTGAGCACATAACATGATATGCTCTCAAAATGAAGTACCCCTATACAGAGTTCCAGCTCCTGTGCCCACTCATAAAAGCCCCCCTGAGTCAGAGGCGAGGAATCAATCGCAAATATCTGAACTGGATTGGACAATTTTTTAAAATCCAGCAATGAAGACCGGGCGAACTGCTCGTCAATCATATTTGCCTCTTAACCACTATCAAGAAATATGGAAATAGAAATATCCTGACCCCCAATCTTAGCCCTGGTAGGTATCAAACATTGAGACACCATAGAGGAGGATATACATAGACCCAGGTTGAGATCCCCCAACAACTTGGGTCTAGGAGTTTTCTGGCTGCCTCTCTTTGGGCACTGAGGGACAGGCACTGATAAAATGTACAGTTTTATCACACACAAAAACCCTACACCCCTTGAGTGGAAAGGGGTTTCTTCTCCCACAGAATGTCCCCCTCACTGCAAGGACTCAGGTGATGTCCCAGAGGCTAATACGTGCATAGAAGTACCATTCTAAGATGCTTTAGGGTCATGGGAGCTCTGTGCAAAATGCTTGTTAATACGTATTCCCTAAGACAAAGTGCATTCCAAAGAAGGAGGGGTCTCATACTTTACCAAAGCGTCATTCAACTCCCAGATAAACCTGGAAAAACTGGCTTTTTAGCGCTGTGTCATTCCAATGTGTATCTGTAGACCGACGCCAAAACCCCGCACAGTAATCCTCTGCCACCTAGTCCCCCTGTTGCATAGAATGAATCTTACATCTCATATCTCATAGATAATCCTGAGAGCAGAGGAAAAATCCACCCACTGTTAAAAAAAATGTGAATCAGAGGGCAAGGAAAAGGCCCATGCCTGCGGGACCCCACTCAGGATAGAAAAAGATATTCCCACCCGCTGTTCCTCTTGTCCAAAGGAGTGGGGTCATAAAAGAAAATACAACTTACACACCTCTCTGAAAAAACGTTCACACCTCTCTGAAAGTACAGTAATAAACCATCTGCGCTCCCTGAAAATCTCTCCGGAAGAGGCAATTTGGGTTCCAGAGCAGATTGATCCAGTGTGGTGGATTGAGTTCGCTGCTGAACCGTTACCTTTAATTCAACCATATGTAGAGACAAACCCTGTGTTTGGCTCATTAGAGCAGTAACCGGATCCATACTGGAGTGTAGGGAAAAGTTTGGCCAGTAATAATGTCATGGTATGACTATGGGATAACAAATGTGCATCTATACTGACCCTAACCACCCTGCGCTGATCACAGCTACCAATGGAGTTACAAGGATGAGTATAAGGATGAGTGTAGGAATATGTACACATATCTACAGACTCCGCCATGACATTTGGTGTTCTTGAGAAAACCTCCTTGTTTCACCGAGAGGTCCATGCAAGATCATGGAGGCATGTCCAGTATTAATCTAAGGGTTGGATCAAAATCTGCAATGAAAATAGGTCTGTGACTGCTAGATAGAGGACTGTAGAGATATGTTTTTCCAGTTTTCTAAGAAATCTGAATAGGCTTCCCTAGTTTCCAAAAAATGATGGTTGCGTAATTTTTTACAGACAGAGGAAAAAAGTGCCCAGTTATTACAGACTGTACAGGAGTTTCTGGATGGTTGGCAATCCTGGTAACATCATGTCAACAGCGCATGTGTCTGCTGCACTCTGGTAGCTCACAGTGGCCGGTCAGTCCACAGCCTTGTGTATTTACAGTGGTCGCTTTGTCCACTGTCTGATGTGACCACAGTGGTTAGTCAGTGCACTGTCTAATGTGATCGCAGGTGCTGGTTAGTTCACAGTCTGGTGTAAGCACAGTGGTTGGTCAGTCCACATTCTGGTTTGATCACAGTGGCAGATTAGTCCACATTCTGGTATGATCACAGTGGCCGGTCAGTCCACAGCCTTGTGTGTTTACAGTGGCCGTTTTGTCCACTGTCTGATGTGACCACAGTGGTTAGTTAGTGCACTGTCTAATGTGATCGCAGGTGCTGGTTAGTTCACAGTCTGGTGTAAGCACAGTGGTTGGTCAGTCCACATTCTGGTTTGATCACAGTGGCAGATTAGTCCACATTTTGGTGTGATCACAGTGGCCGGTCAGTCCACAGCCTTGTGTATTTACAGTGGTCGCTTTGTCCACTGTCTGATGTGACCACAGTGGTTAGTCAGTGCACTGTCTAATGTGATCACAGTGGCCGATCAGTCCACATTCTGGTGTGATCACAGTGTCAGATTAGTCCACATTCTGGTGTGATCACAGTGGTTGGTCAGTCCACATTCTGGTATGATCACAGTGGCAGATTAGTCCACAGTCTGTGATCACAGTGGCCGATCAGTCTACATTCTGGTGTAATCACAGGTACTGGTAAATCTACAGTCTGGTGTAATCACTGTAGCCAGTCAGCCCCTAGTCTGGTGTGATCACAGTTGCTGGTCATTCTCCATTCTGGTGTGATTACAGTGGCCGGTCAGTTTACAGTCTGGTGTAGTTATAGTGCCTGGTCATTCCACAGTCTGGTGTAATCACAGTGGCCAGTCAGACCACAGTTTGTTGTGATCACAGTGTCTGGTCAGTCCCACATCTTGTGTGATCACACGTGCTGATCAGTTTTCAGTCTGGTGTAATCACAGTGGTAGGTCAGTCCACAGTCTGGTGTGATCACAGTGACTGATAAGTCTACAGTCTGGTGTAGTCACATGTACTGGTCAATATACAGTCTTGTTTAATCACAATGGCTGGTCAGCCCCCAGTCTGGTGTCATCCAAGTGACAGGTCAGTCCTCATTCTGGTGTTATCACAGTAGCCAGTCAGTCCCCAGTCTGGTGTGACCAAGGTTGCCGGTCAGTCCCCAGTCTAGTATGATCACAGTGGCCGGTCAGTCCCCAGTATGCTGAGATCACAGTGGCTGGTCAGTCCCCACTCTGGTGTGGTCATAATGAATGGTCAGTTGACAGTCTGGTAGAATTACAGTGGCCAGTCAGTCCTCATTCTAATATAAATGATGTCATTAGGCAGACCATAACACTTCTTTTACATAATCTGTATTTATTGTTCTGTTAGTTTTTTCGTATTCCAAGGAATCTATACTCCAGGGCTGGTGACAGACAAGGTGTTAGCTGCCATTATACATGTATCAGTCTGGTGAATATCTACCCGCAAGTTTCAATATCTTCAATTTCACAGTTCAATATCACAGGTCAAAAGCACATCTACTATACAGTTAGGGCCAGAAATATTTGGACAGTGACACAAGTTTTGCTATTTTAGCTGTTTACAAAAACATGTTCAGAAATACAATTATATATATAATATGGGCTGAAAGTGCACACTCCCAGCTGCAATATTATAGTTTCCACATCCAAATCGGAGAAAGGGTTTAGGAATCATAGCTCTGTAATGCATAGCGTCCTCTTTTTCAAGGGACCAAAAGTAATTGGACAATGGGCTCTAAGGGCTGCAATTAACTCTGAAGGCATCTCCCTCGTTAACCTGTAATCAATGAAGTAGTTAAAAGGTCAGGGGTGGATTCCAGGTGTGTGGTTTTGCATTTGGAAGCTGTTGCTGTGAGCAGACAACATGCGGTCAAAGGAACTCTCAATTGAGGTGAAGCAGAACATCCTGAGACTGAAAAAAAAATAAAAAATCCATCAGAGAGATAGCAGACATGCTTGGAGTAGCAAAATCAACAGTTGGGTACATTCTGAGAAAAAAGGAATTGACTGGTGAGCTTGGGAACTCAAAAAGGCCTGGGCGTCCACGGATGACAACAGTGGTGGATGATCGCCGCATACTTAATTTGGTGAAGAAGAACCCGTTCACAACATCAACTGAAGTCCAGAACACTCTCAGTGAAGTAGGTGTATCTGTCTCTAAGTCAACAGTAAAGAGAAGACTCCATGACAGTAAATACAAAGGGTTCACATCTAGATGCAAACCATTCATCAATACCAAAAATAGACAGGCCAGAGTTAAATTTGCAGAAAAACACCTCAAGAAGCCAGCTCAGTTCTGGAAAAGTATTCTATGGACAGATGAGACAAAGATCAACCTGTACCAGAATGATGGGAAGAAAAAAGTTTGGAGAAGAAAGGGAACGGCACATGATCCAAGGCACATCACATCCTCTGTAAAACATGGTGGAGGCAACGTGATGGCATGGGCATGCATGGCTTTCAATGGCACTGGGTCACTTGTGTTTATTGATGACATAAGAGCAGACAAGAGTAGCCGGATGAATTCTGAAGTGTACCGGGATATACTTTCAGCCCAGATTCAGCCAAATGCTGCAAAGTTGATTGGACGGCGCTTCATAGTACAGATGGGCAATGACCCCAAGCATACATCCAAAGCTACCCAGGAGTTCATGAGTGCCAAAAAGTGGAACATTCTGCAATGGCCAAGTCAATCTCCAGATCTAAACCCAATTGAGCATGCATTTCACTTGCTCAAATCCAGACTTAAGACGGAAAGACCCACAAACAAGCAAGACCTGAAGGCTGCGGCTGTAAAGGCCTGGCAAAGCATTAAGAAGGAGGAAACCCAGCGTTTGGTGATGTCCATGGGTTCCAGACTTAAGGCAGTGATTGCCTCCAAAGGATTTGCAACAAAATATTGAAAATAAAAATATTTTGTTTGGGTTATGTTTATTTGTCCAATTACTTTTGACCTCCTAAAATGTGGAGTGTTTGTAAAGAAATGTGTACAATTCCTACATTTTCTATCAGATATTTTTGTTCAACCCTTCAAATTAAACGTTACAATCTGCACTTGAATTCTGTTGTAGAGGTTTCATTTCAAATCCAATGTGGTGGCATGCAGAGCCCAACTCGCGAAAATTGTGTCACTGTCCAAATATTTCTGGCCCTAACTATAATCGTCTAATTCTGTCTGTTTGTCTGTAACGGAAATCCCGCATCGCTGATTGGTCGCACCAGCCACCCGCAACCAATCAGCGACAGGCGCAGTTCTGTCAGTCACAGTGCCACGTAGTTCAGTTATGTTTACTGAACAAGTTCTGTCAGTCACAGTGCCACCTAGTTCAGACACGTTTACCTGAATAAGTTCTGTCAGTCACAGTGCCACGTAGTTCAGTCACGTTTACTGAACAAGTTCTGTCAGTCACAGTGCCACGTAGTTCAGACACGTTTACCTGAATAAGTTCTGTCAGTCACAGTGCCACGTAGTTCAGTCACGTTTACAGAACAAGTTCTGTTAGTCACAGTGCCACGCACAAATATATTATAGTGTCGATGTCCTTCTTTCATCCGATTATTTATTTAAATACAGTTAGATATTCATATAATGGTTTATATATTTTGATGATCTGTTTAATAATTTCGTTCAGTAGTATTAAGTTCTTTGAGCAATAAAATTGAATGATAATGTATATATTTTACCTGGAAAATCCTGTGTATTCATTGCATTATTATTAAATCTTCATAAATAAACTACATGCATATTCTAGAATACCCGATTTGTTAGAATCAGGCCACCATCTAGTATAATATATTGTTCCATGTATAGGTAAACTAAATAAAGTGTCACCCAATAATTGCCCCAAATTCTCCACAGACCATACTCTTTCAGACACCAAGCATCAACAGAACTAAATAATTAGAACTTTTACAAAGCACCCGGTATGCAAAACACTTGTGACATCTCCACCTACAACCTCCAGCATATCCTAAGAGCTGCTATTTACAAGGATATTGGGGAGGCACGTACAGCTGAATCAAGGATGGTCAGGATGGAGCTGGGTTCTGTTCTGCAGATCTGCTATTCTTGTATCTTTTCTGTGTAGCTCTAATGTGGGCCAGAGGCATCCCAGGCCAATACCGACTGTGAGTGATGCAGCCAGGCTGCCTGTCTGAGGCTGAGTAGATAGAAGGACCGGCGTGACCTAGATCCATTATACAAGATTTAGAATGTTTATTTGAAAGTACCAGCTGCCATTATCAGTCCTGGATTACCAACAAACCACGAAAGCAATTTAAGAGGTTAAAATGTCATTGTACGATTAAAGATTTTATAGATCAAGCAGTCATTATTAAAGATAGGTTTATAGAAAGAAATTATGACTAGAGGAAAAAGCTTTTACCACAATGGATCTTCCTATTCAATTCTATGTAAAAATGACTTACTGTTTATATGCTCAGGCTTTTGAGCATCTTTTAACCACTTCAAGTCTCCAAAAACTCCAAGCAGGTCCGTTGTTTCACACTTTGAATAGAAGTAATAGTCAAAAGGAAGGCTAAAAAAACGCTTTGTCAGCAAGTTTACTTGAATAAACGTTAGAATTTCATTAATTGCTTAATCACTGTCAAAAAACATCCAAAACTACACCCCAAAATAAAGCTCAAATAATGGGAAAATAAAACCTTTCCGGAAAATTTCAAAAATTTTAACAAAACGCTTTCACATTGTGCTTTTTCTAATTTTTGTGGGTCCCGTCACTGTTTGCCCACTCCCACTCCCACAACATGGGATTGTGTCGTATGCGCCAACAGAGCCATAGGCTGTAATGCTGCCGGCAGAGCGAAAGTACACTCTGTTGTGCATCATCTTTGGGCGTAAACGCCTACTGGAGGTGGACACTGAGGTGCATTCTGAGTGTCCGCCTCCAGTAGGCATATACGCCTGAAAAGGATGCACAACAGAGCACAAAATCACAGGCTCTCTCTGACAGTAAACTATATCTGTGACTATATTTTGTGTGATAACACTAATGTTCTTTATTGCAGAGGTCCCCAACTCCAGTCCTCAAGACCCACCAACAGGTCATGTTTTCAGGATTTCCTTTGCATTGCACAGGTGATGCAATTATTACCTGGGCAAGACTAAGGAAATCCTGAAAACATGACATGTTGGTGGGCCTTGAGGACTGGAGTTGGGGACCCCTGCTTTATTGCATAGTTTCCCCGAGCGGTCAGTATTACATAGGAGGCACTGGATGCAAATTAAAAACCAAGTTAAGAGAACACTGCCGGAACATCAGCGGGGGCTTGAAGGGAATCTGTCACCCCATTTTAGGCCTATAAGCTAAGCCCACCACCATCAGGGGCTTATCTACAGCATTCTATGATGCTGTAGATAAGCCCCACGATGTAACCTGAAAGATAAGAAAAGCAACATAGGTATATCCATGAGTTATGGTTGTTTTTTACAATGAACATATGGCCCTACCATGTAATGTTCACTAATTGTGTATTAAGGGATTTTGTGTGTCTATATCTGTTGGTCTTCTAGTTTGGCTTGAGGCATCCAGTATATACTTGAGCAATTTTGTATGTGTATTTTTGTGAATAAACTTTATTGATTTTATATACACTACTTGTTTGGTTCTGAATCGATGTCCTATCTCAATATATATTATGTGTAATAATAATAATATTAACAAATATCTCCAATTAGAAAAGTAGCATAGTTCTTCTGATTCGCTATGTTGCTTACCCCATATGCTGGGCATTTCAGTAGCTTAGGTATCCATGGTTACGACTACTCATATAGTGACAGTTAGTTGCTAGTGGTCATGACCATGGATATCTAATCTACAGCAATGCCCAGCACATGAGGTAAAAAAGATAGTTTCCTGCCAAGCAGGTTTCCTGGAAAAAATGAGTAAAAAAAAACTATGGGGCAGGAGCAGGGACAATTTTGCACTAGACAAAATTCAGCCTCAAGTCAGTCCTGGATAGAAGAAGCTGTGCAATTGTATTACGGTACTTTTTCTTAAATATGAGAAAATCATAGATGATATAAAGGAACACAATGACCAAACAGTGATGAAAATCTGATCTAGTGACTGATGACGAGTGATCCATTTTTTTCATGTGCAAGAAAAAAAACATAGTGAGGGGCAGCTACAAAGACCCTCTCTGTCTGAAACGTCAGCCATCTCCATATGTTATATGTATTCATGTCAATGTGCATTGTTGTGATGGCCCGGCAGGGAACTGAACACTTGATTCCAAGTTTCCCCATAGAATGTAGTTGAACATCAGCTGGATAGACTGTAATCATACTTTTGGGGACCCTCCAAACAAAAAAAATTGTTCAAAGATGTCACCTTGGACAAAGCTGGATTCTGTCAACCAATGGAAATCCTTTTCCTGCATTGATGCATTGTAAAAATACCATATATACAATTATATATCAACTTAGATCACGTGTAGACTAAACCTTTTTAACTTTGGTGAAACCAGATCAAGCACATATAATAAAATTGACATACTTGTTTAGACAGGTCTGAAGGCTTCAGAACCAAGCACGTTCCTAAGAAGCTGTCTGTAGAATGCCCAGCTCCTCTGTGTCCTCTATTTAATGATAAGTCTTCCTTTAATCCATCTTTGTTCCCCTGTGGAAGGAGCGGCACCGCACCCTTGTCAGGAAGCCATTCCATCTATTTGAAAAAAATAATTTTCTGTTCATTTCTATTTTCCCTGGGAGAGTAGAGCGACATGTATTGACTGGAATCATGTTCTGCTAATGGGCTGGCAGAGCAAAATGATTTAACTACAATAGTTATCCATCCATGGCTTGATCACCAGGCAACACATCTGTCTTACATTTATCTCATAACCTCAAGTCCTGAACACAAATTAGTTTTATTGCAGTTTACAGCCAGGGTTGGCACTTGTTTGTCAGAGATGGCATCTTGGCTGCGCAACATCTTCAGTCTTTCTCTACAAGATAACGTGGACTCTTCAGAAAAGGACGAGTATTTGTTAGAGTTGGTTAAAAAAACACCCTATTGATCTGGAAGTTCTAGGATACTTTACTGTAATGTTTTTTTTTGTCTGATTTTTGTGTGAAAAAGATAGCAAGGAACTGAAAGGTCCAAATTGGAAAATGAAAATAAAAAATTAATTAGGTTGATGGAGATGATTAATGGGAATCTCATGGCTGGAACTTTTATAGAATGTGCACATGGTGTGTTTTAGATGTTGGCATCCCAGCATCTTTTTTGAAGCAGATGGCGCTTCAAGAAAAAGTTGACAATGTTTTCCCTGAATCGTTTTCTCTGACGTCTGATTGGATGTCGTTTGTAGAAGCTTTGCCACCGGACAGTTTTTCTCAAATTCCATATACAACATAGTGGCGGCCTTTCAAAGCTTGAAGCGATTAAAAGAAGTTACAGAAGACAGAACATAACCAAGCAACAGACTTTAGATAAACGCGCCAAACGCCTCCTCAAACAACCAACTCCTCTAGCTCCAGAGCCAAGCAGCATGAAACTAACACTGGCATCCCTGATAGCCAGAGGTGAGTATATGTAAGAGAGGAGAGTGACCAACACTGAAAAGCTGAAACCATCAACTCAGGAAAGCCCTAAGAGCTCTCATCTGAACAGTTTAACCCCTGCAATACTAGGATAAACTTGTACCGTTTAATATGATGCTGAGGTGCTTCTAATCAGCGCAGGAGTGCGGGAAATCAGACGCTGTGGTCTTCTGGCACCTCTCTTTCGAGGTAAACTCATGACAATACTATAGTTATACCCTTATAGACATGGCTGTCGTTAAGGTGGAAAGACTGGGGAATTGCCATTGGCTCCATCCCCATAAGGGCCCCCAACGATTGCAAGTTGAAACTGCACTGATAATAGCAGTCCTGCATTATCAGTGCAGTTTTTTTATTTTAGAAATGTAGTAGTACCTTGGATAACATTAGGGTCATGTGACCATTAAGTGATCAAAGGTCCTGTACCCTACAGGTGTCTAGAAGAACTCAACATCAGGAGACAGGCTGGTAAGTCCTTTACAGTAAGTGTATATATGTGTATACGTGTGTGTGTGTATATACCCTGTGTATACATGTGTGTGTGCTCTGTGTATACTTGTGTGTTTACACTGAAGAGCAAAAGGATAACAATGCAGTGACATGACTAAGAAATCTGCTTACTTAATCATATGCTAAATAGTTGCGAGTCAAATTTATGTATGAGGTAGCAAAAATGATTGTCCATAAAATGATGGTAGTCTCACGCTTGACGCTGTAGTTGATTGTGAGATAGGGAGCCTTAAAGTCAAAAGTTTAAAACATTGTTACCCTTTGCTCGCCATTGTACCTATGTATGTGCTCTTTGTATTATTTTGTGTATGTACTCTGTATATACGTGTGTGTGTTTGTGTGCTTTGTGTAGATGTGTGTTTAAGTGCTCTGTGTATACCTGTATGTGCTGTGCTTATACAGATGTGTATGTAATCTGTTTATACATATGTGTGTGTATGTATGTGCTCTGTGTATATATATATATATGTGTTTATGAGCTCTGTGTATTCATGTATGCTGCTCTGTATATACTGTATACACACGTGTGTGCTTTGTGTATACATATGTGTGAATGAGCTCTATGTATACATGTGTGTGCTTAGTCTATACATGTCTGCTCTGTATTTATACTGTATATATATATATATATATATATATATATATATATATAAATGTGTGTAGCATTACGTGTGTGTATGCGTGTAGTATCCCCAGTTATAAATATCAGCAGTGCAGACGAGAGGTGCAAAGATGTCAGCAATCAACCAATGAACGAGCAGAATACTGCTCATTTATCAGATGAATGGATTATTTATGCTAAAACAAAAATCATTGTTCTCAGCAGCATATCGCCGTTGTAAACAGGAGATATGCTGCTCATAACATAATACTGTATTAGTTTGTTTGTTCTGTCCATTCATTGTCTGTCAGTGTAAAGAGTCCGATAAACAAGCGCTGAATGACTTCAGTTTAGTAGATTGCACTTGTTTACCACTATGAAATCTGCGCATGCAAATGTAAAAATGTTTGTGCATGATGGTACAATATGATAGTATTTAAGGTCCCACTTTTAACTTTTGCGTAAAATCGTAACTTTTTCTAAAGGCGGCCCTGCCCCCATAGATTTCATGCAGCTGTAATTTATTTCATAATTAAGTCAAGTTAGTAGTTATTAAGTTAAGTTAGTTATTAAGTTAAATATGAGCATTTAGTAGAATTAGACTTTATAGAGCGCTGGAATCAAACAAATTGGTGCCATTTAAAGTATGAAAACATGTTTAATGGTAATTGCTCTGTATAAGGCTATGTGCAGATGGAGATTTTTAAGGTAGTCAAAATGAAAAGTTTTTCAACTGGAAACCACCTTCAAGCAGTTTTGAAGATTTGAGATTTCCATTATGAGCAGCTTCAAAGAAGTGACATGTCTTTTATGTCACCAAATATCTTTGAAAACCTGAAGTGAAAAAAAATTCTCAAAACTGTGAACATATGGTTTTACAATAGCCATGAATAAGAACAGTCTTTCAAGCATTTTTAACAGATTTTTAAGACTTTTTTTTTAAGTAAATCCACTCAAAAATTAACTTCTTAAAAAAAAAGAAAAAAAAACATTTTTTTTTCCAAAAAACTCTTAAAACTACTCAACAATTGTGTTTGTGAGATTATGACAGACAATCCATGTTAGGACAAACCTGGCAATCATTTATTGATAGTCCCCTTGTAGGATAAAAAAAATAACAATGTGTCACGCACAATGAAGAAAGACTAAGTGCAACACGAAGTGATAAGGGAACGGGAACCAAATACTAGGGAAGGGGTGAGTGGAGACCCTGTTGTGAATTCTGTTGTCGAACTCCCTCCTGTGGTCGTGAATGGTACTTCGCCGAGTTCTGTCCATGGACTCCCTCTGGTGGCTGCGAGTGAAGCTGCTGCTTCTGAGGTTCCTTACACAGGTGACGTGGTTTATCCTTTGGTTGGCTGCTCTATTTAACTCTACTCAGATCGTTACTCCATGCCAGCTGTCAATGTTCCTGCATTGGTTCAGTTCGCTCTTGGATCTTTCTGGTGACCTGTCTTCTCCAGCAGAAGCTAAGTTCCTGATAGTTATTATTTGTTCATTGTTTCCTTGTCCAGCTGGTTATCATGATTTTGTCTTGCTAGCTGGAAGCTCTGGGATGCAGAGTGGCATCTCCGCACCGTTAGTCGGTGTGGAGGTCTTTTTGCACACTCTGCGTGGTCATTTGTAGTTTTTTGTGCTGACCGCAAAGATATCTTTCCTATCCTCTGTCTGTTTAGTAAGTCTGGCCTCCCTTTGCTGAATCCTGTTTCATTTCTGTGTTTGTGACTTTCATCTTTACTCACAGTCAATATATGTGGGGGGCTGTCTTTTCCTTTGGGGAATTTCTCTGAGGCAAGGTAGGCTTTATTTTCTATCTCTAGGGCTAGCTAGCTCTTAGGCTGTGAAGAGGCGTCTAGGGAGAGTCAGGAATGCTCCACGGCTATTTCTAGTTGTTGTGATAGGATTAGGGCCTGCGGTCAGCAGATCTCCCACATCCCAGAGCTTGTCCTGTGTGAGTTTAACTATCAGGTCGTGCCGGGTGCTCCTAACCACCAGGTCCATAACAAGACCCCTTGACAGATCTAGCATCACCCTATCGTCCCTATATAGGTTCCGCACCTAGCGCAAGCCGGATACCTAATCCCTGCCTGGCCCTGGCGATAAGCCATGCACCGGAAAGGATAGGAAGAGTGCTAGTCAATCCTCACTACCGCTAAAGAGAGATAGGATAAACAAAACAAGGGAGACACTTAAGTAGACTCAGAGAGAAACACAGACGCCCTCCAAATTCCAAAGAGGACGCTAGCAGACTGCTACAGCTCTAAGCCTCAACAGAGAAGTGTTAATAGAAAATGTCACCCGCAACGCCCAACCTCAAGTTGGGAGTTATAAACACCCAGATCCAGGTGTGACCATTAGAGCCAGGTGAGGTGGTCTCTGGGTCCTAGCTTCAGAAGAACCAGGCAGAAGTCTGCAAAGCAAACTGCTGAGACCTTCTGCAGACAGATGCAGTGCAATGGTCTACAGCCTCTGACACATCCGTGACACAATGTTAATTAACTATGCCGTTAAACAATGTACATTTATTAAAGGAAAGAACACAAAAGAAAAATGCTACCTGCCTGTTCTGCCCGATGCCGATCTCTGGGGGCTCAGAATGGTCCCAGACTGCTCCTAACAGCAATTCTGCGGCTTCAGGTGGCGTCTTGTGGACAGAGCAGCTGCTTCTCTTCTGCTCTCCCTTGTCGATGGTGTGTTACTGCTGATGTCATGCTGATTGACATCCAGCTCTCCGTTGCCTAACTGCAGAAAGCTGGCTGTCAATCAGCATGACGCCGGTAGTCACCTCCCATCAACATAGCAGCCGGGAAGAGGAGGAACAGCTCTGTTGACGTGAGGTCAAACGAAGCAGCAGAATTGACTGCAGGAGAGGTCCGTGACCGTTTTGAGATGTTGCCGGGCAGAACAGGCAGGTAATTACCAACTACCTGCTGGTCAGTTCTAGTCCTATGAGAAATAAAATAAGCTAGTCATGGATAACCCCTTTTACGGAGTCCATAAACTATTTGTTTTTGCCTTTTTATGGATGAACAAAACTCTTTCATTACAAATTCGTGCAACAGAATATGCAGCCAGAAACTTTGAATTATACAAATATGACAACGTTTGAGGAATTCTTAAATATATGAGTGCTAATGAGTGCAAACTATCTATGCTGCAATTCAGTTTAGTAAGAAACCACAATTGGCAAATGAGTAGCTAAGTAGAGACCTCCATGTGCAAAGCCTTCATGTTCCACTTAGTCAAATCAGATGGTTTATAACTCGTGATTTGTTCTTATTGTGTAACATTGGCTCTACATAAAGACACATTACCAGACATCCTTCTAAAAATCTTCATGTACAGCATTGCCACCTGCCCTGTGCTAAAGATAGACTTGCCCTCATTTTCTTTTACCGCATGTGAAACTCAAGCAGCCGCCTTGTAGATCCAATCAGTAACCAGCAGCAATAGCTTTGAGTCCTGTTATTGTTCTCCCTTACTTTACTATTGTTGGGATAATGAAAAGAACATAATGGAAAACAGCTCAGATTCAGAGTTTAAAAGGGGAAACTGTCAACTGGTTCTCCATGAAAACGATGACGAGACATTGTAGAAACTTGGAAATTTCCACTTCCACGGAGAGACAAAATTAGTTACAATTCTGATCAAGACAAAGATTTGACAAGGTTTTTTCATACATTTCCACCAAGAGCACAAATCCAGCTGAGCCATTAGGAACATTTCATAAAAGTGACAGCTTTTCTCGAAAAACTGACATATTACAAAAGTGTTGAGTGCAACCTATTAGAAATTTTGCTTGCAGTTATCCAATCCATCCATCAGCACAGCAGAGGTGATCTGGCAGATGATGATTTTGATGATTATCACATGCCCACACGATTTATAACCACCCTTTTCGGTCATGCGGACAAAAAATGCCATCATGACCAGGAGAGGAGAATAGAAATGTGAAAGGGGATTTTACCAGGATCATCACTGCCTAAGGAATTCTACCTCACTTTTTAGTTTTTCTAAGACACATGTGTCTACACTTCCACAATGAGTTTTTTTGGTGAATTTTTGGTGTTGCAGATTTTTTGCAGAATCATGATGGAAATCAGGTTATTTGTTTGTTTTTTTGTTTTTTTTCATTGTATTTTTGTCACATTTTTAACACTGTGGTTTCGTCTTTTTTAGTGTGTCATGTTTTAAATAAAGCTGCTTTATTTTTGATACTTCTTGGGATTTGACGAAAAGTTATTGATACAGTCATGTGTGAATTACATTCATTATTAATGAGTTTCCACAGCAGAAATGCACTAAACACGCATGTGTGGCTCAGTGGATAGCACTGCAGCCTTGCAGCACTGGGGTCCTGGGTTCTAATCCCACCCAGGACAACATCTGCAAAGAGTTTGTATGTTCTCTCCGTGTTTGCGTGGGTTTCCTCCGGGCACTCCGGTTTCCTCCCACATTCCAAAGACATACTGATAGGGATTCTAGATTGTGAGCCCCAACGGGGACAGTGGTGATAATGTGTGCAAAACTGTAAAGCGCTGCGGAATATGTTAGCGCTATATAAAAATAAAGATTATTATTATTATTATTATTATTATTATTATTTTATCCGCAGATTTTCCGCATACAATGTAAGTCTATGGGGAAAATCCGCACAGAAAACTCAGTGAACCCACAAGAGAAATTGACATGCTATGGATTTGAAACGCGTGCCGCAGGTCCGTTTATGCTAAGTAAGATAAAGCGCATTGTGGATCTGCGGCAGTCAACTTCTTCAGCTACCATAGGGGTAGCTGATTTCAGTCCACTAACAAGTGATTGACTATGTAAAAGTTGATTGGCGCTCATTTCCTAGCCTGTTTACATGGGAGGCAAAGACTGACGGGAAGATGATGATCATTAATACAATTGCTCAGTCCCCGTATAGTGTCATTTTGTCAGCAGCACATCCCTTGTTTACACAGGACAAAGTGCCACGGATAACAATGATTTTTAAGCCTGTGTGTTAGATCAGGTCACCAGACGGTCGTTGTCTGATGATTGCCGGTATGTCTTAATTATAGGTTTGTCTAAATGGGCCTTAATACAGGATCACACGAGTCAAACAGGTGATGTCTCAGCTCATCTCCTCCCTCCCTCCCTGCGCAATGACCTCTGTACAGATCACAAAGCATGCCCAGAACATTCTGTAAAAGTTAATGAGTCAACCCAGTCTGTTGCTTTTTACTGTCAATTATTGGGACTACTGTAAAGCATATCTTTGAATGCTCAGCACCTCAGGCAAGATAGTTCCCTTGATAATATTGCAAGAAAAATGTAATAAAAGAAAAATCTACAATCAAGAAATAGATCTGGTTTGAATGATAAATTAATATAAGACATGCGTCCCCTTTAAAGTCTGTAACTCCCATGAAGGTGGTGATTGCTGAAATCTGCTGTTAATCATTCACACCTTTCAGCTTTAGTAGAGAAGTCATACGTGTGGATGTTGCAAAAGGTTTTGCTGACAAAATTGGATTTGCAGCTTATTCTTCTCGAAACGTGACATATTTTCAGAAATATTCCTTATGTCTGCTGTCTCTAACCTGGTTCTTTCAGCAGGTGTATATCATACTTTCCTACCGGATTAGCCACAAAAAAATCTGCTTAAGTGAAAACGGCACTTCAGAGAGACATATAGCACACAATGTGAACTGTAACCTTCAATAAAAATAAAGGGTCCAGTTCTGAGAAGAAGTCCATGGTAAAAAATTTGCTAAAAAAAAATGGCGCCATTTTCCAAGACCCATAGCATCTCCATTTTTCATTATCTCGGGCTGGGTAAGGGCTTATATTTTGTGATCCGAGCTGGTTTTTAATTACACCATTTTGGTACAGATACGATCTTTTGATTGCCCGTTATTGCATTTTATTGCAATGTAGAGGCAACCAAAAAAACGTAATTCTGGCGTTTTAAATTTCTTTCTTGTTACGCCATTTAGCGATCAAGTTAATTCTTTTTTTATATTGATAGATTGGGCGATTCTGAACACGACAATACCAAATATGTGTATGTTTGATTTTTTTATTGTTATATTTTGAATGGGGCGAAAGGAAGGTGATATGAACTTTTATATATTTTTTTACTATTTTAATATTTTTAACTTTTTTTACTTTTTGCATGCTTCAATAGTCTCCATGGGAGACTAGAAGCTACAGTACTCTGATCTCCTTAGAAAACAGGTGATGATTAGATTGCTTGTGTGTAGCCGAAATGCTCACTTACTATGAGCACCGACCATGGGGTGGCTGGCGCTCATAGCAATATGCCAATGATAACCATAGAGGTCTGCTGCAGACCTCTGGTTGCCATGTCGACCGATTGGTGACCCGCGATCATGTGACGGGGTCATTGATGGGTGGGATTAGTGACGAGCTTCCTGTAAGCGCGAGTTAAATGCCGCTGTCAGAGATTGACAGCAGCATTTGACTAGTTAACAGCTGCAGGTGGATCGCAATTCCACCCATTTCTGTTGTGGGCACATATCAGCTGTCATGTGTCTGGAAAGGTGTCGGCTCAGTGCCGGAGCCTGCACCAAATGGGGAGTCTGACATGGGCGTACTATTATGCCACATCTCGGAAGGGGGTTAAGGAAAAATGGTTTGCCTATGGAAATGGAAAAATGGCTAGACATGTTTTCACTAATACACTGTAATAAAATGTAGTTTTTTTTAACCTATTGGCTTGCTGTAGATAAAAACAATAAAATCAGCTACAGTGGGGAAATAAGTATTTGATACACTGCCGATTTTACAAGTTTTCCCATCTACAAAGAATGGAGAGGTCTGTAATATTTATCGTAGATACACTTCAACTGTGAGAGACAGAATCTAAAAATGTAATCCATAAAATCACATTGTATGATTTTTATATAATTAATTTTCATCTTGCTGCATGAAATAAGTATTTGATAAAAATAGAAAAACAGAACTTAATATTTGGTACAGAAACATTTGTTTGCACTTACAGAGGTCAGACGTTTCCTGTAGTTCTTGACCAAGTTTGCACACACTGCAGCAGGGATTTTGGCCAACTCCTCCATACTGGCTAGGCCATTCCAGGACCGTGAAATGCTTCTTCCACAGCCACTCCTTAGTTGTCCTGGCTGCGTGTTTTGGGTCATTGTCATGCTGGAAGACCCAGCTACAATACAATGTGACTTTCTGTTTTTTTTTTTTTTTAAGATTCTGTCTCTCACAGTTGAACTGTACCTATGATAAAAATTACAAATCTCTCCATTCTTCGTAGGTGGGAAAATTTGCAAAATCGGCAGTGTATGAAATAGCTATTTCCCCCACTGTATATTCACCAATCCTGGCTTTTCTTGATTCAGCAGGGATGCTAGCACAAGCCGCCAAGTCAAGCTATTGACTGCAGAGGTTGGAGATTATAATCAATTTCATTACTTCTGCAGTGAGACAAACGGGTTAAAAATGTATAGATGAGAATGACAATCCCAATTTTTCTTAAAGACAAATGGAAATAGTGGTACACAATACGTCTTGTTTAATGTTTTACCCACAGAGCCCAGTAATTGGCTGCAGCGGTCATGTGCGCTATAGACATGATGTCTCAACTAAAGCTTGTCAACTAAAACCAGGAGCAGGTTAAAGAACCAGCACTGTATAAGGTGTTGGTGAGTATAGCTTATTTTATCATTTTTACCAACAGCAAATCCATGTAAATAAAAATGATAGATGGAAAACCCATAACGGGGAAACCACTCATCTACCCACATTATAAAATTGCTTATGGAAAATATAAATGGACCACTGATGCCCAACCAGAGTTCTCAAGAAGACAGCAGCAACAGTAAGAGATGTCACCTTTACAGCTGGAAAAGATAATTTCCTTGGAAGGATCCTTTCCACGGGGACAGATAAAACATTTCACAAATTATAGCCAAAATGAAGCAACAATGACAGAATGATCAAAAAGAAAAAACAGAGTTTATTCAACTGGCCCAACTTAGTTCTTAGAATTTTTGTAGATGGGTTTGACTGAAGGAAAATGTTAGAACATGCGGTAAACTCGTTACCATACCTTGTTCTGTCTATTGGAGATGTAGCTGAGAGACCAATGCATACATGTATATTTGGTGGTATTGATCTTACAAACCAGGCCTTTTGCTAGAATTGTGTAGAATAACACAACACAATATGTAATTGCAGCTATCGCCTCTGCCTAATATTTTTTCTTGCGAGGTTGTTATTGTACCCTTTGTTCTAGCAGCCACATGGTTTCTACTTTCTTCTGGAATCTTTGAAGTTGCTTACAATGTCCCAGTGGATCAGCCATTCTAACCAATTACATTATATACTGTATTATTATGGGATATGGACACCTGACTATCAGACCTATTTGATCTTGTTGGACGTTTCATTCCAAAACCATTTTGTTTTGTGTAAAACCTGTTTTCTAATTTGTGTCTATTCGTCCAGAAGGGCAATTGTGAATTCAGACACTGATGTTGGGTGAGAAGGTCTGGCTCTCATCTGCTTTCTAGGTCACTCCAAAGAGGGTCAGGGCACAGTGCAGGCCACTTGAGCTCCTCCACACCCAGGTGTGTTTCTGGACCTCCCTTTGTACACGGGGGCACAGTCATTCGGAAAAAGTAAAGGGCCTTCTGCAAAATGTTACTACAAACTTATATTCTATAGAATTGACCTTAAAGGGAACCTGTCACCCCCCAGATCGAAGATGAGCTGTGGCCACCGGCATCAGGGGCTTATCTACAGCATTTTGGAATGCTGTAGGTAAGCCCCTGATGTATCCTGAAAGATGAGAAAAAGAGGTTACATTATACTCACCCGGGGTGGTCCCGCTGCGGTCCGGTCCGATGGGTGTCGCGTTGTGTTACTATGCGCACATCGTATACAATATCGTGCACACCTTTGTTACACGATGCGATCAGAAAGAACCCAGATAACTACAATATAAAAACAAGTGTATGGGTTCACCATTACCCGAATGTATGGCCGAGCCTCTACCATATTTGTCTAATAATATTCATAGAGGGCAATTGTGTAATGTACGTAACCAAGAACAAAAGTCAAAAGCACCTTTATTAAACAAAGAATACACTTACAAATCTTGTATTTGAAAAGTCTTTAATTATAATCTATCAATATGATAACATTTTGATACTGGTTTCACATTTGCCTTACAGATGAGTCTGATTATATCTGTGTAATGAATTTAGTTTAAAGGGAAGAGGTCAACAGTAAATTACCTATTGCTTAAATCAGGTTTTTGTGTTGCGTGTGTTTTTAAAAAACTTTTGGCAAGGTTTTTTTTCATATCATGATCATTTTATTAATAAATAAATAAGCGATCTTGAAAATTTCACATTGGACTCTGTGACTTGTTTTGACTCATACTTCCTGTTATTTAAAGGAGAGTTTTCATCAGATTCCTTATCAGCAGAGGCAGGCATTACAATGACAGGTACAGTAACATTTTTTTAGGCTCTAACTTCCTGTTTCCGTAAAAACTCATTATTAAACCCATAACGAAAGAATACACATTCCATAAATAATTCAAAGACATACAGTTGTGCTCAAAAGTTTACAAACCTGGAAGACGTTTTGCTTTCTTGGCCTTTTTTCAGAGAATATGAATGATAACACAAAACTTTTTCTCCATTCATGGTTAGTGGCTGGGTGAAGCCATTTATTCTCAAACTGCTGTGTTTTCTCTTTTTAAATACTAATGACAAATCAAAACATCCAAATGACTCTGATCAAAAGTTTACCTACCTCATTTCTTATTACCGTGTATTGCCCGCTCTAACATCAATGACAGCTTGAAGTCTTTGGTGGCAGTTGTGGATGAGGTTCTTTATTTTCTCAGATGGTAAAGCTGCCCACTCTTCTTAGCAAAAAGCCTCCAGTTCCTGTTAATTCCTGGGCTGTCTAGCATGAACTGCGCGCTTGAGATCTCCCCAGAGTGACTCAATGATATTGAGGTCAGGAGACTGTGATGGCCACTCCAAAACCTTCACTTTGTTCTGCTTTAGCCAATGACTGGTGGACTTGGCCTTGTGTTTTGTATCATTGTCATGTTGGAGCGTCTAATTATGTCCCATGCGCAGCAGTATTTGCTGATAACATGCTGCTTTCATCTTTTCTTCAACTTTGACCAAGTTTCCTGCGCCTTTTATAGCTCACACATCAACAAAACTGTTGTGAATTCCGCTCTTGGGCTCCCTCCGGTGGTTGTAAGTAGCATTTTTTTGAGTTCTGCTCTTGGGCTCCCTCCTGTGGTTTTGAGTGGTATGGCTGCTTCTTGGATTTAGCTTCAGCAGCTGTTTTCACTGATCGTCTTTCTGGCTCGGCTATATTAGTCTGGCCTTATCCCTCATTCAATTCCAGTTGTCAATTGTTCCTGCCTGGAGTCATTGCTCTTAGGACTTTCCTGACACTCTGACCAGTTCATCTAAGCTAAGTCTTTGCTTGTCCTTTTGCGGTTCACTTGTTGTGGACTTTGTTGTTCAGCACTTTCTTTGTTTTTGTTCATTTGTCCAGCTTTTCAGTATGGATCTATTCAGCTAAGCTGGAAGCTCTGGGCAGCAGAGTTTGCCCTCCACACCTTTAGTCAGGTGTGGAGATTTTTGCATTTCTCTGCGGTGGACTTTTTCTAGTTTTTATTACTGACCGCACAGCGTTCTGTCCTGTACTATTTCTATCTAGCTAGAAGTGGCCTCCTGTGCTAAATCTTGTTTCATACTACGTATGTCATTTCCTTCTCCTCTCACAGTCATTATTTGTGGGGGGCTAATCTATCCTTTGCGGATTTTCTCTGAGGCAAGATAGTTTTCCTGCTTCTATCTTTAGGGGTAGTTAGCTCTTAGGCTGTGACGAGATGCCTAGGCAGAGTTAGGAGCATTCCACGGCTACTTCTAGTGTTATGTTGAGCTTAGGGACTGCGGTCAGTATAGTTGCCACCTGCTCAGAGCTAGACGCATGTCGCTCCTTAATCACCAGATCATAACACAAAACATTAGTGATCTACCTTCGTGCTTTACAGTAGGAATGGTGTTCTTTTCATCATAGGCCTTGTTGACCTCTCTCCAAATGTAACATTATGGTTGTGGCCAAAAACGTCAATTTTGGTCTCATCACTCCAAATTACCTTGTTCCAGAAGTTTTGAGGCTTGTCTCTGTGCTGTTTTGCATATTGTAGGCAAGATACTTTGTGGCATTTGCCCAGTAATGGCTTTCTTTTCGTGACTCGACCATGCAGCCAATTTTTCTTCAAGTGCCTCCTTATTGTGCATCTTGAAACAATCACACCGCTAGTTTTCAGAGAGTTCAGTATTTCAGCCGATGTTATTCGTGCGTTTTTCTTTGCATCCTGATCAATTTTCCTGGCAATTGTGGATGACATTTTTGTTGGTCTGCCTGACCTGGTTTTGTTTTTACAGAGCCCCTGATTTTCCGTTTGTTAATCACAGTTTGAACGCTGCTGATTGGCATTATCAATTACTTGGATATCTTTTTGTATCCCTTTCCTGTTTTAGACAGTTCAACTACCTTTTCCAGTAGATCCATTGACTATTCTTTTGCTTTCCCCATGACTCACAATCCAGAAACGTCAGTGGCTGGATGAAAGATGCAAGAGTCTGTCTGGATCCCAGTAACTCACTCAGCTTTTTTTTCACACACTGATTACAAGCAAACAGGTCACAGGTGAGGATGTTACTTTTAGTAGCCATTCAAACCCATTTGTGTCAACGTCTGTGCATGTTATCAGGCCAAAATCACCAGGGTATGTGAACTTTTGATCAGGGTCATTTGGATGTTTTAGGTTGTCATTATGATTTAAAAAGAGAAAACACAGTAGTTTGACAATAAATGGCTTCACCCAACCATTAACCATGAGTGGAGAAAAAGTTTTGGTGTTATCATTCATATTCTCTGAAAAAAATGGCAAGAAAGCAAAAATTCTGCCAGGGTATGTAAACTTTTGAGCACACCTGTAACTTTATTATTAACACATAAAAGCATTTAAAATATGTACGTGCAGACGGTCTTATAAATATCAATAAAGAAATTAGTGGTTATGTTTCAAATAATCCAATAGCTCAAAATATATCTAAAAAATGGCTCCAAAAACCAGTAATTGATATAGTGTTACAGGACGAATTAAAATAGATATATGATGGTAGAATAGGGGAAAGATTGCTTCTCTAAATATGGCAAAGGGTCTCAATATATAAATTTAATTCTGCAATATCACAGTGTCACCACTAATAGAGGTATATATGTAGGGAAAAAAGTGCCTAGTGCATAAAATCATAAGTCATAAAAAGTTATCTGGCTTATAATGAAAAATATACGGTATATAACACTATATGCAAATATACACCAAAGTGCAATAATAAGTATGCAAAAAGTGACTGCAAAGTGCAAAAGGAGTGCTACATATAATATGTTGCATACTGTGGCATAGATGCCTATGTCTCCCTCGTAAGAATGTAATGGATGAGCCCTTCCTGATAAGTCCACATAAGGGACCACTTAGGGTACCGTCACACTAAGCGACGCTGCAGCGATACAGACAACAATGTCGATCACTGCAGCGTCGCTGTTTGGTAGCTGGAGAGCTGTCACACAGACAGCTCTCCAGCGACCAACGATCCCGAGGTCCCCGGTAACCAGGGTAAACACCGGGTTACTAAGAGCAGGGCCGCGCTTAGTAACCCGATGTTTACCCTGGTTACCAGCGTAAACGTTAAAAAAACAAACACTACATACTTACCTTCAGCTGTCTGTCCTCCGGCGCTCTGCTTTCCTCTGCACTGTCAGCGCCGGTCAGCCGGAAAGCAGAGCGGTGACGTCACCGCTCTGCTTTCCGGCTGGCCGGCGCTGACACAGGATGCAGGAGGAGTGCAGAGAAGCAGAGCGCCGGGGACAGACAGCTGAAGGTAAGTATGTAGTGTTTGTTTTTTTAACGTTTACGCTGGTAACCAGGGTAAACATCGGGTTACTAAGCGCGGCCCTGCGCTTAGTAACCCGATGTTTACCCTGGCTACCAGTGAAGACATCGCTGGATTGGCATCACACACGCCGATCCAGCGATGTCAGCGGGAGATCCAGCGACGAAATAAAGTTCTGGGCTTTCCTCAGTGACCAACGATCTCCCAGCAGGGGCCTGATCGTTGGTCGCTGTCACACATAACAATTTCCTTAACGATATCATTGCTACGTCACAAAAAGCAACGATATCGTTAACGATATCGTTATGTGTGACGGTACCTTTAGGGATATAGGATAAGAAACTGTAAACATAAGACTGTATCACTAAAACCACATATCACCTCAGATTTTTGCATATGACATACAGTTAGGTCCATATATATTTGGACAGAGACAACATTTTTTTAATTTTGGTTACAGACATTACCACAATGAATTTTAAACAAAACAATTCAGATGCCGTTGAAGTTCAGACTTTCAGCTTTCATTTGAGAGTATCCACATTAAAATTGGATGAAGGGTTTAGGAGTTTCAGCTCCTTAACACGTGCCACCTTGTTTTTAAAGGGACCAAAAGTAATTGGACAGATTCAATAATTTTAAATAAAATGTTAATTTTTAGTACTTGGTTGAAAACCTTTTGTTGACAATGACTGCCTGAAGTCTTGAACTCATGGACATCACCAGACGCTGTGTTTCCTCCTTTTTGATGCTCTGCCAGGCCTTCACTGCGGTAGTTTTCACTTGCTGTTTGTTTGTGGGCCTTTCTGTCTGAAGTTTAGTCTTTAACAAGAGAAATGCATGCTCAATTGGGTTGAGATCAGGTGACTGACTTGGCCATTCAAGAATATTCCACTTCTTTGCTATAATAAACTCCTGGGTTGCTTTGGCTATATGTTTTGGGTCATTGTCCATCTGTAGTACGAAACGACGACCAATCAGTTTGGCTGCATTTGGCTGGATCTGAGCACACAGTATGTCTCTGAATACCTCAGAATTCATTCAGCTGCTTCTGTCCTGTGTCACATCATCAATAAACACTAGTGACCCAGTGCCACTGGCAGCCATGCATGCCCAAGCCATCACACTGCCTCCGCCGTGTGTTACAGATGATGTGGTATGCTTTGGATCATGAGCTGTACCACGCCTTCGCCATACTTTTCTCTTTCCATCATTCTGGTAGAGGTTGATCTTAGTTTCATCTGTCCAAAGAATGTTCTTCCAGAACTGTGCTGGCTTTTTTATATTTTTTTTTTAGCAAAGTCCAGTCTAGCCTTTTTATTCTTGATGCTTATGAGTTTCTTGCACCGTGCAGTGAACCCTCTGTATTTACTTTCATGCAGTCTTCTCTTTATGGTAGATTTGGATATTGATACGCCGACCTCCTGGAGAGTGTTGGTCACTTGGTTGGCTGTTGTGAAGGGGTTTCTCTTCACCATGGAGATTATTCTGCGATCATTCACCACTGTCGTCTTCCATGGGCGCCCAGGTCTTTTTGCATTGATGAGTTCACCAGTGCTTTCTTTCGTTCTCAGGATGTACCAAACTGTAGATTTTGCCACTCCTAATATTGTAGCAATTTCTCAGATGGGTTTTTTCTATTATCGCAGCTTAAGGATGGCTTGTTTCACCTGCATGGAGAGCTCCTTTGACCGCATGTTTACTTCACAGCAAAACCTTCCAAATGCAAGCAACACACCTCAAATCAACTCCAGGCCTCTTATCTGCTTAATTGAGACTGACATAACGAAGGGATTGCCCACACCTGTCCATGAAATAGCCTTGGAGTAAATTGTCCAATTACTTTTGGTCCCTTTAAAAACAGGGTGGCACATTTTAAGGAGCTGAAACTCCTAAACCCTTCATCCAATTTTTATGTGGATACCCTCAAATGAAAGCTGAAAGTCTGATCTTCAACTGCATCTGAATTGTTTTGTTTAAAATTCATTGTGGTAATGTCTATAACCAAAATTAGAAAAATGTTCTCTCCGTCCAAATATATATGGACCTAACTGTAAGTTTCACCATAGCTTCATCAGGGGACAGATAAAACAACACACGTATATAGTCACAATGAACATATGAACATACTCCAACCTTATCTTATGTATACAATTGTCTAATTTGTGCAATGATCATTTATAGGAGAGGGGGAGAAGGATCAGCTGTGACATCGCATAATGTGATTGGTGGATTCTGTTTAATTGGCTGTGTATAAAGATGTTACCTGTCATTGCAATGTTATTTGCTTAGTAAAATGCAAAAAACAACCCCAAACTGTAGATTACAACTAATTAATTATGCATGTATACCTTTGAACATAGTCTGTCAAAAAGATATGGTTCGGGGTAAATAAATACCTTTGGAGAGCAATCATCAGGCAAGAGTGACTCAGGAGGTGAAACTCCTACCTGGTCATCACTCATTTCTGGTGTGAAATGTTTTATATGTACACTAGATGGCAGCCCGATTCTAAAGAATCGGGAGTCTAGAATCCATATATACTTTATTTATTCAAATGTAAGAATAATACAATTAATAAATAATAGTAAGAAAGAACAAAAATAATAGGCAGTATATGGAGAAAACACCAAACAAAAGTTCAAAATTGGTGTGAAAATGTCACTGAACCACTTCACAACTAAATATATATAGTTTTGGTAAATGGTATTATCATTTTTTTGACGAAATTCGGCAGGAGCTTGAAGAGCAACGTCACTGGGCCCGCCTCCACGCAGTAGAAACTTGCTGTGAGGTAAAAATTCAAAAATCACACCAAAATGGCGGGCGGAGTGTATCACAGTACGGCACGTTTCTGATTGGTCGCTCGCAGCAGGCGGCAACCAATCAGACACTGGACACTGTTGACGTCACTTATCTCCGGACATTAGCTCTGGACATTAGCTCCGGACATTAGCTCCGGACATTAGCTCCGCACATTAGCTCCGGACATTAGCTCCGGATATTAGCTCCGGACAAAGCCACGGAAGTTGGCACAAATTGCAGGAAGTAGTATTCTAGGCAATTATATATTAGATTGACATTCAGGCTCATTTGGTCTAGCTCAGATATGTACTGTAAAATATTAATTGGCTTTTATTGTGAAGCATCCTGTAATATGATATACTAGATGGCAGCCCGATTCTAAAGAATCGGGAGTCTAGAATCCATATATACTTTATTTATTCAAATGTAAGAATAATACAATTAATAAATAATAGTAAGAAAGAACAAAAATAATAGGCAGTATATGGAGAAAACACCAAACAAAAGTTCAAAATTGGTGTGAAAATGTCACTGAACCACTTCACAACTAAATATATATAGTTTTGGTAAATGGTATTATCATTTTTTTGACGAAATTCGGCAGGAGCTTGAAGAGCAACGTCACTGGGCCCGCCTCCACGCAGTAGAAACTTGCTGTGAGGTAAAAATTCAAAAATCACACCAAAATGGCAGGCGGAGTGTGTCACAGTACGGCACGTTTCTGATTGGTCGCTCGCAGCAGGCGGCAACCAATCAGACACTGGACACTGTTGACGTCACTTATCTCCGGACATTAGCTCTGGACATTAGCTCCGGACATTAGCTCCGGACAAAGCCACGGAAGTTGGCACAAATTGCAGGAAGTAGTATTCTAGGCAATTATATATTAGATTGACATTCAGGCTCATTTGGTCTAGCTCAGATATGTACTGTAAAATATTAATTGGCTTTTATTGTGAAGCATCCTGTAATATGATATACTAGATGGCAGCCCGATTCTAAAGAATCGGGAGTCTAGAATCCATATATACTTTATTTATTCAAATGTAAGAATAATACAATTAATAAATAATAGTAAGAAAGAACAAAAATAATAGGCAGTATATGGAGAAAACACCAAACAAAAGTTCAAAATTGGTGTGAAAATGTCACTGAACCACTTCACAACTAAATATATATAGTTTTGGTAAATGGTATTATCATTTTTTTGACGAAATTCGGCAGGAGCTTGAAGAGCAACGTCACTGGGCCCGCCTCCACGCAGTAGAAACTTGCTGTGAGGTAAAAATTCAAAAATCACACCAAAATGGCAGGCGGAGTGTGTCACAGTACGGCACGTTTCTGATTGGTCGCTCGCAGCAGGCGGCAACCAATCAGACACTGGACACTGTTGACGTCACTTATCTCCGGACATTAGCTCTGGACATTAGCTCCGGACATTAGCTCCGGACAAAGCCACGGAAGTTGGCACAAATTGCAGGAAGTAGTATTCTAGGCAATTATATATTAGATTGACATTCAGGCTCATTTGGTCTAGCTCAGATATGTACTGTAAAATATTAATTGGCTTTTATTGTGAAGCATCCTGTAATATGATATACTAGATGGCAGCCCGATTCTAAAGAATCGGGAGTCTAGAATCCATATATACTTTATTTATTCAAATGTAAGAATAATACAATTAATAAATAATAGTAAGAAAGAACAAAAATAATAGGCAGTATATGGAGAAAACACCAAACAAAAGTTCAAAATTGGTGTGAAAATGTCACTGAACCACTTCACAACTAAATATATATAGTTTTGGTAAATGGTATTATCATTTTTTTGACGAAATTCGGCAGGAGCTTGAAGAGCAACGTCACTGGGCCCGCCTCCACGCAGTAGAAACTTGCTGTGAGGTAAAAATTCAAAAATCACACCAAAATGGCAGGCGGAGTGTGTCACAGTACGGCACGTTTCTGATTGGTCGCTCGCAGCAGGCGGCAACCAATCAGACACTGGACACTGTTGACGTCACTTATCTCCGGACATTAGCTCTGGACATTAGCTCCGGACATTAGCTCCGGACATTAGCTCCGGACAAAGCCACGGAAGTTGGCACAAATTGCAGGAAGTAGTATTCTAGGCAATTATATATTAGATTGACATTCAGGCTCATTTGGTCTAGCTCAGATATGTACTGTAAAATATTAATTGGCTTTTATTGTGAAGCATCCTGTAATATGATATACTAGATGGCAGCCCGATTCTAAAGAATCGGGAGTCTAGAATCCATATATACTTTATTTATTCAAATGTAAGAATAATACAATTAATAAATAATAGTAAGAAAGAACAAAAATAATAGGCAGTATATGGAGAAAACACCAAACAAAAGTTCAAAATTGGTGTGAAAATGTCACTGAACCACTTCACAACTAAATATATATAGTTTTGGTAAATGGTATTATCATTTTTTTGACGAAATTCGGCAGGAGCTTGAAGAGCAACGTCACTGGGCCCGCCTCCACGCAGTAGAAACTTGCTGTGAGGTAAAAATTCAAAAATCACACCAAAATGGCAGGCGGAGTGTGTCACAGTACGGCACGTTTCTGATTGGTCGCTCGCAGCAGGCGGCAACCAATCAGACACTGGACACTGTTGACGTCACTTATCTCCGGACATTAGCTCTGGACATTAGCTCCGGACATTAGCTCCGGACAAAGCCACGGAAGTTGGCACAAATTGCAGGAAGTAGTATTCTAGGCAATTATATATTAGATTGACATTCAGGCTCATTTGGTCTAGCTCAGATATGTACTGTAAAATATTAATTGGCTTTTATTGTGAAGCATCCTGTAATATGATATATACTGTATATGTCTGGATCCTAGGATTTAAAGTGAGTGTCCAGTGAAAAGAAGAAATCATCTATCTGCGGAATAGGTGATAATTGGCTAAACGGTGGGTGTCCCACCACTGGAACCGCAACCGATCAGCAGATCCGGAATTTTTATCCCTGATGGAGAACTTCTATCCCAGTTACAAAATAGCATGACAGATTGGGTGTTAGACCGTTAATTCTTTTTGGGGCTGTCAGAAAAGCAGAACGCAGCGCTCAGCAACCCCATTTGGAATGAATCGAGCTGCGGTCGAGCATGTGTACAGCCGCTGCATTCTAACAGGAATACCAGTTCCCTGTGCTGCTGATTGGTGCAGATCCCAGCACTCGCACTTACACCAATCAACAAGTTATCACCTATCCTGTGGATAGGAGATAACTTGTTTTCACTGAACAACCCCTCGAATGTTGTACAATATTTTGTCAAAGGCAGAGAAATTCATAGTTGAAACACTTGACTTTTTTTCTAGGGCCAACATCAGTCTGTGGTTTCTCAGGACGTGACCTGTCATATGGCAGTGTCCGTTTAGCAGATCTCAGAATTTATAAATTTAGACCTCATACCTGACCTCAAAGATTAGTACCAAGATCAGACTCCACTTATTATTTACCCCTCCTTGATCCAGGCCACTCTTTAGGAGTTTTGGCTCCTCTTGCCAAATTGGAGACAGTTCTGGCAAATTTAAATCTGTTGGTTACTATGGATATCAGTATGGGTATGGATTTGTCTGAAGAAGCAACAATGTAGCCCTGTAGTGCTAGGTCTTGGGTACAAATCCCACCAAGGACAAAATCTGCAAGCAGTTAGCATGTCCTCCCCATGTTTACATGGGTTTCCCATGGATACTTGTTTTTTTCTACCACATTCCAAAGACATATCTATAGGGAATTTAGATTGTGAGCCACAATGGGGACAATAATGCTAATGTCTGTAATGTTTTGTAGAATATGAAGATGCTATAGAAGAGAGTAAAACAAATAAATAAATAATAAAAGAGCAAAAAAATGTAAATGACATGTATAAGATAGATCTCACGCTTGAGAGTTGTTTTTTTAAAATAAATATTAAGTACTAGCTGAAGAGCCCGGCGTTGCCCAGACATAGTAACTAACTGTGGTTAGTTCTAACAAATTATAATGATTCCAGGGCTGCTGAGCGCAGATGGAAAAGATCCCACTCCAACGAGCACTTCATCGCATTCAAACAGTCCCTCACTACTTTCAAGACCACACTCGCCACAGCTAAACAAACCTACTTCTCATCTCTCATATCCTCTCTCTCTCACAACCCTAAACAGTTATTCAACACCTTCAATTCTCTCCTCCGTCCCCCAGCACCTCCTCCCTCCCCACTTATCTCTGCTGAAGACTTTGCCTCATTTTTCAAGCAGAAGATTGATAGCATCAGAGACAGTTTTGGTCAACAACCCCCAGAGCTCTTCCTCCCGATTTCCCAGCCCTCCACCTCCAAAACCAACTTCTCCACCATTACAGAAGATCAACTCTCCACTCTACTCTCAAGATCACATCTCACCACCTGTGCACTTGACCCGCTCCCATCCCACCTCATCCCAAACCTCACCACAATCTTCATCCCAACCCTAACCCATCTCTTCAACCTATCACTAACAACTGGTGTTTTCCCCTCAAGCTTTAAACATGCCTCCATCACACCTATCCTCAAAAAGCCCTCTCTTGACCCATCCTCTGTATCTAGCTATCGCCCTATATCACTTCTCCCCTATGCCTCAAAACTACTGGAACAACACATCTACCTTGAACTGTCCTCCCATCTCTCTTCTTGCTCCCTCTTTGACCGCCTACAATCTGGCTTCCGGTCACACCATTCCACCGAAACTGCCCTAACTAAAGTCACCAATGACCTCTTAACCGCCAAGAGCAAGCGACACTACTCTGTCCTCCTCCTCCTCGACCTGTCGGCTGCCTTTGACACAGTGGACCATTCCCTATTATTACAAACCCTCTCATCCCTTGGCATCGCAGACTTGGCCCTATCCTGGATCTCATCATACCTAACAGACCGGACATTCAGCGTCTCCCACTCACACACCACCTCCTCACCTCGCCCCCTATCTGTCGGAGTCCCACAAGGTTCAGTCCTTGGGCCCTTGCTCTTCTCCATTTACACCTTTGGCCTGGGACAGCTCATAGAATCTCATGGCTTTCAGTATCACCTCTATGCTGACGACACACAGATCTACATCTCTGGACCAGATATCGCCTCCCTTCTAACCAGAATCCCTCAATGTCTGTCCACTATTTCATCCTTCTTCTTCGCTAGATTTCTGAAACTTAACATGGACAAAACAGAATTCATCATCTTTCCCCCCATCTCACGCGACCCCCCCAACGAACCTATCCATTACAGTAAATGGCTGCCCACTCTCCCCAGTCCCACAAGCTCGCTGCCTCGGGGTAATCCTTGACGCTGATCTCTCCTTCAAACCACATATCCAAACCCTTTCCACTTCCTGCCGACTTCAACTCAAAAATATTTCACGAATCCGTTCATTCCTCAACCATGAATCTGCAAAAACCCTAGTCCATGCCCTCATCATCTCTCGCCTTGACTACTGCAACCTCCTGCTCTGTGGCCTCCCCTCTAACACTCTCGCACCCCTCCAATCTATTCTAAACTCTGCTGCCCGACTAATCCACCTGTCCCCCCGCTATTCCCCGGCCTCTCCCCTCTGTCAATCCCTTCACTGGCTTCCCATTACCCAGAGACTCCACTACAAAACCCTAACCATGACGTACAAAGCCATCCACAACCTGTCTCCTCCATACATCTGTGACCTCGTCTCCTGGTACTTACCTACCCGCAACCTCCGATCCTCACAAGATCTCCTACTCTACTCCCCTCTTATCTCCTCTTCCCACAATCGTATACAAGATTTCTCTCGCGTATCACCCCTACTCTGGAACCCTCTACCACAACACATCAGACTCTCGCCTACAATCGAAACTTTCAAAAAGAACCTGAAGACCCACCTCTTCAGACAAGCCTACAACCTGCAGTTACCACCGATCGACCAAACCGCTGCATGACCATCTCTACCCTCACCTACTGTATTCTCACCCATCCCTTGTAGATTGTGAGCCTTCGCGGACAGGGTCCTCATTCCTCCTGTACCAGTTATGACTTGTATTGTTTAAGATTATTGTACTTGTTTTCATTATGTATAACCCTCCTCACATGTAAAGCGCCATGGAACAAATGGCGCTATAACAATAAATAATAATAATAATATTGCACATAAAAACATTTTACATCATATATTCAACACTACAGATTTGCAACACAAATTAACTAAATGATTATACAAGTAATTATAGTATTTTTGTTTGGTGACGTTACTCCGGCCCCAGCCTGTGGTGACCCCTCCAACCCTGGTCCCCGCCATTGGTGACATCTCCAACCCTGGCTCCCACCTGTGTTCCTGTGGTGACCCCTCCAGCCCTGGTCCCCACCATTGGTGACACCTCCATCCCTGGCTCCCACCTGTGTTCCTGTGGTGACCCCTCAAGCCCTGGCCCCTGCCTGCGGTGACCCCTCAAACCCCAGCCACCACCAGTGTTGACCCCTCCAATCCCTGGCCCCGCTTGTGGTGACCCCTCAGTACACAGTATCTGCTGTGTGTACACGTTGTCTTTTGTGTGTACATGGTGGCTGCTGTGTGTACACGGTGGCTGCTGTGTGTACACGGTAGCTGCTGGCTGCACGCGGTGGCTGCTGTCAGTACATGGTGGCTGCTGTCTGTACACAGTGGCTGCTGTCAGCACACTGTGTCTGTTGTTAGTACATGGAGACTGCTGTCTGTACACAGTATCGCCCACGTATCGCTGCTGTGCTTGGCACCGGTGGGTATGTGAATGCCCTAAGTCTCATGTTTCCCCTCTTGGACACAATGCTGTGGTTGCCATTACCGTGGCCTGCAGCGGACTGTACATACACAAACAGCGGGCAGAAGACACCGATCTGCGGTTCCATCTCACACTGTTTACACGGTCGGCGTATTGGGGTCAGATGAGGCGGTGTGTGCGGATGTCATGTATTTCCTCCGCCCCCCTGCTGAATTCCCACCCCTCTTCTCCTCCCTGTTTCCCTCTCTCATTACCTCCTCTCTGGATCCCGCTGTTCTCCGTCCCTTTGTCAGCAGCCTCTGGCCGCAGTGGTGCCCCGGAGCACAGCTGTGAAGCGCTCCTGCTGCGGATACTGAGCTGCTGCTGCCGCCTCTGTCACTGATTGTGCAGCTCAGAGCTCAGCAGCGCACCCTGGGGATGGGCGCACCAGCCGCCTCAGAGTGTGGAGTGGGTGTGGCTTCATACATACATACATACACACACATACACACACATACATACATACACTCAGCTTTATATATATAGATAGGAGAGATCCCAAGCTCGAGGTTAAGACAAGACTCCATAGCTATATATAGTTATAGAGAACACATTATTGTTCTATATTGGGCATATGCTTCATAAGAGAAAGTCCAGCACCTGGGGTACAAATATAGTTCACATATTGGCAGTTTCAAAACGTGTGCAAAACTCCAGCGCGTTTTGAGCTGAACACAGCCCTTGTTTATGTTGCGAACAATATCTGTGTTGAACTAGAAACGTATTGGCGTCTTGCACACGTTTTGCAGCTGCCAATATGTGAATTATATTTTTTAAGAATGACATGCCATATAATATGATTAAATTAGACTGAAAACATGTCACGGAAAAGCCAGCCTTACCAACACCAAGCCAGATTACCAATGCACTAGCAGCATGCTGCAGACCCCCATGATAAAGGCGGGGGCAGCACAGGTGCTAAATGCTGATGCAGACAGCCACTCACAAACCTACTAATTCATGGAGGGGATGGCTGGATAGCATTAAACATGCACCCAGATGGAGCTTGCACAGGATGCCAGTCACACTGATACGTGTGATGCACAGTGTTTGACTTTCAGCCTATTGATGACGCCCATACTATTAGATCAGGCGGGCTGTCCAGCACTATATAAGTCCACCCCGCAAGGGCAGACACACCAGTACACCCAACCAAAACTAAAGGGCCTGGCTGCGTCCTTCATAAACATAGAAAAAAGTGGAATAAGAAAGATGAGTAATATATAAGCTAAATACATGACATGGGGTATTGCTCGATATTTTGACCAAAATAGGTAAGCTCACAACCCACGTCAAGGGTCCCCACACTTGCGAGTCCTAACACTAAAACTGAAAATAGCTAACAGAACAAAATGATAAATTTCGATGTGTAAAACTGGTGTTGGTAAGGCTGGATCTTTTTTCTGATCTTTTTTAAAATTCTTGTTCTATACAATAACTGAGACTGGTCACTAAATACACAGTTCTTTACTCACCGTACATCACTGCGCTCAATACTTCTCTACAAGATTATTAATTTGTTTCTCCTACTGAGAGCAATCAATCTTTTCTAAACTGGCTGACACGGTACCAAACCTTTTTCTTTTCTCAATACTTCTCTTTCCCTAAAAGTTGATCTTCGCATTTCCTCCCATGCCCATTAATGTCTCTCATTCAGCACCTCTTTCTGAAACACAAGTAGATCTTTATCTATCCTTATCTTCTTATTTCCTTTAGGCTTCCTTTTCATCTATATCTTTTTGCAGGAAACCTACTGAGACTTAACCTATGGTTTCCCATTTCTGCTTCTTCGGCATTCCCCAGAGTTATTTTCATCAGTGATTCCGTAAGTGAAAAAGCTCCTTGTACCTCGGACAATGAAGTAACCGCTGACCCCACCTTAGGCTTACAGTGATTGTCCACTTCATCTTTATTTGAACACTAGATGGTGGCCCGATTCTAACGCATCGGGTATTCTAGAATATGCATGTCCACGTAGTATATTGCACAGCCACGTAGTATATTGCACAGCCCACGTAGTATATTGCACAGCCCACGTAGTATATTGCCCAGCAACGTAGTATATTGCCCAACCACGTACAGGTCCTTCTCAAAAAATTAGCATATAGTGTTAAATTTCATTATTTACCATAATGTAATGATTACAATTAAACTTTCATATATTATAGATTCATTATCCACCAACTGAAATTTGTCAGGTCTTTTATTGTTTTAATACTGATGATTTTGGCATACAACTCCTGATAACCCAAAAAACCTGTCTCAATAAATTAGCATATCAAGAAAAGGTTCTCTAAACGACCTATTACCCTAATCTTCTGAATCAACTAATTAACTCTAAACACATGCAAAAGATACCTGAGGCTTTTATAAACTCCCTGCCTGGTTCATTACTCAAAACCCCCATCATGGATAAGACTAGCGACCTGACAGATGTCAAGAAGGCCATCATTGACACCCTCAAGCAAGAGGGTAAGACCCAGAAAGAAATTTCTCAACAAATAGGCTGTTCCCAGAGTGCTGTATCAAGGCACCTCAATGGTAAGTCTGTTGGAAGGAAACAATGTGGCAGAAAACGCTGTACAACAAGAAGAGGAGACCAGACCCTGAGGAAGATTGTGGAGAAGGACCGATTCCAGACCTTGGGGAACCTGAGGAAGCAGTGGACTGAGTCTGGTGTGGAAACATCCAGAGCCACCGTGCACAGGCGTGTGCAGGAAATGGGCTACAGAGAAGCAGCACTGGACTGTTGCTAAGTGGTCCCAAGTACTTTTTTCTGATGAAAGCAAATTTTGCATGTCATTCGGAAATCAAGGTGCCAGAGTCTGGAGGAAGACTGGGGAGAAGGAAATGCCAAAATGCCTGAAGTCCAGTGTCAAGTACCCACAGTCAGTGATGGTGTGGGGTGCCATGTCAGCTGCTGGTGTTGGTCCACTGTGTTTCATCAAGGGCAGGGTCAATGCAGCTAGCTATCAGGAGATTTTGGAGCACTTCATGCTTCCATCGGCTGAAATGCTTTATGGAGATGAAGATTTCATTTTTCAGCATGACCTGGCACCTGCTCACAGTGCCAAAACCACTGGTAAATGGTTTACTGACCATGGTATTACTGTGCTCAATTGGCCTGCCAACTCTCCTGACCTGAACCCCATAGAGAATCTGTGGGATATTGTGAAGAGAAAGTTGAGAGACGCAAGAACCAACACTCTGGATGAGCTTAAGGCCGCTATTGAAGCATCCTGGGCCTCCATAACATCTCAGCAGTGTCACAGGCTGATTGCCTCCATGCCACGCCGCATTGAAGCAGTCATTTCTGCCAAAGGATTCCCGACCAAGTATTGAGTGCATAACTGAACATTATTATTTGATGGTTTTTTTGTTTGTTATTAAAAAACACTTTTATTTGATTGGATGGGTGAAATATGCTAATTTATTGAGACAGGTTTTTTGGGTTATCAGGAGTTGTATGCCAAAATCATCAGTATTAAAACAATAAAAGACCTGACAAATTTCAGTTGGTGGATAATGAATCTATAATATATGAAAGTTTAATTGTAATCATTACATTATGGTAAATAATGAAATTTAACACTATATGCTAATTTTTTGAGAAGGACCTGTAGTATATTGCCCAACCACGTAGTATGTTGCCCAGCCACGTAGTATATTGCCCAGTCACGTAGTACATTGCCCAGCAACGTAGTATATTGCCCAGCAACGTAGTATATTGCCCAGCAACGTAGTATATTGCCCAACCACGTAGTATATTGCCCAACCATATAGTATATTGCCCAGTCACGTAGTATATTGCCCAGCCACGTAGTATATTGGCCAGCCACGTAGTATATTGCCCAGCAACGTAGTATATTGCCCAGCCACGTAGTATATTGCCCAACCACGTAGTATATTGCCCAGCCACGTAGTATATTGCCCTGTCACGTAGTACATTGCCCAGCAACGTAGTATATTGCCCAGCAACGTAGTATATTGCCCAACCACGTAGTATATTGCCCAACTATATAGTATATTGCCCAGTCACGTAGTATATTGCCCAGCCACGTAGTATATTGCCCAACCACGTAGTACATTTCCCAGCAACGTAGTATATTGCCCAGCAACGTAGTATATTGCCCAACCACGTAGTATATTGCCCAACCATATAGTATATTGCCCAGTCACGTAGTATATTGCCCAGCCACGTAGTATATTGGCCAGCCACGTAGTATATTGCCCAGCCACGTAGTATATTGCCCTGTCACGTAGTACATTGCCCAGCAACGTAGTATATTGCCCAGCAACGTAGTATATTGCCCAACCACGTAGTACATTTCCCAGCAACGTAGTATATTGCCCAGCAACGTAGTATGTTGCCCAACCACGTAGTATATTGCCCAACCATATAGTATATTGCCCAGTCACGTAGTATATTGCCCAGCCACGTAGTATATTGGCCAGCCACATAGTATATTGCCCAGCAACGTAGTATATTGCCCAACCACGTAGTACATTTCCCAGCAACGTAGTATATTGCCCAGCAATGTAGTATATTGCCCAACCACGTAGTATATTGCCCAACCATATAGTATATTGCCCAGTCTTGTAGTATATTGCCCAGCCACGTAGTATATTGGCCAGCCACGTAGTATATTGCCCAGTGACGTAGTATATTGCCCAGTCACGTAGTATATTGCCCAGCAACGTAGTATATTGCCCAACTACATAGTATATTGCCCAGTCACGTAGTATATTGACCAGTTACGTAGTATATTGCACAGCCACGCAGTATATTGCCCAGTTACGTAGTATATTGCCCAGTGATGTAGTATACAGCACAGAGCCACGTAGTATATTGCAAGATTGCCTTGTGCAGGCATGTACTACGGAGGACAGAGAATGAACTTCAATCCAATATTGCAGCCAGCGGGTAAGGAAAGGGTGAATCAAACACCCGAAAACCCCGCCCCTATGGCTGAAGATTGTTCCCTCCAAATTCAGGTGACAGAGTCCCTTTAATGTCACTTTTCTGGTGGGGTGCCCATACTTATGCACCTGTCAAATTTTGTTTGAATGCAGATTGCACATTTTCTGTTAGTACAATAAACCTCATTTGAAGGCAGAAACATTACTGTGTCCAACAGTTATTAGATATATGAAACTGAAATAGCTGTTGCAAAAAACAAACAAACTATTTTTATAAAACATTAAGCTTAAGATTAATTGGGGTGCCTAAACTTTTTCATATAACTGTATTTATCTATTATCTATCTCATATCTATCTATCTATCTATGTATTTTTCTTTGTATATAACATATATTTTTTTTATTTATCTGCATTATCTATCAATCTATCTCTCTAGCTATCTCTCTCTTTCTATTTATCTCTCTATCTAACCAATAGATAGATATCAAACCGGAGAAAGGCTCAGTTGAGCCAAACGTCGCCATGCAATATGTATCTACTGTATTCTCACCCATCCCTTGTAGATTGTGAGCCTTCGCAGGCAGGGTCCTCTCTCCTCCTGTATCAGTTATGACTTGTATTGTTTAAGATTATCTAGAGAGATATATATCTCTCTAACTAACCCATATATATCTATCAATCTATTGGTTAAATAGAGAGATAAATTTCTATCTATCCCATATTTATCTAATTATCTATCTATCTCTCTATCTATGTATCTTCCGTGATAATACCATCCCTTTAAGGATAACATCTAATCCTTCAGGATTTATATTTAATAAAGAGAGAGCATGTAATGCTTGGTAAGGTCTTTTGTTTTATGCTGCAATATTGGCCAGCTGTTGTATCATTGCAAAGGACAGTGCGTCCATCACAAGGATGTCTCAATTACTTTGTAATTTTGCAAGCATAACATTTGCCAAAAAAAAATAATAAAGAATGTGCCTGGACAAGCGATAATCTCCAGTGTTACCGTCACTCTGTGCTGTTAGAAGTGGCGACGCTTTCAGTATCTTGCTTTGTGGTCGCTGCTGGTGATGATGCGTGAAAATCAGACTGCAGTAAGAAGAGCTCCGGGCGCACGACCCAACGTGACAGCCAGCCGTCGAGAGGCCTCCTATAGTCAGATCTGCCCACATCTCCCGGGTACGGAGGGCACAGAGAGCTGGGTCATGGTGCTACAACTAGTCACAAAGTATTCTGCTAGTAATTGCTGAAATCAATTAAACGATGACATAATCAACCACTGATTGTTCATGTAAAGAAAACAGCTTGTATTATTTAAGAAGCCTTGCAGTGTCTTCTAATGTGCAAAATGATTATTACTCTTCTTACCCGACTAGGTTAATGGTTTTAAAATTATGCAAAATTCATTATGTTGTTTTTCCCAAGACTCCGGCTTCACTATTCTATGATGAAACATGACAAGCAGAGGAATTCTTCTATGGCTGACATATTTGAAGGTTGTGTAAGCTTTTGAACCATTTTCCTATTATGTGCCAGTCTTCGTACCATGCTGACCTCTTCTCTTTATAATAAATTTTAAACTGCAGAATTTATACCAGAATCATACCATCCGAATAACCCAGAGATTGCACACATTACAATATATGAGTTTTGTCTATCATCATTCTATGCCTAAGGGCTCGTTCAGACGAGTATATAATAAGGATGTGTGCTGTCCAAATAAAAATCAGACAGCACATGGACCATTGTAATTTAGCAGGGCTGTTCAGATAGCAGTTTTTAGGCAGCATGAACCATTCATTTCCGAATATTGGATGAGACTCGCCCAATCAAGTTCATGGCTGCATGAAAAATAATCGGATCCCCTATGGGAACAACATGCAACACTAGAACAATAATAACTTATAAAGTGAAATACACAGAAATCTGAGGAAAAGGCACAGGCCTATAAATGTGTTCACAGAGACACACAGAATAGACAGAAGAAAATAATAAAAACCACACAACAACTGGAGAACTTGAAAAAATGTTCCTGACCCTAAACATAAAAAGAGTAAAGAGTACTGGGGAGGAAGACACACAAACAAACCATAAGAAAAGCAAAAGAGATTAACTAGATAAAATAATCCTAGCTGAGGAGCTGGATCTCCATATATATCTGTCTTGAAATATAGCCAGCAAAGGTGCAGGTGCAAGGGGAGAATAAAGAGCCACCCCCAAGAAGTGGTAGTACAGAAAAATTGGGAAGTCACAGACACCTGAATAGAAGCACAAAAGAAAGGAAAGAAAAATGTAATGCCACTGCAAGGCAGTTGCAAGCAACCTCCACCAGGGGGTGCAGGTAAGGGGAAAAAGGTAGCACTTACCCTGTAGCACCACAATGCAAAGCGCGGAGTGCCACTAGGAGGCGGCAGAGAAGTCAGACAGGCCCGTCAGCAACAAACAGGAAGACGAAGTACCAGAGGTCACAGCAATGCATGTGGTCAGAGACAAGCCAGAAATCGGACCAGATGGGTGCGTGGGATCCAAAACGTGAGACAGAAAATGTAGTCGGGGTACCAGCTAGAGAGTCAAAGCCAGACGGGAAGCGTAGTAACAGAGACGGAAAGCTGGAAGCAGGGTTCCGAATTCAAGCCGAGTCATACACTGTAGGAAACCACCAAACACACACTAAGTCATGGATAGGGAACGGGTCAGGCACATATACGGGTAGTCAGAGGCAGAAGGATCACTAGGGGATACAGGTCAGCTGAACAAGCCAGGAACTGGTACTATCATTGACAAATGCTAGCAGAAATGGCACCAATAAATATCCAGCCAGAACCAAAGAGAGGCAGGAAAGGTTAACCCCACCATAACCAGACCAGTGAATGAAAAGCAAGAAGCAAACCCTGACCTGGATCATGAAAAAAACACAAAAGAACCAATAGCAGATGGAAAAAAACAAACTGGCTGTGGCTCAGTAGAAAGGGAACCCGACCACGCAACAAGAGGTCACCGGATACAGTCCTGAAACCAAAATATGACAGAAGTCAGGGTATCTGTTGCTGTTTGTTTTATATTTTGTGTGATACTTCGGGATATGAAATGTAGATGACTTGTTTTTCAGGATCTCTGCCTTCATCCATTGTCTTAGATGAGAAAAAGGCGTGTAATAGGAAATTCACCCACTGGCAAAACACATTTTTCTAGTTTCATTGACGGGAAAGAGTGAGCAGGGGACAATGAAATGCGTTGTTGAAAATCTACAACTATCATGCTGAACTTCAGAAACAGATGATGATGAGGTGAACCCAATGCTTTCCCTACTTTGGGCGTCTAAGAGAACTTGACATGCCATTTAAACTTTTGATTATTAGACAGAATTGTCAATTCAGCTAAATTAAACAGGCATTAAAAAAATAAATTAAAACCGGACAATTTTTTCTAATCTGTTTTTATTTTCTGACTTGAGATGTTTTCATTCTGTCTTGAGTACTTGATTATGGGGGGTGACCATTTTGTCTGAGCGAATTTTTTTTTTTATTACAGATATGCTTTACAGCAGTTTCCACAACAATCAGTAGACAGAATGTGACCATCTGACCTATGGGGTATCTGTGCAGTGGTCACTGTACAGGAAGGGGGAAGCCGAGTCAGTTAGTTATTGAATGGTGGATACCATGTTATCTATACCTAGGTGTTAAGGTACCGTCACATTTAGCGACACTGCAGCGATATAGACAACGATGCCGATCGCTGCAGCGTCGCTGTTTAGGTCGCTAGGAGACGTCAAAGACCGGCAACAGCTGAACGATGCAGGAGCGATCCAGTGACGTACTTATCGTTCTCACTGGTTGTTCGCTCCATGAAAAAACATTGCAGGCATCATTGCTTTTGCTGTCAGACATGACGATACACGCCAACCTGACGACCAAATACAGTCCCGACTTCTAGCTCCGACCAGCGATGGCACAGCGGGATCCTGATCGCTGCTGCGTGTCAAACACAACGAGATCGCTATCCAGGACGCTGCAACGTCACGGATCGCTGTCGTTCTCGTTCTAAAGTTGCTCAGTGTGAAGGTACCTTTACCTTTTATTTTAATCCTGCCTGAGGGGATAATGAAATGACTACTAAAATGGGATCTGTACAGAACAAGAAGCGTCAGCCTGTTTAAAATCAGAGAAAAAATGTAGAGAAGGGATTAAAAGTCTTTGCAGCTCTGCAGTTACATGACAGCTGTATGAGGAATGGATCAAGATTGCAAGACATTATAGAAAGACATTTTAGAATAGTTTAGTTTAGCAAAAACTGAAAAAATGTTGTATACAGCTACATACAGAGAAGCTGGCAAAATGCCACAGAAACATTCATGTGATGTCTTAATGTGGAAAAGAATTTATTTCTCAAACAAACAACAAAGTTGACTTCGCTTGTATTTGTGTCTTTACTTTTCTGTATATTTATTACTACCAGTAAGGCCTCTTTCACACGTCCAGATAATTTCAGTACCGGAGAAATTGGTACCGGAGTTATCCATGTCCGTGTGCTCACGTAGCACATCAGTGTGGCACACGTGCGGCAGCCGTGTGCCGACTGAGGACCACACGGACTGTGCAGGAGACAGCGCTACAGTTAAGCGCTGTCCCCTGCTTTTGGTGCTGAAGCCGGCATTCATTCCTTCTCCCCAGCAGCGTTCACTGGAGAGAAGGAATGAAAAATCAAGTTTTTTTTTGTGTTAAAAATAAAGTTTGTGGGTCACCTCCCGCCTCCCATCCCCTGTGCGCCCGCCTGCTTGCCGAGAAATACTCACCCAGCTCCTGCGATGTATGCTCTCAGCGCCGGCAGCAGGTCCTGTGTGAACGGTCACATGGTACTGCTCATTACAGTGATGAATATGTGCATATTCAGTTGATCTTGTTTGGTTAGTGTTATCCTAAACACTTCTGCCTCACACTTACCTGGGTGGGGAAAGAACAGATAAGGGTTAATAATGATCTGCACCTTCAGGAGTAATCCGTGTGACATAGATAGACCAGTGTGCACCTACTTTGATGGATTGGGTAGGTGACCACAGTCCCTAGTCACTACATGATGCTTACATAATGAATTACATAGTGAAGTGCAGCAAAAAGATTCACAGGACCCTGCTCTAGCGGCTAAACTAGTAGTCTGAGTAGTAGTCCTGGCATGATATCATGGATGCATTATGTAATGTGTGCCATGTCAACAAGTCAGAAGAGGCCATGGAGATGTTGAGTGGTAGAAGCAGGTTTGACAAGCTCTGGTACAATGACCTCAGACTACTGCTGTGGACCAGGATCCTGCAAAGATTTTTTGCTCAACTCAATTATACTGTATTTTTTTTAATGAATTTGCAAAGTAAGTGCTCCAGCCTCATCGGGTCTTAGGAATCTATTTAAAGATGCTGTCCACTATTGGACAACCTTTTCTTAAATATTATATCATAATTACTATTCCCCAGTGTAAAATAAAAATAACAGATTCTGCCCTCCCACATTTGTCCATTGCAGCAATGTCAGCGTCGGGTATCCCAGGGTTTGAGTGAGATTGTTATGCCACACTCGTAAGCACTGCAGCCAGTCAGGGGCCGAAAGTGCTGCAGTTCCCACTCGTCCTTCGTCTGAAGGCTACGTGAGGGAAGCTGCACATCAGAAGCTGCTGATTGACCGCAGAGCCCAGTTGGCATAACAATGTCACGCAAGCCCCGGGAGTCCTGGTGGAGGTGCACAACATGAGCATCTGTTATTGTTATTTTACATTGGGGAATATAGTGTATAAGAAGGGCTTGTCCGAGTAGGGGAGAACCCCTTTAAACATCTATGTCGCTTGTATTGTGAAATCTGGTGATAGATCTGCTATAAGATTTTTTTTCACCAGATATCATTTTATGGGATGATTGCATTTATCATTACATTATATAATCTTGATTAAAAAAAAGTAGTATCTTTTAATAGTGTAATGTACATTATAATTCTCAGGGCATACTACTAAGGGACAAAAGAACAATGTCTAAGCATTTTGTAAGCCAGCAGGAAACATACAAGGTGCAAACTTTTTTTTAATTTGTATTAAATAGTAGGAAAAATAATATTTATTTTGGGAATCAAACAACAAAATTAGAACATTATTAAAAGGTAAGTAACATGCCAACGCACTGTGCACTATTTTTATTAGTCTTCATAAATCATCTGTTCCCTGTGCAGCAATAATACATTTATCTTTACTCTTCAAATATATTTTAATATTTATCTACAAATGATATAAGCTCAGTTTTGGCCACAGCGGTTGATGTTTTGTACAAAGTGGCACCGAGTCAAACTGTTTGCAATATCTTTTCGTGTACATTAAATATTTGCTTTTGCAGGTTCTTCTTGACATTGAATTGTGCTTATCTGGCTGGTAAATATTATATCCAAGCTGTTCTGCGGCTCTGCTATCCTCCGTTGTACTTCATGTAATGTGTGAGAAGCCGAGCTGTTACTGCTGCGCATCTTCAGAACTTTATATTAATAAACATTAGATTTTTTTTTCTTCCATTTCTCTCTCCATGGTGACAATTTGCGAAATGCTGTTTGTAATGTAAGAATTCCGCAAAAAGACATTATTTTTTTAAGATACTTTATTTTATGCTACTAGATCATAACCATAAGTGATAGTTTATGACTACCTTTCATACACTTATGTTCTTCAGGTGTGTATATTCCATCAATATTTGTAGGAGCTTCCAGTATCACTCTTTTTTTTTCATGGCATTTTGCTCAATATTTTCAGAAAGTCGGTAATGTGTTTGTTTAGAACTTTCTACGCAGAAGAGTGTCTTATTCCATATCATTATAAGGGCTCGCTTGTATTATTGTCACGCATTCGTTTTGTAGAAGGAAATCCTGTGTCCGGAATCTGAAAACTTCCTTTTCTTGTGTGTTGGATATGTAATCTTGAAGGAGAAAGAAATATATGCAGCTATAGATGTATACCCGACACACTGCCAATTTTGAAAATATTCTCAAGATATTGAGTAATGTAATTTTTTATCGTAGGTAAACTTCATCTGTGAGAAACAGAATCTAAAAATAACAATTAATTCATTAAATTGCATTTTATTGCATGAAATAAGTATGTGATCACCTACCAACCAGTAAGAATTCTGGCTCTCACAGATCTGTTGGAACTCATTACCTGTATAAAAGACACCTGTCCATACACTCAATCAATCACAAAACCTCCCCACCATGGCCAAGACCAAAGAGCTGTCTAAGGACACCAGGGACAATATTGTAGACCTGCACAAGGCTGTGCTGGGTTATAGGATGATAAGCAAGCAGCTTGGTGAGAAGGCAACATTGGTGACATTGCTATATCCATTTATGTGTTAGTTTTCAACATTCGCTGGGCCAAATATTTAGCATGTTTCGTCATGGGTAGTCAAATTTTGCCTAAAATGTTAATATAGTGTGTTTTTTGGTTAAAACCACCAGGCAACTACCCACAGCAATGCTAATATCCTGGTGATAAAACCTTCTCTGTAAGTAAAGATCAGCACGCAGCCTGATAAGTGACGCATTGTTGAAATCTGTGTTTTGACCCCTACTTATAATAATAATAATTTTTATTTATATAGCGCCAACATATTCCGCAGCACTTTACAATTAAATTACTTCATGATGTCCTCGGATTACGTAGCAAAACCTGCTGACAGCTTTCATTTAAGTTGAGGCATCTGAAGCAAGAGGAATAGACAAGTGTATGGGAGGCCAGAGCATTTCCAAAACCTCAGGTCATGTGTGACTTTTCCCATAAGCAGTTCTTTACCAAAAGTGGCCAAAGGAAGTAACAACAGGCTCAATGGGCACCCAAGTGTCATTACTGCATGTGGAGGGTAAAGGCTAGCCTTTTTGGGGACGATTCCACAGTGTTGCATTACAAAAATGCTAAAAAAAAATTACTGTTTTGCTCTGATAAAATGGTGTCAGCGCACATAGTACAATGGAGGTTGTGGAGAATGGGGTTGGAAGTCCTTGGGCTTGTCAGAGTGTCCATGTTGGTTCCTGTCCACCATTGAAAGGGCCAATAATGGGCATGTACTACTAGAATTGGGCAAATGCATAGAACAAAAAACCTGACCAGCACCTCCATATAGATGAACAGCTGCCTACTGCGATGAATACAGGACTTGCAAAAAGGAGGAACGCAGCAGCACTCTGTAGAGACCAATATATATGCGAACACAAAATCTATCATAATTGCTGAGTAAACTGTAATAAAAAGTTAAACATTTTTTAAATGTTAAAATATCCATTCCTACAAAATGGGGGAAGGAAATAAAAGCTGATCAGCCAGCATTTACATTCACCAAACACTTGTGGCTAGGAGAGCCGTAAGAGGCAATAGCCGGGGGCTTCATATAATGAATTTACTCACAGATGGATGGGAAGTCAATTTCTTTTTTAGGATCTATTGTTTTTTCAGCAAAAATACTTTTTCTTATTCATAGCGTAAAAGAAAGGGATCAAAGATGCAATCAACCAGGGAATAAACTATACTGAGTACAGCAAAACTAACCAGCAAGGAGGGAAGAAGCTGCATGTTACTGTTCAAAAAGTTTGTGCCTTGGCAAATCTCTAATCTGTGCAGACAGATAAATAAACGGAGAGCGAGGTTCTGAGTTTAATGTCATTCTGAGAGCGGAATAGAAAATAACTGACCTTAACGCCCGAGTGTAGGGCAATAAATCAGGCTTTCTGCACACTCTGAGCTTGGCTTTCCAGTGAGAACTAATAAGTAAACTCTTTACAGCTTTTCTGGATGTCCATTCTCCATGGTGTGAACATGGTCCATAGTTACATCATTGGAGAGAACGCTGCTGCTTCTTAAAGGGAATTGGTCATCAGGTTCTCGCTGCCTCATCTGAGATCAGCATAACGTAGAGACAAAGACCCTGATTACTGGGCTGTTTGCTGTAGTTTTTAAAATATGAAGATATTATCAGCAGGAGTTTATCACCAAAAGACAACTAAACCTGCTGTCCTCCGAATTCTGAAGAACCCTCACCCTTAGCAGTAGCGATGAGCAGACGTGCTTGGATAAGGTGTTATCTGAGCATGCTCATGTGCTAACCGAGTGTCTTTGACATTCTCGAATAATATATTCGAGTCCCCGCTGCTGCATGTCTCACAGCCATAACACATGTATTGATTTCCTGTTTGTTAGACAATATCTGCATGTGTTGCGGCTGTCTACCAGCCATGAGACATGCAGCCACAGGGACACAAATGTAATTTTCGAGCATGCTGAAGACACTTGGTTAGCACACGAGCATGCTCAGATAACACCTTATCTGAGCATGTTCGCTCATCACTAACTAGCAGCTTTTTGCCTATGCACTGTGCACACAGAAAGCTGCCAATCAGTGGTGTGGGCGGGGTTATATATAGTATGCAGAAAATTAGGAGATCTGCAGCAGATAATTCAGTTATTTTATCAAAACTGCAGCAAGCAGCCCAGTAAGTGATACATCACTGGAATCAGGGTATGTACCCCTACATCATACTGCTCTCAGATGGGATAGCAAAATCCTGGTGACAGATTCCTTTTATAAAACATAAACAGCACTCACCTGCCACGAACCTTCTGTATGTGTATGGCTGAAGTCACTGACCTTTTTAACCCAGCCTTTGGGACACTGGCAATCTGTAACATAAGATAGTGAAATAAAGCGCTATTTTGCATCCTTTGTAATTCCTCGCTCTTCGGAGACAACAGTAGGGGAGATATACAATGGTGGTATGTGCTCTAACAAGTCCCAGATTGTGCAGGTGGAGAATATCTGAAGATCTAAGGAAAGCAATCTAAGAGGCAGAAGTAATTGCAGCAAATTGCAGTAGTTATTAGAAATCTGGCAGAGCTTGCCAGGCAAATCCAAAAATGGACTATGTTTTTAACAATATAATAATAATAATTTGATTTCTATTGCGCCAAGATATTCCGCAGCACTTTACAACTCAACTTACTATTACAGATTGCTCCGTGTGCATCGTTTACTGGGGTCCGCAGAGTATTAAATGAGCGCCGATCGGTAAACTGATCGATGATTGTATCGTGTCGCTGGTCGGTCCATGTAAACGGCCCCTAACCAGTGTCAGACTGAAGAACATTGGGCTAGCCGGAGGATTTGATTCTGCGAGCCCACCTTTCCCCCACTCTGAAGAGCCCCATAGCAACTGCAAGGTTTGTACTATGAATTCTCCTGAAGGAGAAGCCAGGGCCCACCGGAGGATTCCCCATTCTCTGGTGGGCCAGTCCAACCCTTCCCTTAACACATAATTCAACTATTCAAACAAGACGAGTGAGGGTCCGCTTACAACCTATAAGCAAACGTAGCATATTTCTATAGTCGCCGTCCCAATCCTTTTCTCCACACTTTTCAGGACTAGTAGCACTTGACTTTGGTCAAGAACTTGTAGAATGTTTATTAGTAGATCTTTACGTTGGATTCTACTTTTGGAATAAAAAAAGCAGTTACAGATCTTAGTTCTGCGTGGGGCTGCTGCTCCTAAATTGGCTGAAGGCAAGTAAAATATTCGGAATATTGCACCTCCCAAACACTGGCTGCCGGTCAAGTCCCATTTATTTTTCTGTATTATTCTTTCAGATTGTTGCGGCTCTCTGACCAAAATCCTTGACCGTGAGCAAGCCGCTTCTGAATGTTCCCAGACATTCCATGAGAGTGTACAACAAAGAGAGAGGCTGCTTCATCCTCATGAGGGTGCAGACATAATACTCGGCCCTTATACACAGGAGAGCCCGGCTAGGAAGCAGCGTGGCCGCGTCCCCTTTATGGCTGCCTGCGGGAATGCAGATCACAGATGAAGGAAATAGAAGTCAATTCCTGTTTAGAACAGTTGTTGTCGCTTTGGTTAAACATATGGACATAGTTTATCCTGAAATGAAAACACAGACTTTAGGTATATCTGCAGGAGACGGTGCGATTATCTTTCTGCACGCAAGGCGAGCTCCGCAATCTAGGAAACATTAATAACCTAACACACAACAGAAAATCCAGTGATTATATATATATATATATATATTTTTTTTTTTAAAAAGGAATCTTGAGGCCAATATGTTCCCACATCTCTCAGTTATCTCTCAGTGGCTGCAGCCTTGTGTGGTTTTTTTCAGTGTGCATATTCTGGCTAAACTCATATTTTTAATGCACAGCCAGCGCTATGTAAGGAGTCCACTGATTTCATGAGATCTGGGCTGATCTGCTTTACCGCCACTAATTGACAGCTTTCTCCCTATCAAGTTACATTCACACATCCCGGGGAGTGTTACCATCCGAATGATGCAGACCATCTATTTTTTTCAGGTGTCATCATTGTTGCATCGGATTTTTTCTCATCCTTTTTTGTCAGCGAAGCAGGAGGACTATCCAATTTTGTTTTTTTTATCTATTGACTTAAAAGGAATCCGTCAGGAGGTTTTTGCTATGTAATCCAAGGGTATCAAGAGGTAGGGGCTGAAACACTGATTTCAGTGATGTGTCACTTATTAGGCTGTGGGTTGTTATTACAATACGATGAATGTTTTATCAGCGGGAGATTATCATTGCCTTGACTACAGTTCCAGTGCCTTCTGGTCCAACTCCGCCACAGCTCTGATTAGCAGAGTACTGTCCATATACAATGTACATAGAACGCTGTGATGTGAGTGAGGTTACTTTTCTGAGCTCTGCTACATCTAAAAACTCTGATTGTGTCACAACTGCTATAACCAGTAAAGATAAGCGACACATTGATGGAATCAGGATCTCTTTCCCTATATTATGCTGCTCTCAGATAAGGTAGCAAAAACCTGGTGACAGATTCCCTTTAACAATTTATCATTTTAAAACGGACTAAACTTAACCCCTTAACGACCGCCGATACGCCTTTTAACGGCGGCCGCTAAGGGTACTTAAACCACAGCGCCGTTAATTAACAGCGCTGTGGAAAAAGTAAATAGCGCCCCCCAGAATCCGATTTTCTCCAGGGTCTCGGCTGCCGGGGGTAGCCGAGACCCCAGAGAACATGATTCGGGGGGGGTTTACCGACCCCGCTTTTGCGATTGCCGGTAATTAACCGTTTACCGGCGATATCAAAAAATACAAACAAACAAAAAAAAACGCAATTTCTTTTTAATTTCTCTGTCCTCCAATGTGATCGCACATCAGAGGACAGAGAAAAGGGGTCCCAGATAGCCCCCCGATACTCACCTGTCTCCCCCGCTGCTCCTCATGGCTCCCGATGGGCGCTGCCATCTTTTTCCGGCAAAAAAATGGCGGGCGCGAGCGCAGTGCGCCCGCCGGCTGGCACCGGGAGAATCTTTGGGGTCTCGGCTGCCAGGGGTAGCCGAGACCCCAAAGAACATGATCGGGGTTGGTTTTACCGACCCCTGTTTTGCGATCGCCGGTAATTAGCTGTTTACCGGCGACCGCAAAAAAAAAAAAAAAGTAATGTGTAATTCTCTGTCCTCTGATGTGATCGCACATCAGAGGACAGAGAAATAGGGGGATTCGGGGACCCTATTATACTTACCAGTGTCCCTGGGTCCTCCTGCCTGCGTCTTCATGGGGAAAGAAAATGGCGGGCCGCCATCTGTCGCCATCTGCCGGCCGGCAGGAGAAGAGCAGTTGGGGCTAAAATTAGGGTTAGGATTAGGGCTAGGGTTAGGGTTGGGGCTAAATTTAGGGTTAGGGTTGGGGCTAAATTTAGGGTTAGGCTTCTTTCACACTTACATCGGTACGGGGCCGTCGCAATGCGTTGGCCCGACATACCGACGCACGTTGTGAAAATTGTGCACAACGTGGGCAGCGGATGTAGTTTTTCAATGCATTCGCTGCCCAATCTATGTCCTGGGGAGGAGGGGGCGGAGTTACGGCCACGCATGCGCGGTCAGAAATGGCGGACGCGACGTACAAAAATACGTTACATTGAATGTTTTTTGTGCCGACGGTCCGCCAAAACACAACTGATCCAGTGCACGACGGACGCGACGTGTGGCCATCCATCACGATCCGTCGGCAATGCAAGTCTATGGGCAAAAAACGCATCCTGCGGGCACATTTGCCGTGTGAAAGTAGCCTTAGGGCTAGGGTTAGGGTTGGGGCTAAAGTTAGGGTTAGAGTTGGGATTAGGGTTAGGGTTTGGATTAGGGTTGGTATTAGGGTTAGGGTTGGCATTAGGGTTACGCTTGAGATTAGGGTTAAGGTTAGTGTTGTGATTAGGGGTGTATTGGGATTAGGGTTAGGTTTGAGGTTAGGGTTGAGATTAGGATTAGGGGTGTGTTGGATTTAGGGTTATGGTTAGGGTTGACATTAGGGTTGTTTTGGGGTAAGGGTTGTGATTATGGTTAGGGTTAGTGATTAGGATTATGGATCTGGTTGGGATTAGGGTTAGGGGTGTGTTGGGGTTAGGGTTGGAGCTAGAATTGGGGGGTTTCCACTGTTTAGGTACATCAGGGGGTCTCCAAACACGACAGCCAATTTTGCGCTCAAAAAGTCAAATGGTGCTCCCTCCCTTCTGAGCTCTGCCGTGCACCCAAACAGTGGGTTACCCCCACATATGGGGCATCAGCATACTCGGGATAAATTGGACAACAACTTCTGGGGTCCAATTTCTCCTATTACCCTTGTGAAAATAAAAACTTGGGGGCTACAAAATCTTGTTTGTGGAAAAAAAAATTTTTTTTTATTTTCACGACTCTGCATTCTAAACTTCTGTGAAACACTTGGGCATTCAAAGTTCTCACCACACATCTATATAAGTTCCATGGGGGGTCTAGTTTCCAAAATGGGGTCACTTGTGGTGGATTTCTACTGTGTAGGCACATCAGGGGCTCTCCAAACGCGACATGGCGTCTGATCTCAATTCCAGCCAATTCTACATTGAAAAAGTAAAACGGTACTCCTTCTCTTCGAAGCTCTGCGGTGCGCCACATATGGGGTATTGACGTACTCAGGAGAAATTGCACAACAACTTTTGTGGTCTAATTTCTCCTGTTACCCTTGTGAAAATAAAAATTTTGGGGCAAAAAGATCATTTTTGTAGAAAAAATGTGATTTTTTATTTTCACGGCTCTACGTTATAAACTTCTGTGAAGCACATGGGGATTCAAAGTGCTCACCGCACATCTAGATAAGTTCCTTAAGGGGTCTAGTTTCCAAAATGGTGTCACTTGTGGGGGGTTTCCACTGTTTAGGCACATCAGGGGCTCTCCAAACGCGACATGGCGTCCAATCTCAATTCCAGCCAATTCTGCATTGAAAAAGTCAAACGGCGCTCCTTCACTTCTAAGTTCTGCGGTGCGCCCTAACAGTGGTTTACCCCCACATATGGGGTGTTGGCGTATTCAGGAGAAATTGCATAACAAAATTTATGGTCACATTTCTGTTTTTACACTTGTGAAAATAAAAAAAATGGTTCTGAATTAAAATGTTTGCAAAAAAAAGTTAAATGTTCATTTTTTCCTCCTTCCACATTGTTTCAGTTCCTGTGAAGCACGTAAAGGGTTAATAAACTTCTTGAATGTGGTTTTGAGAACCTTGAGGGGTGTAGTTTTTAGAATGGTGTCACACTTCGTTATTTTCTATCATATAGACCCCTAGAAATGACTTCAAATGTGATGTGGTCCCTAAAAAAAAAAATGGTGTTGTAAAAATGAGAAATTGCTGGTCAACTTTTAACCCTTATAACTCCCTAACAAAAAAAAAAATTTGTTTCCAAAATTGTGCTGATGTAAAGTAGACATGTGGGAAATGTTATTTATTAACTATTTTTCGTGACATATCTCTCTGATTTAAGGGCATAAAAATACAAAGCTTGAAAATTGCAAAATTTTAAAAATTTTCGCCATATTTCCGTTTTTTTCATAAATAATCGCAAGTAATATCGAAGAAATGTTACCACTATCATGAAGTACAATATGTCACGAAAAAACATCTCAGAATCAGCGGGTTTCGTTGAAGCGTTCCAGAGTTCTAACCTCATAAAGTGACAGTGGTCAGAATTGTAAAAATTGGCCTGGTCATTAAGTACCAAATTGGCTCTGTCACTAAGGCTACGTTCACATTAGCGTTTTGCGTGTTTGCGTCGGGCGACGCAGCGTCGACGCATGCGTCATGCGCCCCTATATTTAACATGGGGGACGCATGGACATGCGTTGTGCTGCGTTGTGCGACGCATGCGTTTTTTTTGCCGCAAGTGTCGGGCGCAGAAAACGCAACAAGTTGCATTTTTTTTGCGTCCAAATTTCGGCAAAAAACGACGCATGCGTCGCAAAACGCAGCGTTTTTGCGTACGTTTTGGTGCGTTTTTATTTGCGTTGTGCGTTGCGTTGCCGACGCAGCGGCGCACAACGCAAATGTGAACGTAGCCTAAGGGGTTAATGGAAAACTGAAATACAAAATCTGCCTTTATAGCTTCATCTGAACATGGAAGAAAAAAGCACATAAGGAACCAGGATAGAGTAAAATAGTGTTTATTTATCAAACGAAAAATTATTTAAATAACAGTAAAAATACAGAGCAGAATAGAAAGGGTAAACAGGCACTGAAAGTCACCATTAAAGTGGAACCACAGGTCCGAGGTAAAGACATGAAGAAAAGTACCTCTAGTGAATCATAGTTAGTTCCCATGAATATCCGGTGACTAATAAAGATGAACAAGTGACATCCTGGGGGAAGCCATGTAAAGAAAGTAGGACTTAGGAGCAGAGAATAATAACAAATACCTCAGACCTGTTTTTTTCAGATAAACAGTCCATGTGGTTTATTATACTCTCAGCATAAACCACTGTAGGCAATGTTACATATCACAGACCTCACATAGTCCTTTAGTTCATCATATATGGCTTTACAAATCCTTCAGTGGTCACACTGGTATCTCTCCAGTCACCGGGTGACTGTACAGTTCAGCAACTGTCCTATGTTAGCGCACACAGTTCTTTTCCCCATACCAGGGGTTACCTCTTAGGAGCTCCTGCTCCACAGGTTGACTCCACGTCAGTCCAAGGTCCACAATTCTGCTGGACTTTGTCTCATCACAACTATGCCTCCAAGTGCATCTTGAAGTGCACACGCAGCGCCCCCTGGCTGTAACATTGGTCACTGCACCACAGTGCATGTAGCCTTACTGTGCACAAGGAGAAAGTTGTCAATCAGCAGCTAGTGGGCGGCGGTTCAAAAATACATCAGACTCCATGATCACAGCACTCCTTGCAGTCTACAACTATTAGGCCTTATTCACACCTTCAGTATTTGGTCAGTTTTTTACCTCAGCATTTGTAAGCCAAAACCAGGAGTGGAACAATCAGAGGAAAAGTATAATAGAAGCACGTCATCACTTCTGCATTTATCACCCACTCCTGATTCTGGCTTACACATACTGATGTAAAATACTGACCAAATACCGAACGTGTGAACGTGGCCTTAGAGTACATCTACACAGGTTGGATATGCATTGGATCTTCCATTCAGATTTTCGGGACAGAAAATTTGCGGCGTATTACAATACCAGCATTGCAGCTGCCTTTTTTTTTTTTAATAAAAGCCTTGTGTAAAACACTATGGAAAAATGGCAGAACAAACTGAGCTTTCTTTCTGATTTGACTAGTCAATTTGCCTGCAAACAAAGGGTTAAATCTATGGGAGATTGGCAGCATTTTCACTGAAAAATCTGCACCGTTTGATATGTATTTTGCTGTTGTGAATTTGCTGCCGATCTTCTGATGCCAAAATATTCCTGCATAAATGTCAGTGTAGACGTAGCTTCAACCTGTGAGTATAGCCAGAATACACACGCTGCAGAAAAAACCTCCAAAAAATGTCATGTTCAGTGCCTAACACTTAGGAGAGCATAAACATCCTGACAGGTTCACGTTACATTTATACAGTGGCGGATTATAATGAGGTCAATCTGGGCGGTAGCCCAGGGCCCAGTGGTGTGGGGGGGGCCCTGGGCAACCGCTCAGATTGACTGCCGCCATTGACCGGGCGTATGGGCCTGGTGGGCAGAGGGGGCCCGCATCGGGCTCCGTCTCATCTGCTCACCGGGCCCCTTCCAGCACTGCGGCACGCTATTGACGTGCCGGCGCGTGCCCGCACGTTAATAGTTAACAGCCGCCAGCCAATCGGAGGCTGGCAGCTGACATCAGCCGCAGCAAGCATGTCGCCGGTGACTGATGTCATTGTCAGTCGCCGGTGAGTGTGCTCTGCTGGAGGGAGCTTCGTCGCTGGAGCACGGACAGGTGAGGAGAACTAGGGTTTTTTTTTTTAAATTGCGAACGGCAATCCGGGGGGCCCGGGGCAGAGATGCTGGACACACTTGGGGCATTATGCTGGACACACTGTGGGCAATATGCTGGACACACTTGGGGCATTATGCTGGACACACTGTGGGCAATATGCTGGACACACTGGAGGCAATATGCTGGACACACTGTGGGCAATATGCTGGACACACTGTGGGCAATATGCTGGACACACTGTGGGCAATATGCTGGACACACTGTGGGCAATATGCTGGACACACTGGAGGCAATATGCTGGACACACTGTGGGCAATATGCTGGACACACTGGAGGCAATATGCTGGACACACTGGGGGCAGGATGCAGGACACACTGGGGGCAATATGCTGGACACACTGTGGGCAATATGCTGGACACACTGGGGGCAATATGCTGGACACACTGGAGGCAATATGCTGGACACACTGTGGGCAATATGCTGGACACACTGTGGGCAATATGCTGGACACACTGTGGGCAATATGCTGGACACACTGTGGGCAATATGCTGGACACACTGTGGGCAATATGCTGGACACACTGGGGGCAATATGCTGGACACACTGTGGGCAATATGCTGGACACACTGGGGGCAATATGCTGGACACACTGGAGGCAATATGCTGGACACACTGTGGGCAATATGCTGGACACACTGTGGGCAATATGCTGGACACACTGTGGGCAATATGCTGGACACACTGTGGGCAATATGCTGGACACACTGTGGGCAATATGCTGGACACACTGGAGGCAATATGCTGGACACACTGTGGGCAATATGCTGGACACACTGTGGGCAATATGCTGGACACACTGGAGGCAATATGCTGGACACACTGTGGGCAATATGCTGGACACACTGGGGGCAATATGCTGGACACACTGTGGGCAATATGCTGGACACACTGGAGGCAATATGCTGGACACACTGGAGGCAATATGCTGGACACACTGGAGGCAATATGCTGGACACACTGTGGGCAATATGCTGGACACACTGGGGGTAATATGCTGGACACACTGGAGGCAATATGCTGGACACACTGGAGGCAATATGCTGGATACACTGTGGGCAATATGCTGGACACACTGGGGGCAATATGCTGGACACACTGGGGGCAATATTCTGGACACACTGGAGGCAATATGCTGGACACACTGTGGGCAATATGCTGGACACACTGTGGGCAATATTCTGGACACACTGGAGGCAATATGCTGGATACACTGTGGGCAATATGCTGGACACACTGGAGGCAATATGCTGGACACACTGTGGGCAATATGCTGGACACACTGGGGGCAATATGCTGGACACACTGGAGGCAATATGCTGGACACACTGTGGGCAATATGCTGGACACACTGTGGGCAATATTCTGGACACACTGGAGGCAATATGCTGGATACACTGTGGGCAATATGCTGGACACACTGGGGGCAATATGCTGGACACACTGGGGGCAATATTCTGGATACACTGTGGGTAATATGCTGGACACACTGGGGACAATATGCTGGACACACTGGGGGCAATATGCTGGACACACTGGGGGCAATATGCTGGACACACTGGGGGCAATATGCTGGACACACTGGGGGCAATATGCTGGACACACTGGGGGCCATATTCTGGACACACTGGGGGCAATATGCTGGACACACTGGGGGCAATAAGCTGGACACACTGGGGGTAATATGCTGGACACTGGGGCAATATTCTGGACACACTGGGGGCAATATGCTGGACACACTGGGGCAGATTGCTGGACGCACTAGGGGCAATATGCTGGATGCACTGGGAGCAATATGCTGGACACACTAGGGGCATTATGCTGGACACACTGGGGGCATTATGCTGGACACACTGGGGGCATTATGCTGGACACACTGGGGGCAATATGCTGGACACACTGGGGGTAATATGCTGGACACACTGGGGGCAATATGCTGGACACAGTGGGAGCAGGATGCTGGACACACTGGGGGCAATATGCTGGACACACTGGGAGCAGGATGCTGGACACACTGGGGGCAATATGCTGGACACACTGGGAGCAATATGCTGGACACACTGGGGGCATTATGCTGGACACACTGGGGGCAATATGCTGGACACACTGGGGGCAACATGCTGGACACACTGGGGGAAATATACTGGACACAGTGGGAGCAGGATGCTGGACACAATGGGGGCAATATGCTGGACACACTGGGGGAAATATGCTGGACACACTGGGGGCAATATGCTGGACACACTGGGAGCAATATGCTGGACACACTGGGGGCATTATGCTGGACACACTGGGGGCAATATGATGGACACACTGGGGGCATTATGCTGGACACACTGGGGGCAATATGCTGGACACACTGGGGGCAACATGCTGGACACACTGGGGGAAATATACTGGACACAGTGGGAGCAGGATGCTGGACACACTGGGGGCAATATGCTGGACACACTGGGGGAAATATGCTGGACACACTGGGGGTAATATGCTGGACACACTGGGGGCAATATGCTGGACACACTGGGAGCAATATGCTGGACACACTGGGGGCAATATGCTGGACACACTGGGAGCAGGATGCTGGACACACTGGGAGCAGGATGCTAGACACACTGGGAGCAATATGCTGGACACACTGGGGGAAATATGCTGGACACACTGGGGGCAATATGCTGGACACACTGGGAGCAGGATGCTGGACACACTGGGGGCAATATGCTGGACACACTGGGAGCAGGATGCTGGACACAATGTGGTCAGAGATGCTGGACACTGGGGGCAGAGATGCTGGACACTGGGGGCAGAGATGCTGGACACTGGGGGCGGAGATGCTGGACACTGGGGGCAGAGATGCTGGACATACTGGGGCAGGACTGGAGACATGGGCAGAATGTAGATACGGGGCATGATTGGAGACAGATCGTGCAGGATCATGGGGCAGGATGGATACGATGGAGACTGAAGGGGCAGGATGGGGAGATTATATGGGGCAGGATGGATACTCATGAGGGCAGGATGGGAGAACATATGGCTGGAGCCAGGAATGAGATACATGGGGCCAGGATGGGGGATATTATTATTACTACCATAGGGGCTAATTAAGGGATATTATTACTGCAGTGATGTATTTATTTTATTTTTTGAGGACACTGTTTGAAATGGGGGGGTCCTGTTACTGTGTAGAGTGACACTATGTTGCCTCTTTTTCTTCATGTGGTGTAATGTAGAAGTTGGGAAAAATTAAGTAATGTGTTCTGCAAGCGGAGCTCGACATAACTGTGTTATTTCCTGCAGAGACGAGTCCTGGCTGGATGAAGAGATGGCAGTCTGTGCTGGATGAAAGATGAAGGACTTCACCTAGAGACGTCACTGGTGAGTCAGTGTTACCTATACACTGACACTATACACTGTATACTATATACTGAACTGAAGGGTAAATTGACTAGATCAATGGATGTTTGACAGGTTATAGTTTCACACAGCAACTATTTTTCTGGAATAATCTGGTTCTGGTATATGATGACCCGTCGCATGACCCCGTCCCATGACCCTGTCGCATGACCCCGTCACATGACCAGGGGGCCCACAGTGTCTGAACAGCTCAGGGCCCTGGCTACCCTTAATCCATCCCTGCATTTATAGGTTAAATGGTCACTGATATTTCAACAAACTTTGCATGAATCAAGTGTACAAGCAAATATGAGAAATTTTGTAATATAACTTTTCTGAGAAACTTGCTTTCTTTCTCCACTTATGAGACATTTCTTCACCCCCCACCTCTCCCAACCTCATGTGCTGCAGCTTTCTAGTGTGTTTATCTCATCCAACTGCAAGAATCACAGCTACACTGCTCAGTACTGCTGTATAATGTCCTCTGTGATACTGCTGCTTCTGAAAATGTGTTATGCAGCGCCCCAGAGACCTGGTCGTTGCAGTATAGCGCTCTGCCACTAAGGGGAGCAGCAGTACGTCTGATGGCACTAAAGAGTTATCCTGACCAGGTATCACCAGAACACATTACACTTCACACTCCGGCCACTAGGGGGAGAAAAAGGCTTTATTTATTGGGCCACTCCTCACACTGGTAAAACTAGGGGCTGGGGAGGAAGTTAGTCAGAAGCTGACTGGGTTGGAACCAGGCAACATCCCGTGGCAGGGGGTGTTGCAGGGAGAAGGCACAGGGGGGTCCCTGTCAGGCGTGGGAACCTGGCAGGTGCCTAGTGAACAGAACAGAACGTAACGGAACCGCGCCTGCACACCTTGCGGCGGTATCCTAAGAGAGAGACAAGAGGGGAAGAATATTGTGGAACAGTGTAAACGAGATCAGCACAAAGGAGAGCCAGTAAGAGTCATGCCAAGAGAGGAAGGCAACATCTTACTGAGGCGCGTAGTCGGTGGCCGGATCACCGTAGGAGTAACTGACTTCAGGCCTTACTTCAAATTCCGCTGGACAGTTGATTATAGGTTGGCTGTCTACCTTTCACACCTATGAAGACATAGGGGGCAACGCGTGGAGAGGGGCGTCTCTAGGGTCCCGGAAGAGCTCCGAGCCTTCCCGTCAAACGGGTGGCGTCCTAGCCATAACATACCTGGGGGACGTTAGAAACTAGTAACATCTGGAACCAAGGAACGAGAGAGAGAGAGCTGTAGAGAACGAACGAACGAGAACAGCAGTTGTGAGGACTATTCCGAATGCTCAGTAGGGTAGAACTACAACACACAGGCGCTATTGGTAGGCAACGATTTCCATCTGCGAGGGAAACTCTGGATGTGCCCATCGGACCGGCCGGTCTCAGAGAGCCCTGTTGAACGTACTCTGGATTGAGGATCCTGAAGCCTTCAGTAAAGAGGTAAAGAGACTGCACGATTGTGTCCTTGTTATTGACTGCGCCTTACACCATCACCATCCACCTTACTGGGAAGCCCTGGGGACATACTTCACCTGTGGGAAGTTATACCATCTAGCTGCCATTCCATCACCCCAGTGGACCCCACAGCAGCGTCGGTCACCCTGACTGAACACCACAGGTGGCATCACGAACCCTTGACAGACTGTACAAATCCCTTTGCTGGACGCCCCTTAGCAGGGTCACGGACCGGGTCTAGCCACCGTGACAGCCTCAGAACCGAACCAGAGAGGCCCGGTACCGAGAACTCGTGGCCCTGTGTCTGGGGGCGCTCCAACTTGGCGTCACGAACAGGATCCTACTTAAGCCTGAGAAGCAGGTTATGTGTGCCTTGGAACTGTGATTGAAACGTGTTGGACTGTGATTTATTGCAAAGACTGTGTACTACTATCTGCCGCAAGATTCCCGCCAAAACTGCCGCCATTATAGCGCCACGAGGAGCGCAAGAGAAGAAGATGGGCGTGGAAGTGGGCGTGAGTAAGCTGGAGAGCGCAAAAAATAATGGCCGCCCAGTCTAAATATTTCTGCACCTTGAGGACGTGTCCGTCAGCAGCCGAGATCCGCCTCCTGATCCTCAATGGGGGGCGGAGGAACAAGAAACGAAACCACCCACGAAGAAGAGAGCGGGAAAGAGACCAGGAAGCGACCCACGTGGAGGATGCCATGGCTGACCGCTCAGACCCAGACAGCGGGGTTGAAGTCGAGGGCTCCCCCAGCTACCCGGACGAGTGCAACAGCCAGAGCCTCACGTCCGGGACTGGACTCCTGCAGGGTGAGATGGAGGACCTGGCGGAGCAGCTGCTCCAGTGGAGGCTTGAGACCGAGGCCTTGTGTCAGGAAGCACCAGCGGAGGAACTCCCGATCCCGGATCCTGTACCACCCGTGGGATCGGCTGCAACGGAGGAAGCCACATCGACTGGTGAGTCCGCCGATTCCACCCCGGCCGCGGAAGACCTGCTGATAGGCCCGGTCGCGGCGCCCCCTCTCCCTGGGACCCATTGACTCCAGCGCCTTCCACAATGGGACCAACCCACGGGCATGGAGCAATTCCTAAAGGCCCCAATCTCGCCGCTTGCCTGCCAGGCGAGGTCTACGCGGAGCGTACGGTGTGCCACTGGGTGAACCCGGGGTCGAACATCATGGGGTTCCCCGGGGTGAAGACACATGAGGGAGAGATGGTGGAGGCTCTTAGCTGGGAGCAGTACCAGGTCCAGCTGGATCGGCAGTGGGAGGAAAAGGAGAGACAGCACCAGGCCCAGCGAGAAGCTCACTACCGGCGGGACCTCGCAGTGAAAGACCGGGCCCGTAAAGACCGCACCACCCACCAGGCCCCGCGCAGGCAGGGCACCGTTGTAGAGTTCAAGCTCCGTGGAGGATGGGGCTTCATCAAGGAGCCGGATCTATACTCCGAGGTCTTCATCAACCGGAGAAATGTGGAGTCCCATCTCAGGGAAGGCCACCCGGATCGGGATCTATACAAGGGGGACGAAGTGACCTACACCCGGCACTTCGGGGAGAGGAGATGGTTCGCCCTCAACGTACGCAGGCAGCCAGGCCCCGTGCCATCACCGAACAAGGTGCCCGAGAAGCCGTCCCCCGTAGCGAGGGTGCCCCCTTGTGATCAGACCACGACCGTCACCAAGACCACGGTGGTGACCCCTACATGTACTGTTATGAAAACCACCACTTGCACTGTGGATAGTGTCACTACGGTGGTGGCGGAGAGCTCGACTTCGGGAGTGGTTGGCGCCTCGGTTGCGGCGAGGTCTAGGACAATCACCACACAGACCCCTGACTAGAGCCCAGGATCTCCTGTCACTACACCGAGTGCCCACGAGTACCCGGGGGGGAGGCCCCGCCCACTGCTGCCGGTGGAGTTGTCACAGCCACTAACGCCGAGGAAATAAACCTCGGAGACCCGAAATGTATATAGTTAACTGTTTCCAGCTGTTGCTGCTACTTTAAACCCGTCCAGGGTTAACTCCTAGGGATCCCTTTGTTTACCCGGGATCCCTATTGTTTTCCATTGTTTTTCTACTTTTGCACAGAGTTGTTATTGTTCCAAAGACTGCCGGATCATGGACGGTGAATGATTCAGAACTGCTTTGTAAATAGTTTGCACCTTCTTAAAGGTGCTCCCTACTGGTTTTACAAGCGAAAGAAGACTTTGCGAAGATAATGCTTCTGGACATGACGCAGAAGGTCTTGCTTTCCGTGAACTTGCAGACAGAGAGAGAATCTGCACCAGAGACTTGGGTCCCTCTTAAAGGGAATGTTTACATGATTGCAATAAAAGTTAAAACGTTAATGATGTTCAAATTTAGATAATGTTGATAGAGATTGAGGACAGGAAAGCTTGAAGTGAACCCGTAGGGGTTAGAGAGAGAGTCCTCCTGAGAACTGTAGAAAGATGGTCGGCACAATGGCAGTAGGCCCAGCCAAGGAGCTAGGCGGTCCTGCATTGGTGAAGTTGGAACGGAAAGAGAAGTTGAGTTATATAGCATTTTATGATAGGCCTTTAGTGGGTTCAGAGTGTACGCCCTTAAAGGAAAAGTTAACTTATTGTTCAGAGTTTGCACTTAGTAGAATACCCAGCTGGGTACTGAGAGTTATTTATAGTCAAAAATGTTATTTAAAAATATTTAACCTTGTTTTTGTTTGCAACGTTTAAGCGTCCTCACCTCCCATAAAGGGAAGCACCTTTTCTATTTACTTGTTCTTAGCATTCAAAAATTTTGTATGTCTTTCACTGTATTATATTGTTGTTCTTCTTCCCAGTCCAGGAGTACTGGATTTAACCGGGGAGGGGGGAAGGGGGGGGCGGTGCAGCGCCCCAGAGACCTGGTCGTTGCAGTATAGCGCTCTGCCACTAAGGGGAGCAGCAGTACGTCTGATGGCACTAAAGAGTTATCCTGACCAGGTATCACCAGAACACATTACACTTCACACTCCGGCCACTAGGGGGAGAAAAAGGCTTTATTTATTGGGCCACTCCTCACACTGGTAAAACTAGGGGCTGGGGAGGAAGTTAGTCAGAAGCTGACTGGGTTGGAACCAGGCAACATCCCGTGGCAGGGGGTGTTGCAGGGAGAAGGCACAGGGGGGTCCCTGTCAGGCGTGGGAACCTGGCAGGTGCCTAGTGAACAGAACAGAACGTAACGGAACCGCGCCTGCACACCTTGCGGCGGTATCCTAAGAGAGAGACAAGAGGGGAAGAATATTGTGGAACAGTGTAAACGAGATCAGCACAAAGGAGAGCCAGTAAGAGTCATGCCAAGAGAGGAAGGCAACATCTTACTGAGGCGCGTAGTCGGTGGCCGGATCACCGTAGGAGTAACTGACTTCAGGCCTTACTTCAAATTCCGCTGGACAGTTGATTATAGGTTGGCTGTCTACCTTTCACACCTATGAAGACATAGGGGGCAACGCGTGGAGAGGGGCGTCTCTAGGGTCCCGGAAGAGCTCCGAGCCTTCCCGTCAAACGGGTGGCGTCCTAGCCATAACATACCTGGGGGACGTTAGAAACTAGTAACATCTGGAACCAAGGAACGAGAGAGAGAGAGCTGTAGAGAACGAACGAACGAGAACAGCAGTTGTGAGGACTATTCCGAATGCTCAGTAGGGTAGAACTACAACACACAGGCGCTATTGGTAGGCAACGATTTCCATCTGCGAGGGAAACTCTGGATGTGCCCATCGGACCGGCCGGTCTCAGAGAGCCCTGTTGAACGTACTCTGGATTGAGGATCCTGAAGCCTTCAGTAAAGAGGTAAAGAGACTGCACGATTGTGTCCTTGTTATTGACTGCGCCTTACACCATCACCATCCACCTTACTGGGAAGCCCTGGGGACATACTTCACCTGTGGGAAGTTATACCATCTAGCTGCCATTCCATCACCCCAGTGGACCCCACAGCAGCGTCGGTCACCCTGACCGAACACCACAGGTGGCATCACGAACCCTTGACAGACTGTACAAATCCCTTTGCTGGACGCCCCTTAGCAGGGTCACGGACCGGGTCTAGCCACCGTGACAGCCTCAGAACCGAACCAGAGAGGCCCGGTACCGAGAACTCGTGGCCCTGTGTCTGGGGGCGCTCCAACTTGGCGTCACGAACAGGATCCTACTTAAGCCTGAGAAGCAGGTTATGTGTGCCTTGGAACTGTGATTGAAACGTGTTGGACTGTGATTTATTGCAAAGACTGTGTACTACTATCTGCCGCAAGATTCCCGCCAAAACTGCCGCCATTATAGCGCCACGAGGAGCGCAAGAGAAGAAGATGGGCGTGGAAGTGGGCGTGAGTAAGCTGGAGAGCGCAAAAAATAATGGCCGCCCAGTCTAAATATTTCTGCACCTTGAGGACGTGTCCGTCAGCAGCCGAGATCCGCCTCCTGATCCTCAATGGGGGGCGGAGGAACAAGAAACGAAACCACCCACGAAGAAGAGAGCGGGAAAGAGACCAGGAAGCGACCCACGTGGAGGATGCCATGGCTGACCGCTCAGACCCAGACAGCGGGGTTGAAGTCGAGGGCTCCCCCAGCTACCCGGACGAGTGCAACAGCCAGAGCCTCACGTCCGGGACTGGACTCCTGCAGGGTGAGATGGAGGACCTGGCGGAGCAGCTGCTCCAGTGGAGGCTTGAGACCGAGGCCTTGTGTCAGGAAGCACCAGCGGAGGAACTCCCGATCCCGGATCCTGTACCACCCGTGGGATCGGCTGCAACGGAGGAAGCCACATCGACTGGTGAGTCCGCCGATTCCACCCCGGCCGCGGAAGACCTGCTGATAGGCCCGGTCGCGGCGCCCCCTCTCCCTGGGACCCATTGACTCCAGCGCCTTCCACAATGGGACCAACCCACGGGCATGGAGCAATTCCTAAAGGCCCCGATCTCGCCGCTTGCCTGCCAGGCGAGGTCTACGCGGAGCGTACGGTGTGCCACTGGGTGAACCCGGGGTCGAACATCATGGGGTTCCCCGGGGTGAAGACACATGAGGGAGAGATGGTGGAGGCTCTTAGCTGGGAGCAGTACCAGGTCCAGCTGGATCGGCAGTGGGAGGAAAAGGAGAGACAGCACCAGGCCCAGCGAGAAGCTCACTACCGGCGGGACCTCGCAGTGAAAGACCGGGCCCGTAAAGACCGCACCACCCACCAGGCCCCGCGCAGGCAGGGCACCGTTGTAGAGTTCAAGCTCCGTGGAGGATGGGGCTTCATCAAGGAGCCGGATCTATACTCCGAGGTCTTCATCAACCGGAGAAATGTGGAGTCCCATCTCAGGGAAGGCCACCCGGATCGGGATCTATACAAGGGGGACGAAGTGACCTACACCCGGCACTTCGGGGAGAGGAGATGGTTCGCCCTCAACGTACGCAGGCAGCCAGGCCCCGTGCCATCACCGAACAAGGTGCCCGAGAAGCCGTCCCCCGTAGCGAGGGTGCCCCCTTGTGATCAGACCACGACCGTCACCAAGACCACGGTGGTGACCCCTACATGTACTGTTATGAAAACCACCACTTGCACTGTGGATAGTGTCACTACGGTGGTGGCGGAGAGCTCGACTTCGGGAGTGGTTGGCGCCTCGGTTGCGGCGAGGTCTAGGACAATCACCACACAGACCCCTGACTGGAGCCCAGGATCTCCTGTCACTACACCGAGTGCCCGCGAGTACCCGGGGGGGAGGCCCCGCCCACTGCTGCCGGTGGAGTTGTCACAGCCACTAACGCCGAGGAAATAAACCTCGGAGACCCGAAATGTATATAGTTAACTGTTTCCAGCTGTTGCTGCTACTTTAAACCCGTCCAGGGTTAACTCCTAGGGATCCCTTTGTTTACCCGGGATCCCTATTGTTTTCCATTGTTTTTCTACTTTTGCACAGAGTTGTTATTGTTCCAAAGACTGCCGGATCATGGACGGTGAATGATTCAGAACTGCTTTGTAAATAGTTTGCACCTTCTTAAAGGTGCTCCCTACTGGTTTTACAAGCGAAAGAAGACTTTGCGAAGATAATGCTTCTGGACATGACGCAGAAGGTCTTGCTTTCCGTGAACTTGCAGACAGAGAGAGAATCTGCACCAGAGACTTGGGTCCCTCTTAAAGGGAATGTTTACATGATTGCAATAAAAGTTAAAACGTTAATGATGTTCAAATTTAGATAATGTTGATAGAGATTGAGGACAGGAAAGCTTGAAGTGAACCCGTAGGGGTTAGAGAGAGAGTCCTCCTGAGAACTGTAGAAAGATGGTCGGCACAATGGCAGTAGGCCCAGCCAAGGAGCTAGGCGGTCCTGCATTGGTGAAGTTGGAACGGAAAGAGAAGTTGAGTTATATAGCATTTTATGATAGGCCTTTAGTGGGTTCAGAGTGTACGCCCTTAAAGGAAAAGTTAACTTATTGTTCAGAGTTTGCACTTAGTAGAATACCCAGCTGGGTACTGAGAGTTATTTATAGTCAAAAATGTTATTTAAAAATATTTAACCTTGTTTTTGTTTGCAACGTTTAAGCGTCCTCACCTCCCATAAAGGGAAGCACCTTTTCTATTTACTTGTTCTTAGCATTCAAAAATTTTGTATGTCTTTCACTGCATTATATTGTTGTTCTTCTTCCCAGTCCAGGAGTACTGGATTTAACCGGGGAGGGGGGAAGGGGGGGCGGTGCAGCGCCCCAGAGACCTGGTCGTTGCAGTATAGCGCTCTGCCACTAAGGGGAGCAGCGGTACGTCTGATGGCACTAAAGAGTTATCCTGACCAGGTATCACCAGAACACATTACACTTCACACTCCGGCCACTAGGGGGAGAAAAAGGCTTTATTTATTGGGCCACTCCTCACACTGGTAAAACTAGGGGCTGGGGAGGAAGTTAGTCAGAAGCTGACTGGGTTGGAACCAGGCAACATCCCGTGTCAGGGGGTGTTGCAGGGAGAAGGCACAGGGGGGTTCCTGTCAGGCGTGGGAACCTGGCAGGTGCCTAGCGAACAGAACAGAATGTAACGGAACCGCGCCTGCACACCTTGCGGCGGTATCCTAAGAGAGAGACAAGAGGGGAAGAATATTGTGGAACAGTGTAAACGAGATCAGCACAAAGGAGAGCCAGTAAGAGTCATGCCGAGAGAGGAAGGCAACATCTTACTGAGGCGCGTAGTCGGTGGCCGGATCACCGTAGGAGTAACTGACTTCAGGCCTTACTTCAAATTCCGCTGGACAGTTGATTATAGGTTGGCTGTCTACCTTTCCCACCTACGAAGACATAGGGGGCAACGCGTGGAGAGGGGCGTCTCTAGGGTCCCGAAAGAGCTCCGAGCCTTCCCGTCAAACGGGTGGCGTCCTAGCCATAACATACCTGGGGGACGTTAGAAACTAGTAACATCTGGAACCAAGGAACGAGAGAGAGAGCTGTAGAGAACGAACGAACGAGAACAGCAGTTGTGAGGACTATTCCAAATGCTCAGCAGGGTAGGACTACAACACACAGGCGCTATTGGTAGGCAACGATTTCCATTTGCGAGGGAAACTCTGGATGTGCCCATCGGACCGGCCAGTCTCAGAGAGCCTTGTTGAACGTACTCTGGATTGAGGATCCTGAAGCCTTCAGTAAAGAGGTAAAGAGACTGCACCCTTGTGTCCTCGTTATTGACTGCGCCTTACACCATCACCATCCACCTTACTGGGAAGCCCTGGGGACATACTTCACCTGTGGGAAGTTATACCATCCAGCTGCAATTCCATCACCCCAGTGGACCCCACAGCAGCGTCGGTCACCCTGACCGAACACCACAGGTGGCGTCACGAACTCTTGACAGACTGTACAAATCCCTTTGCTGGACGCCCCTTAGCAGTGTCACGGACCGGGTCTAGCCACCGTGACAGCCTCAGAACCGAACCAGAGAGGCCCGGTACCGAGAACTCGTGGCCCTGTGTCTGGAGGCGCTCCAGTTACAGACAGAAAGGAGCCTGAGTATGAGAGACACACACCAAGACACTGGGATAGACAAAGTTCAAATATGAAAAAATATACATTCATAAATTTTTGCAAAGTTTCATAACTTTCCATGCTGTAAAAAAATATTGAAAAAGAAAAGATAATTTATTTACTCTGCAAGGCGTATCTTCACAAAGTAAGGAATTATGGCAAGAAAAGTGTGTGTAATAGAATCCTAGAATACTGTACTACTCTGCAATGAAGAATAAGATACGAAACCTAATAGTTCATGTTGGTGTATTATGATAACTTTACCAGAAATGCTTTTTTTATTTGCTGCTGTAAATGAATGGATCTATTTGAGGTTGTAAAATTGACATGCTGAACAAGCCCCGAAAGAAGGCCACATGGAGGTGAAACCCTTTCTCAGGCTGGAGTCAGCATGCTACAAGCTTTTATATTTATGAAAAGTGCCTATTCTTTTAATTCTTGTGAGTATATAGAATAATATTGCACAATCTTTATACTGGTTACTTGCACAATGTATGTGGTTCTTTTTACACCTTCAGGCTACCAAAGGTAATCTATATGAGTGCGGCCATGTTTGTAAAACAGTGTAACTATGCAAGGTACTATCGTTACTGGGAAACATCAATTTTCAGTGTACCACACAGAAAAAATCAGGACAGGTGAGTGAATTTTTGGAAATCACTTTGGAGATCTACAAGTGCTTCTCACTAAATTAGAATATCATCAAAAAGTTATTTTATTTCAGTTCTTAAATACAAAAAGTGAAACTCATATATTATATAGAGTCATTACAAACAGAGTGATCTATTTCAATTGTTTAGTTCTGTTAATGTTGATGATTATGCATTTAAAAAGGTCCCTTAGTCAGGTATAGTAGGCTCAACAATCATGGGGAAGACTGCTGACTTGACAGATGTCCAGAAGGCAGTCATTGACACACTCCACAAGGAGGGTAAGTCACAAAAGGTCATTGCTAAAGAAGCTGGCTGTTCACAGAGTGCTGTATCCAAGCATATTCATGGAAAAGACCATTCAAAAATTTGGGGGAGATTTACTGTACATGGAGTGGACTGCTGCTGGAGTCTTTGCTTCAAGAGCCACCACATACAGACATATCCAGGACATGGGCTACAAGTGTACTGTATCTGAGAATATTTTTACAAGCGTGAACATAAAAACATTACATTGCTGTAGATTGTAGCATAAATGTAGCTATGATGTAAATCTAATGACCATGAGATCATGCAACCATTGTAAAATTGCTTTACATGATTTTACTACAATGATTATGTGAGTCACCTATAACCATATGAACTACATCAACAGTAAGAGCAACAGACCCCAAGTTACCTGCAATAACAGTGACTGCCAAAGACTCTCGATAACAGTATTAGTCCCCATTTTCTCCCCAGTAGTAGTTGCAGGACCAGTATCCCTCTTTTCTCCAGTAGTGCGGACAACAGGATTTCCCCCTCCACCTTTCCTCCCAGTAAAGGTAGCAGTAGAGACTCTTCCTGCTTCCCCCCTGTATTAGCAGCAGTATATTTTCCCTTTTAGTCAATCAATGCTTAAATCCCCAATCCAACTTTTTTCTTTCGCTTTAGCGCTGGAGTGGTGTCACTATAGTCTAAGTTCCAGGCCCCCAGTATTATACTTACCAGTTGCCATCTTCATCTGTTCCCGGCACTGCTCCGGTCGGACTTCTGCCGGTTTTGATCTGTCGGATTGCTCCAGTGTTTGCTGTGTGATCTGGAAGTCACAGCCCAGTGTAAGTCTATGAGAGGCAGAACGAGGGCAGAAGGAGCCTTTCATAAACTTACACTGAGAGTTTCTGACTGTTACCTCTGACTTCCGGTCAAAAGTTGCCATCACAAGATAAAGGTGTGGGACTTGAGCGGTGCTGGGAAGAGCTGAAGACGACGGCTGTTGAGTATAATACTAGGGTAAGGGACCTTATGTTAGTGACACCACTCCAGCACTGAAATGAAAAACAAACAAACGCTGGAGTGGTGCTTTAACCTCTTAACGACCAACAATATGCATTAAAATGGCGGCTACTAAGGGTACTTATTCCCTCATCGCCATTTTAATATAGCGATAGGGAGTAAAGTTGTAGTGCCTCCCGGAGTCAGAAAATCTCCTTGGTCTCCGAGACTCTGAAGAACATTATTAGGGCCAGATTTTCTGGTCCCTGATCGCTCTTATTCAGTGAATAATGGCGATCACAAAAAAAGTGTGCCCACTGTTGCAATAATGTCTCTCTCTTCTGAAATGATATACATGTCAGAGGAGAGAGAAATGATGCCCCCCCCCCCCCCGAGATTCCCCAGTACCTCTGCCATCCCCAGACCCTCCTGATCTGTCTCCTGGCCCAGCATCATCTTCCTGGAAAAAAACGTGGGTCAGGGTTGTGATATGGGTAAGGTTTTGGTTAGAATTGGCTTTTTTCAAATGTAAAAAAAAAATGACTATATGACGGCTAGTGTTGAGCGCAAGTGTTCGCCACTTGAGTTTACATCAGGTGCTCTGACATGCAAAGAATATGACAGATCCCCAAATGTTTTTTTGTGGGTCTCTAAGAGCCGCAAAACATGCAGCGCACAAACTTGAGCATGTCAATCATGCACCCCCAATATTCGGTGCATACCTGAGCACCCGATGTAAACTGGAGAAATGAGCACTTGCGCTCAACACTAATGACGACATATTGAATATAACGACCTAATGCTATCAAATTCTGTGTCATACCTGTGGGTCCAAAATGCTCAATATACCCCAGAATAAAACCCTTGAGGGGCGTGGTTTGCTAAATGGGGTCACTTGTGGGGCTTTAAACTGTATAGGCACATCAGGGGCTCTCCAAACACGACATGGCATCCACTAATTATTCCAGCAAATTTTACATTAAAAAAAGTCAAATGGTGCTCCTTTCCTTCCGAGCCCTGCTGTGCGCCGAAACAGTAGATTTCCCCCACAAATAAGGTATTAGCATGCTCAGGGGAAATTGCAAAACAGATTTTGGTGTCCATTTTCTCCTGTTACCCTTGTAAAAATAAAAAAGTTTGGGTCTAAAGAAAATTGTGAAAAAAAATGAAATGTTCATTTTTTCCATCCTCATTGTTTTAGTTCCTGTGAAGCACCTGAAGGGTTAATAAACTTCTTGAATGTGGTTTTAAGCTCGTTAAGGGGTGCAGATTTTAGAATGGTGTCACTTTTGGGTATTTTCTATCATATAGACCCCTCAAAGTCACTTCAAATGTGAGGTGGTCCCTAAAAAAATGGTTTTGTAAATTTTGTTGGAAAAATTAGAAATCGCTGGTCAACTTTTAACCCTTATAACTTCCCAACAGAAAAAATTATGCTTCCAAACTTGTGCTGATGTAAAGTAGACATGTGGGAAATGTTATTTATTAACTATTCTGTGTGATATAACTATGTCTTTAAGCCTCACTTTAAAGGGGCTATCCCCCTTTCATATAATGTCGGACATGGCTGCAGTTTGTTAAAGAATATTATACCACACTATACTTGCCTTTCCCTGGAGCACCAGCAAGGCTCCAATAGTGTTCCTGGTGTCTGTGGTGCTGTCATCACGTTGACAGTGAGGTAGCCAATCAGTGAGCTCGTTAGCTTTCAAGGGGCAATCCATCTATACAAGCAGAGATGCTGATCACACCGATTGTGGCTGCTGTGCTGTCAATGTGACGTCAGCCGATGCCAGACACCAGGGAGCGGAGACTCGCCGGTGGTCCCAGGAACATTGATTACAGTGTAGTATATTATTTTTTACAAATTGCAGCATGGGCCAAACATTATCTAAAAAGGGACAAGCATTTTATAGACATGTTAAAAACTAAGTTAAGGCTACTTTCACACTAGCGTCGGACTCGGCCCGTCGCAGTGCATCGGGCCGAGGTTCCGACGCTAGCAGTGAAACGGAGGCACAACGGAGGCAGCGGATGCATTTTTCCTGTGCATCCGCTGCCCCATTGTAAGGTGCGGGGAGGTGGGGGCGGAGTTCCGGCCACGCATGCGCGGTCGGAAAAAGCGGTCCGTCGGCAGCAAAAAACGTTACATGTAACGTTTTTTGCTCCCGGAGGTCCTCCACAACACGGCACAACCGTCGTACGAGGGTTGCAACGTGTGTCAATGCGTCGCAATGCGTCGCTAATGTTAATCTATGGGGCAAAAACGCATCCTACAAACAACCTTGCAGGATGCGTTGTTTCCCCTAAACGACGCATTGCGACGTATTGAAAAAAACGCCAGTGTGAAAGTAGCCCTAGCCATCACCTAGTCCAAATTTATCATTTTTAGCCAGTGAAATGAATGTGATTATAGGACATTTGTTTTAGATCCTCAAGGATACTGGGTGTAATGTACAGAATATAATAATAATCAATATTGCACATGCGATATGCACTGCGGTCTCGTGGACTGGCTGTGGGGTGCAGTGGGGCGCTGCTGATGTCAGAAAATACTGCAGTAATGGCTGGTTAGGATGTAGCAATTTGTAAAGTATCTCCCATGTCTGCACTCAGAGAAGTTTTCCCACTTCTCTAATAACTTTCCCAAGCAGCATTTTTCTCTTATTTAACTACTGGAATCCATTATCTTTGAAAGCTAATTTCCCACAGTTCTGACACAGAAATGAAAACATTAACGATAGATTCGTCTAGATTAACAGGAGCCCTGGATGGACTTAATGGACTTAGTTAATTACATATTAAGCAGTTTGCTGATTTCTCTTGGCATAAATGAATTTTAGCCAAACCCAAAGTAAACATATTTGAAAATTAAAGAACCTAACAAATACCCCTTATTTTATAGGACGCTTATTTCAAAACTAAATAGAATTAATAGTGCAGCGTCCACATAAATACATAGTTAGCACATGTTCTACGCTATAGATATAAAGAAACCATACAAACAAATTGCGTATCTTGAACCAATTTTTATTATAGTACAAAAACTATTGCCTTAAAACCATTTAAACATACATACGGTAGTTAAAATCTGGTAGCCAAAAAGAGGGCGCTCAAATTGTGAGCCAAACAAATACATGTGGCACCACTACTGAGAAACCAGCTTTACAAAAACATAATAGTATCCATATTAACATGTTCTCAAAACAGCCATAATACTATGTGGGAGTTAGAAAGCAGATACTACAAATGCCTAATACAGGACATTAAGCCATAGTGGCATACCCAGCTCTCCCTACTCACTCATAGTTGTAGCAGTAAGAATCATATGTAAATCAAAGTACTTACAAGAGTGTTAAGTGCCTTGCTGGTACTCAGGAGATGGTGCCACAGCCCCTACGCGCGTTTCGGCAGCGTGCCTTCGTCAGGGGAAGTGGCATCATCCTCCCAGAATGCTCCTTTTATGTTAGAATAAACCAATAGCGAAAAAGTTCCGCCCAATCATACATGTCACATGATTTCACACAGGCAGAATGCTGATAGGTGCATTATGGACATGTGATCCGGCCGAAAAGCATGATGGTAATTGTAGTCATGGATCACAAAAGATTCTCCACTCAATACCGCAGCGCATACGCTATCAGCAGCCCCGGTACAAGCCGGCAGGGTAGGCACGCCCATAGCAGCTAACGACACAATGGGTACAGAGTTCCCGGCCGCGCGGCCGCATACGGACGGAGACCCGGCCCATCGGTCCGCCCACCGCACAAGACGAGCACCACCACAGGCCACTCCCCCGGAACATCTGAGCGCATGCGCTCCAGCCGAGTGTCGTTACCCACACAACTGGAACAGTTGTAGTCATTTTCTTTTTTTTAGCAACATATCGTGGACTTCTGCAGAAGCATTGGGAGACATTCCATATCATATGTGCTTGTCCTGATGAAAGATGGACTTAGTTTATAGTTATTTTAAAGGTGTTGTCTTGTCAGAATATACTGACGACCAATTAACTAGATAAGTTGTCAATACCAGATTTTTGGGGGTCTGACACCCAGCACTTCCACTGAGCAGCTGTTATCGGCTCCAGCATTCGAGCGGAAACATGTGGAACGGAGCTGTGCTGCGTAGCTCCTGTCAACATGTAGTGGCTGCTGCAGAGTGCTGGAGAACAGCTGTAACCCGGCCGCATCTGCTACACATTGAGTGGTACTGGATCTTGTAACAGCTGATTGGCGTGGGGGCGGGAGTCTGATGACCTATTATTTGGATATATTTGCACCCATCTGTTAACTATGAAAACACAGTCCACTCCTAGAGAGTGACATATTTTTGCTCAAAAAAGGACACATATTCATGAAGTTCAATATTTCTGAAATAAATTATACATTATTTAGTGATAAACTATTTACAATCCTAATTTATCATTACATAGGTATTTAGCCGTTTTCTGAATGTTGTCAGTTTTTCAGACAATTTCCTCTTGGGGGTAGGACATTCCAAAGTTTGACTCTTTTACCTATCTTTTTTTATCTAAGCATCTCAAACTTATTTTTAGACAAGACTGACCGCACAAATTGTCATGCATGCAGGTGGTGAATGTGGTTCGTGGACCCACTGTTCCATGAGGCCGTGCTTGCCTAGGAGGGGTGTAGCTAAGCTACCTGGTTTTCACGGGATCTCTTGAAGGTGGAGTCAGGCTTGAGCTGCAGGGAGCCGCCAGGTACCGCTCCTAGGCAGATCCCGGTATTGCATCTGCTGACCCAAAAGGGACAGCTACGCTGCTGTGAACTGGATTTGGAGTAACAAACAAGGATGGATTCAGAGCCTGTTCAGACAGGTGCGGCTTCAAGTTCAGGGTCCACCAGTGCGACTACAAGGTTTAGTTACCACCAGAGCTGCTGCAGGATTCAGGTACCGACAGAGCGGCTCCAGAGTTCAGGAACCATCAGAGTGTATTCAGGATTCAGGTACCGACAGAGCAGCTCCACTGTTCAGGTACGGCCAGAGCGGCTTCAGTATTCAGGTACTGCCAGAGTGGCTACAGGTTTCAGGTACCGACAGAGCAGCTCCAGAGTTCAGAAACTGTCAGAGTGGCTTCAGGATGCAGGTACCGACAGAGCGGCTCCATGGTTCAGGTACCGCCAGAGCAGCTTCAGGATTCAGGTGCCGCCAGAGCAGCTACAGGCTTCAGGTACCGACAGAGTGGCTCCACGGTTCAGGCACCGCCAGACCAGCTACAGGTTTCAGGTACCGACAGAATGGCTCCAGGGTTCAGGTACCGCCAGAGCTGCTGCAGGATTCAGGTACCGCCAGAGCGGCTACAGGTTTCAGGTACTGACAGAGCAGCTCCAGGGTTCAGGTACTGACAGAGCTGCTGCAGGATTCAGGTACCGCCAGAGCGGCTACAGGTTTCAGGTACTGACAGAGCAGCTCCAGGGTTCAGGTACCGACAGAGCTGCTGCAGGATTCAGGTACCGCCAGAGCAGATTTAGGATTCAGGTACCACCAGGGCAGCTTCAGGGTTCAGGTACCGACAGAGCAGCTCCAGGATTCACGTACCGACAGAGCTGATTCAGAGTAACGTACACACTATCAAGGAATATGGGAACAGAATCAGGATAACAAATTAGCTACAATGGATTAGGACAGGGGACCTGGCAACATACAGTTGCACACCTAAGAGTTGTAGGGAAACTACAGGGGTTGCTCAGGCACCTCCCTACTGGGGAGAGTACTTTTTAAACAAGATGCTTCCCAGCTATTGGCTGGGAGAATTTTCAGTGTGCGCGCTGCCCCTTTAAGAAAAGGGGAGCGCACTGTCGGAAGCCTTTACGGCGTGTACAAGAAGCAGGGAGGGGAAGCAGGAGACGGGGTGATTGACGCGCGGCCGGGGTAGTCAGTATGTTAGCGTCCATGCAGGGGAGCCAGCATTATTGTTACACAAATACTTACACTTGGTAAGAAGATCACATTTTCTAAGAACAAGCATTATTTTTCCAACCTCTCTGTAAAGGAAAATGTAACATAAATTAAGGAATAGTGTCCATTGGTAATGATTCCCCCATGGGCTGGTTATTTTTTACATTGGGTCTGCATTAAGTGTGAAGTTACACATCACAACCCAGAGGGGGGGAGAAAATAAACAGTAAGAGTAAAAAAAGCGACTACCCATGCCTGGAGGTGACCTAACAGAAAAGGGGGATGAGCACCAAAGGACCAAGTGATAAAAATGTGGTGGCATTTTCAGGTGATTTTCTTTGTGAGTGGGAGATGTATATTGCAGGTGTGTGTGGGGGTGGTGATGTTGTAATCATTTTGTGACAGAATATGTGTTATTGTAGTGGTGACCCCAGCATGTCACACCAGCTCCAGTGAGGTTGATCGTGACACTGTCTCCTTTCAAATCTATAAGACTAAATGCCAACCTTTAAACCCTCCTAAGCGTTAATATCTTTTTTACAAGATGGAGCCCAAAACTGAATCCCACTCTAGATGCGAACGTAGAAAGGATTATAGAGGCAGGGGTGAATTAAGGGTAGCCAGGGCCCCAGGCTGTTCAGGCACTGTGGGCCCCCCGGTCATGTGACAGGGTCATGTGATGGGGTCATGTGACGGGGTCATGCGACGGGGTCATCATATACCTGAACCAGATTATTCCAGAAAAATAGTTGCTGTGTGAAACTATAACCTGTCAAACATCCATTGATCTAGTCAATTTACCCTTCAGTTAGGAAGACAAACAAAAAAAACCCAACACAATACTATCACTATAAGTGCCAGTATTCACAGATCTGCACTTAGTATGCAGTGTCTGTGTAGAGGTAATACAGTGTTCACTGGTGATATTATACACAGGACCTCTGTATATAGTATACAGTGTATAGTGTCAGTGTATAGGTAACACTGACTCTCCAGTGACGTCTCTCGGTGAAGTCCTTCATCGTCTCTGCAGGAAATAACACAGTTATCTCAAGCTCCGCTTGTAGAACACATTACTTAATTTTTCCCAACTTCTACATTACACCACATGAAGAAAAAGAGGCAACATAGTGTCACTCTACACAGTAACAGGACCGCCCCCCCCCCCCATTTAAAACAATGTCCTCAAAAAATAAAATAAATACATCATTGCAGTAATAATATCCCTTAATTAGCCCCTATGGTAATAATAATATCCCCCATCCTGGCCCCGTGTATCTCATTCCTGGCTCCAGCCATATGTTCTCCCATCCTGCCCTCATGAGTATCCATTCTGCCCCATATGATCTCCCCATCCTGCCCCATATGATCTCCCCATCCAGCCCCATCAGTCTCCATCGTATCCATCCTGCCCCATGATCCTGCACGATCTGTCTCCAATCCAGCCCCATGTGTTTCATTCTGCTCCGTATCTCCAATCATGCCCTGTATCTACATTCTGCCCATGTCTCCAATCCTGCCCCATCTGTCGCCAGTCCTGCCCCCAGTGTGTCCAGCATCTCTGCCCCAGTGTTCAGCATCTCTGCCCCAATGTCCAGCATCTCTGCCCCCAGTGTCCAGCATCTCTGCTCCCAGTGTCCAGCATCTCTGCCCCCAGTGTCCAGCATCTCTGCCTCCAGTGTCCAGCATCTCTGCCTCCAGTGTCCAGCATATCTGCCCCCAGTGTCCAGCATCTCTGCCCCCAGTGTCCAGCATCTCTGTCCCCAATGTGTCCAGCATCCTGTCCCCAATGTCCAGCATCTCTGCCCCCAATGTCCATCATCCTGCCCCAGTGTGTCCAGCAATCTGCCCCAGTGTCTCCAGCATATTGCCCCAGTGTGTCCAGCAATCTGCCCCAGTGTGTCCAGCATATTGCCCCCAATTTGTCCAGCATTCTGCCCCAGTGTCTCCAGCATATTGCCCCCAGTGTGTCCAGCATATTGCCCCCAGTGTGCCCAGCATATTGCTCCCAGTGTGTCCAGCATATTGTCGTCCCCAGTGTGTCCAGCATCTCTGCCCCCAGTGTGTCCAGCATCTCTGCCACCAGTGTGTCCAACATATTGCCCCCAGTGTGTCCAGCATCGCTGCCTCCAGTTTGTCCAGCATTCAGGCTCGGGCCCCCCAGATTGCCGTTCGCAATTAAAGAAAAAAAAAAGAGTTCTCACCTGTCCGGGCTCCTTCGGCGAAGCAGCTCCCTCTAGCAGTGCGCCGTGCGCCCTGCAGCTGATGTCAGCTGCCAGCCTCTGATTGACTGGCGGCTGTTAACTATTGACGTGCGGGCGGGCGCCCGCACATCAATAGCTTTTGACTGCCGCAGCGCCGGTCGGGGCCCGGTGAGCAGATGAGACGGGGCCCGGTGCGGGCCCCCTCTGCCCACCGGGCCCATACGCCAGTCAGGGCAGTAATGCCCTGATGGCGGGGGGCAATCTGAGCGGTAGCAAAGGGCCCCCCCACACCACTGGGCCTTGGGCTACCGGCCAAATTGACCCTATTATAATCCGCCCCTGTATAGAGGGGTAACATGCACCAATGCATTCTTAGCTAGACAACTACCATCCTGTACATTTGGTTTGTGGATCAACAAAAATTAGTCAGATCAGGCAAGATGTTCCCAGTCGTTTGTATTGGAGAATGTGCAATAATTTTTTATAGTTTTGTCCGTTTCTGTCACATTCGGATAAATAAAATACATATTTTTAGTTGCAGGAATTTCCACCATGAATCTGCGGCATGTGAATATGCCCAACCAGCTCCTTCCACTCTTCACACCACACATGGCCAAATGACTCCATGAACTACTGACTGTCCTCTATGCAAAGAAGAGCAGTATTCTTAATTAAGTGGAAAGTGAGTATGTATTGCCCAGATGATACTGACGTTATCCAAGATTATATTCATGCAGATTTATTTCAGAGGATTAATTCCTGATTTATTTCAGTATATTTAAATATTTACATATAAACCTTAGGTGCGATATTTAAGTGTCGTGCCGTCGTTAACAAGTCTCGTACCACTTCATAAGTAACTGCAGTGAAGTTTCATAAAGAGCCGAGATGTACTATCAGTTGTGAATAAATCACTATGGTTTACTTTGGCTTCTTGCTTGTTTTTTTACCAACATAAATCTGAGAACTGAGCACATTTTTTGCAGCTCGGTTCCTCCAAGTCCCGTCTCACTCCGTTTATAAATATTTGTGAAACATTGGAGTTGTGACTACAATTAAAGCAGAGGCTATTAGATGAAGGAGAGTTCTGTAAATGAGAAGCTTAGCACTGTAAGGACGAGACTCTACTCATCATCACACCACCATCCCGGTAATGGACCATCAGAACCTCAACTGCTTGAGGTTATCCACTCTCCACTTCTGCACAAGCCATCATTAATGGACATCATATCAGTGCTGCAAACAAACAATGGCAACTGGTCAGTTGCAGCAGTCAAGTTATGTCAGGTCCAGAATAAATAGTGAGCGTAAATCATCAAAACATTGAACATGAACTTTTGCATCATTTTGGCGCATCTGGAAGCTGCGCTAAAATGATCAACTTTTGCCATTCTCACCCAGCTCCAACAAAGTGGACAAGTGGAAGCGTTTGCTATGCCACAAATCTTGTTCCAGCAGCGACTGGAGAAGAATTTATGGCGAGGTGCACGCAGAGGTACATGCCACTCACCCGGCTCTCCTGATTCATGAAATGCCATACACATATTCAGGAATCAGGAGCATCTACTCCAGGACATCTCATCAAGGCCGGCGGGAACATCGCTGGTCATGATGATTCGTGCCCAGTGATTACGTGTGATTTATGGTAAGATCAGACCTTCTTGCGGCAACCAGAAACTACAATGGATCATCGCAATCACATCACCTTCCTGGGAAGTGTGAAGGACTGTCTCAACGGACTGACAACTTCTAAATTTGCATGTTGCAAACACAATGGTCCTGATTCGTCAAAGCCATTCTGGCGTAAATCCTTTTGAAAGTTGAAAAATGCTTGCTCAACATGGAGGTGCGCAAACATTTTACGACTTTGGGCATTTTCACAGGTGCATGACTCCACATATCATCTTATTCATGACGAGATGTGGCATTCCTTACGCCAGAAATCTTACCCCAGTCCCTAGCTCTTAGTGAATCAGGAATGTCTGAGTCCAAAACGCCCCGTTATCAAGACCGGTGTGAACATTGCCGTTTTTTTATAATTCAGCGCCATTATTTCTACTGCTCATTATAAGCCATCTAATGCATCCCTGCATAGCGCTCTTCATATGCTGAACCCTCAGTGTATTCTCTGCTTTGCGCTTGTCCAATTAGAAGCATAAGAATTTATTATAAAACTGAACCCAGGAGGGATGGATAGTAAGTGGTCTTAGTGCTGGCTTGGATTCCATCACTAATACATATGGCAAATATAGGCCATGTTGGGACAGGTTAGTAGGGGAGTAGGTAAGAGATGGGTGGGACGCCTACTTACCATATCTCCACTTCATGTGTGTGGGTGTGATGTTAAATGTACAGACACTGTTTTATTCAGGACTGGTAGATGCAGTGGATGGCCAAGGATATCCAGCAGTGCCATCAGCTCAGAACTGACAGCAATCAGCAACTGTGCAAAAGTCTACATCCACAGAAGATCTGTGGTTAATTCTCCAAGATGTTTGGAACAACCTCCCTGCAAAGTTCATTCAAAAATTGTGCACAAAAATAAACAGAACTGATGCTTTGCTGCTGTTTTGAAGGCAGAGCGTCGTTACAGCAAGTAATGATTTGATTTATATGTTGAACATTCACTTTGCATTTTGTTACTTGGCAAAAATAAACTGGTAACACTTCTATTTTTGAAAGCATTAGTACTTTCAGCATTATTATGTGAGTACACCCCTCACATGTAAGTAAATATTTAATTATATATCTTTTCATGGGATAACACAGAAGATATGACACTTTGATACAATGTATAGTAGTCAGAGTATACATTTGTCCAGTTCTGAGTGGAACCTCTCTTGTTGAACTGCTGTTTGGTCTTGGTCACCGGGCTGCAGCTCAGTTTCATGGTATTGGCAACCTTCTTATAGCCTCGGCCATCTTTATGTATAGCAACAAGTCTTTTTTTCAGCTGCTCAGACAGTTCTTTGCCATGAGGAGCCAGGTTGACCTTCCAGTGACTAGTATGAGAGAGTGTGAGAACGATAACACCAAATTTACCACACCAGCTCCACATTCACACCTGAGACCTTATAACACCAATGAGATTTTCATACTTTATAGGGAATCTGTCAGCAGGTTTTTGCAATGTAATCTTAAGACATCAAGAGGTAGAGGTTAAAACACAGATTTAAGCTACACTCATCTTATGAAGCTCCCGGTTTTGTTTGCTCGCAATGATTGTTTTATCACCAAGAGCTTATCATTGCTCGGACACAGCGGCCGTACCTCCTGGTCCGACTTTGCTCCCAACTGTGATAAGCAGCTCACTGTCTATAACTATACACATACACAAAGCCCGTTATGGGTGGGGTCAGCTGTGGTATGGGCGGGGTTAGCTTTCTCAGCCCTGCTGCATTGCTAAATCTAAAAACTGTTTCAGAATGGTTGCACCCAGTAAACTAAATGATACATTGTTGGATTCAGAGTCTCTTTATCTTCAGGAATACAAATTTTAAAAAACTGACCGTCACATCCAAACATAGAATAAGTGTGAACAGGTGCTGAACCTAGATTCACCAACTCATATACAGTCAAATAAGGCAGCACACTGCGGCGCTAAAACATGCAAACATGAAAATTTAACTGACTTACTGCACTAGAAATGTGAAAAAAATGAGAGCGCTTAGCGCATAAATTGGCCAAATCATGTGTACCTGGTAGCCACATTAGGGCATCTCTCGTATACCAGGTCCTAAAACTTTCCTTTCCTCGCTGAGAATAAACGTCTTCATTCCTTTGCTAAATAAACAGGCACCAGTAGATCATGCAAAAGAACGGGGCTGATAACTAAGAATAAACAACTGTCATAAAAAGGAGAGGAATAATAATAATGTACAGAATTCACCCAGAACTGGACATAGTTCAGATGAAAGACAACATCACAGGACATATCCATGTCTGTCCATCTAGTGTTCATTCTGCACTATGTGGCACAGTGCCCGAGCGTGCCATCAGTATACTGCATCCCTCAAAGAGTTCAATGAACCTTATATTCCGCGCTACTTGACCTGCATTTACCTTTGCCGACCTTCCTTGGCTCCTGGCCTCAGCTCTTCTAAAACGCTAATTTTATCTTACACAATAGGACATCTATGACATTTTTCTTTACAAACTCTGATTTGTCAGTTTATACGGTATTAAATTAGTACTCCGAGACATGTTAAAGTGCCTGGGGCGACAACCTGTACAATAGACAACAGACAACTGGAACAGCTTCCTTAAGTCTCAAGATGGGGATCATAATGCAATGTCAAGAAATATAATATTCCCCACTTGCCTGCAAGCTTTTTACTGGAAAACATATGCTGCTCAAGTAGTAAGACTTTATTATAGATGTATTTTTGACATACGTTCATTAAAAGCAAACACGCACTTTAACACAGTCATAAGACAAGGAATAAATGTTGCAGATTCTGCCCCGCTGCATATCATTCTTAGCATGTACTGGAAAGATTCAAAGACAGGAGCCTCGTTGGATCGCACTCAGGACAATCAACATATGAAAGGGTCTACATTGCAGATAGCGACATTCCCAGCACATTTCTTAATATCTGTTATTGCTTGGTTAATGGAATATTTGAGTTAACAGAAGAACTCACCATTAAGTTTCAAAAAGAATTCTAGTGAAAGGCTTGAGGGGAGCCTAAGGCCACCTCGGCTCCTTTACAGCCATCACCCATTCTGACAACCTTCATAAACCTCACTGTACGGCATTAGATTTACATTAGACGACTGCGGCATCCTCTGTATGAGCAGCTTTTCTTATCTAAGCATCTTTCCGTGTTTTATGTTAAGCACAAATATTATTGGGTTAGCGGAAAAAATTCATCCACAAAGCGAATCAACTAAGTTTTGTTTTCTATAACTATGGTTATTTCTAAGACATTCTGTTCTTCTTCCATCTAGAAGCGTGAAAGCTCTAGCCAGCAGAGACAAGGTTAACGCAGATTAAAATACAAGTCTGCTTTCCTTCACAGCTTTGGCACAAAGTGCTTTAGTGCCCTACAAAACAGCAAGCAGACAAAAATAGCAAAGTTAAATAAAACCTAATGTTGTTCTTTAGCTTTGATAAGTGCCAGAAGGCAGAATTCATTCTGGAGGACAGGAAGGGGTTAATAGCAATGCTAGAACCATATGTCTGCAGTCAGCACCATGGAGAGATCCTGCAGTGAGACACCAGATATTTGTATTACAGGTTATGGTATATGTATAGAATAGAATTCATGTGGTACGTTTATATTACTGTCTCTTATCTATCATCTATCTACAGTAGGGAAAAATAAGTATTTGATACACTGACGATTTTGCAAGTTTTCCCACATACAAAGAATGGAGAGGTCTGTAATTTTTATCGTAGGTACACTTCAACTGTGAGAGTCAGAATCTAAAAATAAAAGACATAACATTACATTTGCATGATTCTTACATACTTATTTCGTGCAATAAAATGCAAATTAATTATCTGATACAATAGAAAAACAGAACTTAACATTTGGAACAGAAACCTTTGTTTACAATTACAGAGGTCAGACATTTCCTGTAGGTCTTGACCAAGTTTGCACACACTGCAGCAGGGATTTTGGCCCACTCCTCCATACCGGTCTTCTCCAGATCTTTCCGGTTTCGGGGCTGTCACTGGGTAGCATTGAGTTTCAGCTCCCTCCAAAGATTTTCTATGAGGTTCCGGTCTGGAGACTGGCTAGGCCACTCCATGACCTTGAAATGATTATGAATCGGGCAAAAAATATGTTGTGCCCATACAACATCATTAAAGCTTTTTTTATTAAAAATACTGATATAAAATGTACACAGAAATAATAAATAGGAGAGAAACAGCTTTATCTAGTTAAGGAATTTGAAAGGATAAACATATGGATAGATAGAGAAATGGAGGAGTCGAGGTAAATAGCCAAAAGGGTAAGTCATAAATAGAGGGAAGAGAAAAAGTCGTAGTCAGATAACAGTCCGTGGTCAAAATATTACACCATTGCTTTTTGTTTTTATGGCATTCATGGTGTTGTAAAATGAACAGGCGGTATGATTCCTCAGGTCAGTATGATTTTAGTGATACCAAACTTATGTATTAATTTATTTTATTATTTAAGTTGTGAAAAAAATATGAAGTTTGAAAAAAATAATAAGAGTTGCATTATGTCACTATTTTCCGAGACCCACAACTTTTTTATTTTTTCATATATGGAAGGCTTGAAACTGACAAAAAGTAATTGTCAATTTACATTTACTGACTATCAACTAATGAAAATCAGACGTTGCTTTTGAATTGCTGCTCAACATAAAAAAAAAACAACAAACTAACCAATGAAAATGGCCTTGGCAAAAATGATGGCACCCTTAATATTTTGTTGCACAACCTTTTGAGGCGGTCACTGGAAACAATCGATTTCTGTACCTCTCAGTGAGACTTCTGCACCTGGACATCAGAACAGTTGAATGTTAGCCATTCTTGGATTTCGTTTAGCTTTTGTTTAATTTTGGAGGGGGGGGGGGGGGGTCATTTTCCTGTTGGAGCACCCACGACCTGTAACTCAGACCAAGTTTTCTCAGACTTCATTGTACCCTGCAGATTCAAGAAGGCACCCTGTGTCAGATGGAGCAAAGCAGCCCCAAATCATAACTGAGCCTCCTCCATGTTTCACAGTAGGTACATTGCTCTTTTCTATGTATGTTTCATCTTTGAACCTGTGTGAATCTGTGAACATAGAGCTGATGTGACTTGCCAAAAAGCTCCAGTTTTGTCTCATCTGTCCCAAAAAAACATTCTCCCACAAGCGTTGTGGCTTGTCAATACGCATTTTTGCATATTCAAGTCTTGCTTTTTTATGATTTGTTTACAACAGTGCTTTCCTCCTCGATCGATTTCCATGAAGTCCACTTTGGCCAAGACATCGATGGATGAAGTGATCTGACACTGATGTACCTTGACTTTGCAGTTCACCTCTAATCTCTGGGTAACACTGTGGCTCAATGGTTAGCACTGTATTTTTGCAATTTTTGCAGTGCTGACGTACTAGGTTCAAATCCCATCAAGGACAACGTCTGCAAGGCATTTGTATGTTCTCCCCATGTTTGTGTGGGGTTTCCTCCAGGCACTCTGGTTTCCCCCCCACAATCCAAAGACATACTGATAGGGAATCTAGATTGTGAACCCCATTGGGGCAGTGATGCTGATGTCTGTAAAGCGCTGTGGAATTGATGGTGCTATATGAGTAAAAAAAAATAAAAAATAACTTTTTGGAAGTTGTTTGGGGTCTTTGGTTACCATGTGTATTATCCGTCTCTTCAACTTGTTATCAATTTTGCTCTTGCAGCCACTTCCGACGAGGTTGGTTACAGTCCCATAAACTTCTAAATAATATGTGCAACTGCAGTAACAGGAACATCAAGGTGTTTAGAGATGGTCTTCTAGCCTTTATTTTTAACATGTTTGTCAAAAATTTTGTTTCCTGGATCAACTCACTTCTTTGCTCCACGCTCAGTGTGATACGCACCATGATACCAAACAGCACCATGACTACTTTTCACCCTGCCAATAGGCAGACTGACTGATTACAAATTTGTAGACACCTGTAATACTAAATAAAGGACACACCATAATTTAACATATCCCTATGATCAAATTATTTTCCGTCCTTTCTAGTGGTATCATCATTTTTATTAAGGCCATTTTCATTAGTTTTTTTAATTCTTCTTCTGTTAAACCACAATTAAGAAGCAATGTCTCAATTTCATTACTTGATATTCAGTAAATTTATATTGAAAAGTACTTTTGTCATATTCAAGTAATTCCATTGTGGGTTTTTCTGAGATTACCAGAAGGGTACCAATAATTGTGTTGACATCTGTATTTGTCATTATACTTTCTTGCCTGGGCAGATCCTTGGTGACATTTGAATTATATAATTATTATGACATATGTAGCATGGCATAAAATATAATAATTATAAGGACAGTAGCCTTAATAAAGAACAGTTACACAATGACTTACTGCTAAATGTTTAAGTAACTTTTACATTACATATATAAAGGAAATTATGTTGTTATGTAAAGGCACTTGTTCCACTTTCTTCCACAAAGTAAAACTTTTGGCCTGACACCTGTACTCCTCTTACAATTAAGCGATATTATACTGTGGCCTGAAAAATCTGGGTCACTGAATAGTTTCAATGCTGAAAAACATTGCAATTAGGACAAAGCAAGCCATTGTTTGAGCACTAGGTGCAAGGTTAGCCACAGATTTCTCCAGACAAAAAAAAACTGATATCTTCTTTGCAGTCTTTCCCTGTGAAACACAAGTAGGGCTTCTATAATCTCTCCTCTTTGTGAGAAGAGACTTTGGCTAGAACTTTAAAAAGTGTAGTTTACAATCGACCAATCGACGTCTGACCTATCTCAGAGAAGGGAAGCTCAAGTGAACAAAAGGTCCAGAACATGGCAGATCATTATACACTGGGACAGACTCATTTAGATGCACTTCCAGCATTGCTTGCTGCAAAATAAATAATGATGAACGCACTATATGGCTTCTCTCAAGGACTCTGCATTCAACTCACTTCGATAACGGCAGTGAAACAGTGGCCGCTTCACAAAGAAACCTTGTTACATTTAAGAGGAGCTGCAGCAGAATCTAAGTGTTTCTCAAGATATTTGCATTAATATTCAGTGACAGATGCAATATTACCCCTAAAGGGTAAAGTCAGACACTGCGGGCTTTTTTGTTAATGATCAGAATCGACTGATGCGTGTTAATGGTTGCTGGTGGCAATAAATGTACAGTGGCCTTGTGAAATCAATGGGTACAGCAAAGTCCTGAAAACCTGAGAATACCGTACATAACACTGATATCATATTTACAAAATTACCATTATAATTAATTAATAGAGAATATTTAAGACCTCCTTGGTATTTTTTTTTTCTACATGTGCTGTATTCCGCTCATTGCCCATATGTGTTGGGACATTACATTGAAATAAGTAAAGAAGTTGTCAATGAAGACCAGAGAAGTTATCCAATCCGTAGCTTACAACAGGTGGTAATGTTTCTCCAAGGGAGTAGGTTGCTCTCACCTTTTTAGTAAGCTTAAATTATATATATATATATATATATATATATATATATATATCTTATCTAATACATGTTGAATCACCTAGGACCCGCACTGATTGCTATCATCAGGGACCCTTGTCCCCTAAATGTACAAATGCAGCAAGAAGCAGCGTCTAGCTACTTCTGTCAGTGTCAAAGACTTCAAAAAAATGGGAATCAACAACAATTTGGCCAAATATATAGGAAAGCGTGTTCTATTTAAATTATGCAACATTTAAAAAAAACAACTACAACGTCCGATGTCCAGCCCAGGGTCATCATGTCCAGCCCATCATTATAATAATAATAATAATTTTATTTATATAGCGCCAACATATTCCGCATCACTTTACAAATTATAGAGGGGACTTGTACAGACAATAGACATTACAGCATAACAAAAATCACAGTTCAAAATAGATACCAGGAGGAGTGAGGGCCCTGCTCGCAAGCTTACAAACTATGAGGAAAAAGGAAGACACGAGAGGTGGATGGTAACAATTGCTTTAGTTAGTCGGACCAGCCATAGTGTAAGGTGTTATGGACCTGGTGGTTAGGAGCACCCGGAACGACCTGATGGTTAAACTCACACAGGACAAGCTCTGGGAAGTGGGAGCTCTGCTGACCGCAACCCCTAATCCTATCACACAACTAGAAATAGCCGTGGAGCGTACCTAACACGACCTAGACGCCTCTTCACAGCCTAAGAGCTAACTAGCCCTAAAGGTAGAAAATAAAGCCTACCTTGCCTCAGAGAAATTCCCCAAAGGAAAAGGCAGCCCACCACATATATTGACTGTGAGTTAAGATGAAAGTCACAAACACAGAAATGAAACAGGTTTCAGCAAAGGGAGGCCAGACTTACTAAACAGACTGAGGATAGGAAAGGTATCTTTGCGGTCAGCACAAAAAACTACAAAAAGACCACGCAGAGTGTGCAAAAAGACCTCCGCACCGACTCACGGTGCGGAGGTGCCACTCTGCATCCCAGAGCTTCCAGCTAGCAAGGAAAAATCATGATAGCCAGCTGGACAAGGAAACAATGAACAAATAAATAACTAGCAGGGACTTAGCTTCTGCTGGAGTAGACAGGTCACCAGAAAGATCCAAGAGCGAACTGAACCAGTACAAGAACATTGACAGCTGGCATGGAGTAACGATCTGAGTGGAGTTAAATAGAGCAGCCAGCCAAAGAATAACCTACGTCAACTGTGGAAGGAACCTCATAGTAACATAGTAACATAGTAACATAGTTTAGTTAGTAAGGCCGAAAAAATACATTTGTCCATCCAGTTCAGCCTATATTCCATCATAATAAATCCCCAGATCTACGTCCCTCTACAGAACCTAATAATTGTATGATACAATATTGTTCTGCTCCAGGAAGACATCCAGGCCTCTCTTGAACCCCTCGACTGAGTTCGCCATCACCACCTCCACAGGCAAGCAATTCCAGATTCTCACTGCCCTAACAGTAAAGAATCCTCTTCTATGTTGGTGGAAAAACCTTCTCTCCTCCAGACGCAAAGAATGCCCCCTTGTGCCCGTCACCTTCCTTGGTATAAACAGATCCTCAGCGAGATATTTGTATTGTCCCCTCAGAAGCAGCAGCTCCACTCACAGCCACCAGAGGGAATCCATGGACAGAACTTGCCAAAGTACCATTCATGACCACAGGAGGGAGTTCGATAACAGAATTCACAACAGTACCCCCCCCTTGAGGAGGGGTCACCGAACCCTCACTAGAGCCCCCAGGCCGATCAGGACGAGCCAAATGAAGGGCACGAACTAGATCGGCAGCATGAACATCAGAGGCAAAAACCCAGGAATTATCTTCCTGACCATAACCCTTCCACTTGACCAGGTACTGGAGTTTCCGTCTCGAAATACGAGAATCCAAAATCTTCTCCACCACATACTCCAACTCCCCCTCGACCAACACCGGGGCAGGAGGATCAACGGAGGGAACCATAGGCGCCACGTATCTCCGCAATAACGACCTATGGAACACATTATGGATGGCAAAAGAAGCTGGAAGGGCCAAACGAAATGACACAGGATTGAGAACTTCAGAAATCTTATACGGACCAATGAAACGAGGCTTAAACTTAGGAGAGGAAACCTTCATAGGAACATGACGAGATGACAACCAAACCAAATCCCCAACACGAAGTCGGGGACCAACACAGCGCCGGCGGTTAGCGAAACGTTGAGCATTCTCCTTGGACAATGTCAAATTGTCCACCACATGAGTCCAAATCTGCTGCAACCTGTCCACCACCGTATCCACACCAGGACAGTCCGAAGGCTCAACCTGCCCTGAAGAGAAACGAGGATGGAAACCAGAATTACAGAAAAAAGGCGAAACCAAAGTAGCCGAGCTGGCCCGATTATTAAGGGTGAACTGAGCCAAAGGCAAGAGGGACACCCAATCATCCTGATCAGCAGAAACAAAGCATCTCAGATATGTTTCCAAAATCTGATTAGTTTGTTCGGTTTGGCCATTTGTCTGAGGATGAAAAGCCGAAGAAAAAGACAAATCAATGCCCATCTTAGCGCAAAAGGACCGCCAAACCCTCAAAACAAACTGGGAACCTCTGTCCGAGACGATGTTCTCTGGAATGCCATGCAAACGAACCACATGCTGGAAAACAATGGCACCAAATCAGAGGAGGAAGGCAATTTAGACAAGGGTACCAAATGGACCATCTTAGAGAAGCGATCACAAACCACCCAAATGACCGACATCCATTGAGAGACAGGGAGATCTGAAATAAAATCCATGGAAATATGCGTCCAGGGCCTCTTCGGGACCGGCAAGGGCAAAAGCAACCCACTGGCACGAGAACAGCAGGGCTTAGCCCGAGCACAAGTCCCACAGGACTGCACAAAAGAACGCACATCCCGTGACAAAGAAGGCCACCAAAAGGATCTAGCCACCAAATCTCTGGTACCAAAGATTCCAGGATGACCCGCCAACACCGAACAATGAACCTCAGAGATAACTCTATTAGTCCATCTATCAGGGACAAACAGTTTCTCCGCTGGACAACGGTCAGATCTATCAGCCTGAAACTTCTGCAGCACGCGCCGCAAATCAGGGGAGATGGCAGACAAAATTACCCCCTCTTTGAGAATACCTGCCGGCTCAGGAACACGCGGAGAGTCAGGCACAAAACTCCTTGACAGGGCATCAGCCTTCACATTCTTAGAGCCCGGAAGGTACGAAACCACAAAATCAAAACGGGAGAAAAACAGCGACCATCGAGCCTGTCTAGGATTCAACCGTTTGGCAGACTCGAGATAAGTCAAATTCTTGTGATCCATCAAGACCACCACGCGATGCTTGGCTCCTTCAAGCCAATGTCGCCACTCCTCGAATGCCCACTTCATGGCCAACAACTCTCGATTGCCAACATCATAATTGCACTCAGCAGGCGAGAATTTTCTAGAAAAGAAGGCACATGGTTTCATCACCGAGCCATCAGAACTTCTTTGCGACAAAACAGCCCCTGCTCCAATCTCAGAAGCATCAACCTCGACCTGAAATGGGAGCGAAACATCTGGCTGGCACAACACAGGAGCAGAAGAAAAACGACGCTTCAACTCCTGAAAAGCCTCTACAGCCGCAGAGGACCAATTGACCACATCAGCACCTTTCTTGGTCAAATCAGTCAACGGTTTAGCAACACTAGAAAAATTAGCGATGAAGCGACGGTAAAAATTAGCAAAGCCCAGGAACTTCTGCAGGCTCTACACAGATGTCGGCTGAGTCCAATCATAAATGACCTGAACTTTAACAGGGTCCATCTCGATAGTAGAAGGGGAAAAAATGAAACCCAAAAATGAAACCTTCTGAACCCCAAAGAGACATTTCGACCCCTTCACAAACAAGGAATTCACACGAAGGAACTGGAACACCATTCTGACCTGCTTCACATGAGACTCCCAATCATCCGAAAAGACCAAAATATCATCCAAATATACAATCATGAATCCATCCAGGTACTCTCGGAAGATGTCATGCATAAAGGACTGAAACACAGATGGAGCATTAGAAAGCCCGAATGGCATAACCAGGTACTCAAAATGGCCCTCGGGCGTATTAAATGCTGTTTTCCATTCATCGCCCTGTTTAATTCGCACAAGACTATACGCCCCACGAAGATCTATCTTGGTGAACCAACTAGCCCCCTTAATCCGAGCAAACAAATCAGACAGCAGCGGCAAAGGGTACTGAAATTTGACTGTGATCTTATTAAGAAGGCGGTAATCAATAAAAGGTCTCAAAGAGCCATCCTTCTTGGCCACAAAAAAGAACCCTGCTCCCAACGGTGATGACGACGGGCGAATATGACCTTTCTCCAAGGATTCCTTTATATAACTCTGCATAGCGGCGTGCTCTGGCACAGATAAATTAAACAGTCGGCCCTTAGGAAACTTACTACCAGGATTCAAATCAATAACACAATCGCAATCCCTATGAGGAGGTAAGGCACCGGATTTGGGCTCTTCAAATACATCCCGGTAATCTGACAAAAACTCAGGGACTTCAGAAGGAGTGGAAGGGGAAATTGACAGCAATGGAACATCACCATGTACCCCCTGACAACCCCAGCCGGACACAGACATAGATTTCCAATCCAATACTGGATTATGGACCTGTAGCCATGGCAATCCCAAAACGACCACATCATGCAGATTATGCAACACCAAAAAGCGAATATCCTCCTGATGTGCAGGAGCCATGCACATGGTCAATTGAGTCCAGTACTGAGGCTTATTCTTGGCCAAAGGCGTAGCATCAATTCCTCTCAATGGAATAGGATACTGTAAGGGCTCCAAGAAAAAACCACAGCGCCTGGCAAACTCCAAGTCCATCAAATTCAGGGCAGCGCCTGAATCCACAAATGCCATAACAGAATAGGACGACATAGTGCAAATCAGAGTAACGGACAAAAGAAATTTAGACTGCACCGTACCAATGGTGGCAGACCTAGTGAACCGCTTAGTGCGCTTAGGACAATCGGAGATAGTATGAGTGGATTCACCACAGTAAAAACACAGCCCATTCCGACGTCTGTGTTCTTGCCGTTCAGCTCTGGTCAAAGTCCTATTACATTGCATAGGCTCAGGCCTATGCTCAGAGAATACCGCCAAATGGTGCACAGCTTTGCGCTCATGCAAGCGCCGATCGATCTGAATGGCCAAGGACATAGACTCATTCAGACCAGCAGGCGTGGGAAATCCCACCATGACATCCTTAAGGGCTTCAGAAAGACCCTTTCTGAAAATTGCCGCCAGGGCACACTCATTCCACTGAGTAAGCACAGACCACTTTCTAAACTTCTGACAGTACACCTCCGCCTCATCCTGACCCTGACACAAAGCCAGCAAGATTTTCTCTGCCTGATCCACTGAATTTGGTTAATCATAAAGCAATCCAAGCGCCAGAAAAAACACATCTACATCACGCAATGCAGGATCTCCTGGTGCGAGGGAAAATGCTTAGTCTTGAGGGTCACCACGCAACAAAGAAATAATGATTTTTACATGTTGAACGGGGTCACCAGAGGAGCGGGGTTTCAAAGCTAGAAACAGTTTACAATTATTTTTGAAATTCAGGAACTTAGATCTATCTCCAGAAAACAAATCAGGAATTGGAATTCTAGGCTCTAACATCGGATTCTGAACTGCAAAATCTTGAATGTTTTGTACCCTTGCAGTGAGATGATCCACACAAGAGGACAGACCTTGTATGTCCATATCTACACCTGTATAAAATAAACCCGGCACTCAACTTATGGTGAATCTCTTGGGATTTATTAACAAGAGAGAAGATAAACGTTTCGGCAAATATTGGCCTTCCTCAGTAACATACTGCCAATAGGAGCGGTGAAAGGTGAGGCAGTGAAATTCTGCCAGTGCTGTGAGTTCAGGAAGTAGATAGAAGCAGGCTCACAGGGTCCGACCAAAACGGTGTCCACCGCGTCGCATGGACTAATCTGTTCTACAGCTCCTCTCAGGCCACCCACGCTATTCCAGACCCTGTTTTGGTCGGACCCTGTGAGCCTGCTTCTATCTACTTCCTGAACTCACAGCACTGGCAGAATTTCACTGCCTCACCTTTCACCGCTCCTATTGGCAGTACGTTACTGAGGAAGGCCAATATTGCCCGAAACGTTTATCTTCTCTCTTGTTAATAAATCCCAAGAGATTCACCATAAGTTGAGTGCCGGGTTCATTTTATATTGATATATGGTGTGGGATCCTACCCGGGCACCTTCACAGGGTAGTGCTTACGGTTCTTTTTCCCATATCTACACCTGTGTCCTGAACCACCCAGAGGTTAGGGGGAAAAGAAAGGCAAAAAACACTGCAGAGAAAAAAAAAATGGTCTCAGAACTTCTCTTTTCCCTCTATTGAGATGCATTAATACTTTTGGCCAGCTGTACTGTTATGGACCTGGTGGTTAGGAGCACCCGGAACGACCTGATGGTTAAACTCACACAGGACAAGCTCTGGGAAGTGGGAGCTCTGCTGACCGCAACCCCTAATCCTATCACACAACTAGAAATAGCCGTGGAGCGTACCTAACACGACCTAGACGCCTCTTCACAGCCTAAGAGCTAACTAGCCCTAAAGATAGAAAATAAAGCCTACCTTGCCTCAGAGAAATTCCCCAAAGGAAAAGGCAGCCCACCACATATATTGACTGTGAGTTAAGATGAAAGTCACAAACACAGAAATGAAACAGGTTTCAGCAAAGGGAGGCCAGACTTACTAAACAGACTGAAGATAGGAAAGGTATCTTTGCGGTCAGCACAAAAAACTACAAAAAGACCACGCAGAGTGTGCAAAAAGACCTCCGCACCGACTCACGGTGCGGAGGTGCCACTCTGCATCCCAGATCTTCCAGCTAGCAAGGAAAAATCATGATAGCCAGCTGAACAAGGAAACAATGAACAAATAAATAACTAGCAGGGACTTAGCTTCTGCTGGAGTAGACAGGTCACCAGAAAGATCCAAGAGCGAACTGAACCAGTACAAGAACATTGACAGCTGGCATGGAGTAACGATCTGAGTGGAGTTAAATAGAGCAGCCAGCCAAAGAATAACCTACGTCACCTGTGGAAGGAACCTCAGAAGCAGCAGCTCCACTCACAGCCACCAGAGGGAGTCCATGGACAGAACTCGCCGAAGTACCATTCATGACCACAGGAGGGAGTTCGATAACAGAATTCACAACAGTAAGGCTCGGGTATTCATGTAAAGCTGCATGAACCAGTTAACTGCCTAAGTATGTAGCAGTACAGACACAGAGGCTATTAACTGTATAAAGTGTATGAGAACATGAAGCGAGATGCGAGGAACCTGATTATGGTTTTTTTTTTTTGAATGGGCCGCACAGGGATAGTTAGGTTAATGCGTTGAGGCAGTAGGCCAATCTGAACAAATGAGTTTTTAGGGCACACTTAAAACTGTGGGGATTGGGGATTAATCGTATTAACCTGGGTAGTGCATTCCAAAGAATTGGTGCAGCACATGTACAGTCTTGGAGACGGGAGTGGGAGGTTCTGATTATTGAAGATGTTAACCTGAGGTCATTAGCAGAATGGACGGCAGGGGTACGGTGGTAGACTGAGACCAGGGAAGAGATGTAGGGTGGTGCTGAGCCATGGAGTGCTTTGCGGTTGAGGGTAGTAGTTTTGTACTGGATTCTTTGTACTGTAGTGGATGGGTAACCAGTGTAATGACTGGCACAAGGTAGAGGCATTGGTGTAATGGTTGGTGAGGAATATGATCCTGGCAGCAGCATTCAGGACAGATTGGAGCGGAGAGAGTTTGCTAAGAGGGAGGCCGATTAGTAGAGAGTTACAATAGTCCACACGAGAATGAATAAGTGACACAGTAAGGCTACGTTCACATTGGCGTTCCGCCAATGTGCGTCGCTGTTGCGCCGGCGACGCAGCGGCGACGCGCCCCTATGTTTAACATAGGGGACGCGTGCGTTGTTTTGGTGGCGTTTTTCGCCACGTGCGTCGTTTCCGACGCTAGCGTCGGACGCAAGAAAACGCTACATTGTAGCATTTTCTGTGCGTCCGATTTTCGTCAAAAACGACGCACGCGTCGCAAAACGCGCGCGTTTTTGCGCGCGTTTGCGCGCGTTTTTACGTGCGTCGCGCGTTGCGTCGCCGACGCAGGGCGGCGCAACGCTAGTGTGAACCTAGCCTAAGAGTTTTTGCAGAGTCAAAAGTAAAAAAAGGGCGAATTCTAGAAATGTTTTTGAGATGCAGATAAGAAGAGTGAGCCAGTGATCGGAAGTGGGGGGTGAATGAAAGCTCGGAATCAAGTATGACCACAAGGCAGCGGGCATGTTGCTTTGGAGTAATGGTGGAACCTCACACAGAGATGACAATGTCAGGCAAAGGTAGGTTAGTAGAGGGAGAGAACACGAAGAGCTCAGTTTTTGACAGGTTCAGTTTCAGATAGAGGGAGGACATGATGTTAGAGACAGCGATAAGACAATCACTGGTGTTTTCTAAAAAGGTCGGCGTGATATCAGGAGAAAAAATGTATAATTGGGTGTCGTCAGCATAGAGATGGTACTGGAAACCAAATCTACTGATTGTCTGTCCAATAGGGGCAGTATACAAAGAGAAGAGGAGGGGGCCTAGGACTGATCCTTGAGGAACCCCTACAGTAAGGGTACCGTTACACTATACGATTTACCAACGATCACGACCAGCGATACGACCTGGCCGTGATCGTTGGTAAGTCGTTGTGTGGTCGCTGGGGAGCTGTCACACAGACAGCTCTCCAGCGACCAACGATGCCAAGGTCCCCAGGTAACCAGGGTAAACATCGGGTTACTAAGCGCAGGGCCGCGCTTAGTAACCCGATGTTTACCCTGGTTACCAGCGTAAAAAAAACCCAAACACTACATACTTACATTCCGGTGTCTGTCCCTTGCCGTCTGCTTCCCTCACTGACTGACTGCTGGCCGTAAAGTGAAAGCAGAGGCCAGCAGTCAGTCAGTGCGGGAAGCAGACGGCAAGGGACAGACACCGGAATGTAAGTATGTAGTGTTTTTTTTTTACGCTGGTAACCAGGGTAAACATCGGGTTACTAAGCGCGGCCCTGCGCTTAGTAACCCGATGTTTACCCTGGTTACAAGCGAACGCATCGCTGGATCGGTGTCACACACACCGATCCAGCGATGACAGCGGGAGATCCAGCGACGAAAGAAAGTTCCAAACGATCTGCTACGACGTACGATTCTCAGCAGGGTCCCTGATCGCTGCTGCGTGTCAGACACAGCGATATCGTATGGATATCGCTGGAACGTCATGGATCGTACAGTCGTAGCGACAAAAGTGCCACTGTGAGACGGTACCCTAAGGAGAAGGTGAGAGGAGGAGGAACCAGCAAAAGATACAGTGAAGGAGCGGTCAGAGAGACAGGAGAACCAGGAGAGAACGGTGTCATTGAGGCCGATAGAGTGTGGCATAGTGAACCACAGTATTGAATGCTGAGGAGAGACCCAAGAGAATTAGCATGGAGTAGTGACCATTAGATTTAGCTGTTATTAGGTCATTAGAGACTTTAGTGAGGGCAGTTTCAGTAGAGTGTAAAGTGCGGAAACCAGATTGAAGAGGGTCGAGAAGAGAGTTATCTGAGAGATAGCGGGTAAGACAGGAGTGGACCACGTATTCGAGGAGTTTAGAGATGAAGGGAAGATTAGAGACAGGTCTATAATTAGCGGCACAGTTTTGATCGAGGGATGGTTTTTTAAGTAATGGATGTATGATGGCATGCTTAAATGAGGAGGGAAAAATACCGGAAGAGAGAGAAAGGTTGAATATTTTTGTTAGGTGAGAGGTGACAGCCAGTGAAAGGGACTGGAGGAGATGTGATGGAATGGGGTCACTGGTGCTAATGGTTGGGCGAGAACATGCAAGGAGCCTGATTACTTCTTCTTCTGTAACTGGTTCAAAGTCAGAGAGTGAACTAGGTGCAGTGGGGGAGGGAGGACGGTGCATGGTATGAAGGGATTGGGAGATAATTTCCTGTCGAATGTGGTCAATTTTTTCTTTGAAGTAATTGGCCAGATCGTCAGCGTGGAGATCCGTGGTTGGGGCCTGCTCTCTTGGGTTGAGTAGGGAATAGAAAGTGTCAAAGATACGTTTAGGGTTATTGGACACCGAGGTGATGAGGGTGTTGAAATAGGTTTGTTTGGAGAGGTGAAGGACAGAGTTGTATGTTTTTAGCATGAACTTATAATGGATGAATTGGTAGAATATACCAAAAAAACAAAAAAACTCAAACTACAGTATACTTATCCATGGTGCAAACTGGAGAACTAGAAAGGTTTTGTGTGTGTAACGTGTGTGTGTTGAACGAGCATTCTAAATCCTTCAATGTAAACAGGCTGCCGATCACCTGATGAATGATCCAAACGCTCGTTCATCGGGTGAAAGGATCTTTTACACAGCACAAAAGATCATCATTTTTGGAGGTGCATCATCCTGTGTAAACAGGACCCGCACTATGGAGAACCATTAACAAGCAATTACAGATTACTCAGTGAGCATCATTTACTGCAGTCTGACTGAGTAAAAAAAGCAGTTAAACAACCAGCGCTGATCTGTAAAGGTTTACTGATCACTGTTCATTTAGTCCCGCTAGTCGATCTGTGTAAACTTCAGATAAACATGTATATGCCAAAGGAGCTTGAAATAAAATGGTAAATTACTAGCACATAGAACATTGAGCTTAGAACACAGCTGTCAGCACCTAGAGGATATGAAGATCTTGTTCAGGGCACAGATTGTAAGGCACATAATACATGCAGTCTGATCTGCCAGTAGATTGATATACAGGGAAAAAAATTTGATTGTGGGATAAATATTTGTTAAAACTTATAATTCTACGGGACCTTCATGGCATGGGTCTCCATGACCGAGCAGCTGCATGCAAGTCTTACATTCTTAGGCTGCCGTCACACCTTCAGTATTTGGTCAGTATTTTACATCAGTATTTGTAAGCCAAAACCAGGAGTGGGTGATAAATGCAGAAGTGGTGCATATGTTTCTATTATACTTTTCCTCTATTTGTTCCACTCCTGGTTTTGGCTTACAAATAGTGATGTAAAATACTGACCACATACTGCTAGTGTGACAGCAGCCTTACATGGTGTAAAGGAAGCCAGCAGCAGTGGAAACACATTATGTGGAGTGACAAATCAATCTAATCTACCTGGCAGATACATTTTAATTCCAAGACATTTTGGACAGTTATTCCCTTTTACAAAATATATTGTATTATTTATTATGTTTTCATTTATTTCATACACTGTGTCATAAAACACAGGGGAAATTTGGGGGACATTTTAACACATTTATGCATTTTTTGCCTGCTATTCCTTCTAACTGGGACTAAAATTCAAGCCCCAGGGACATGGGAAATTCAGCCTCCTGCCTGCATAGGAAAGCTGACTGAGACCCCTAAGATCCAGCAGATCCTGTCCCACCATACGCCTGGCAATCATATGACCACTGGGTGAAGAAGAGGAAAAACAGTCAGTACTTCCTAATCTGTATACACATTCTCTGGTTCATCTTGTGTATACAGGGATGCAGAAGGTAAACATGGTATAAAACCTTGCCTATCTGGCTGTGTCTGGCAACCAGCTTCACACCACTGCAGATGCACAATATCGTACAAATGCAAGATACTATCATAGAAAGAAGAATCCATATATCAACACAATCCAGAAACAATGTTGTTTTATCTGGGTCAAAACTCATTTAAAATGGACTGAGGCAAAATCCAAAACTGTTCTGTGATCTGGTGAATCCAAATTTAAAATACTTTATATAAATGCCATGTTTTGCAGACTCAAGAGGAGAGGGACCATCCAGCTTATATTCAGTGCACAGTTTAAAGGGACTCTGTCACCTGAATTTGGCCGGCTCTGTTAATGGTCAGATGGGCGGTGTTTTCTGTTCTTTCATGCACCCCTTCCTTTCCCGCTGGCCGCAATATTGCCTTGAATTTGATTAGGTTTCCTCCGTAGTACACGCGTGCGCAGTGCAATCTCGCCTTGCGCATGCGCAGTATGCTTTGCCCAACTGTGGGCAAAGCCGAAAAGCATTAATGCGCATGTGCCGGCGCACTATGTCCCGGAACACAGCTAAATACTTCCAGGACATAGTGCGCCGGCACATGCGCACTAATGCTTTTCAGCTTTGCCCGCAGTTGTGCAAAGCATACTGCGCGTGCGCAAGGCGAGATTGCACTGCGCACGCGTGTACTACGGAGGAAACCTAATCAAATTCAAGACAATATTGCGGCCAGCGGGAAAGGAAGGGGTGCATGAAAGAACAGAAAACACCGCCCATCTGACCATTAACAGAGCCCGTCAAATTCAGGTGACAGAGTCCCTTTAAATGCCTATATCTCTGACTAAATGGGGTTGTATTAGTGCCAATGGCATGGGCAACATACACATATTGAAAGGCACTATCAATGCAGAATGTCACACATAACAGCCGGGGGGTCACGCAGAACCCACCAGTTACCAGATGACACAGAAGACACCAGAGAGATCCCACTGCTGCCACCGGTTGTCAAGAAAACACAACTCCGCTGCCTCCAATAATCAGGACAATTATGCAATTGAGTGAGGAGTGATGGATGAGGCCGCGGCTGCTTCCACTTCTAGGCCGGTACTTGGGGAATTTACACTAAGTGTATGGTATATACACCTCCGATTCCAATGCATGGAATATAAAATATATATACACACACACGTAAGGTCAATGCCAGCTCCACAATAACAAAAATAACCACTAGCTGACACCATCAATCGTTTATACAGGCCAATTGCCCACCAGTTACCATGTACCATATGGCTTCAGAGGTGCGGTTTACAGAGCAAGAGGAACACAGCTATTACATTTTATACATTTAATCCAGAAATATAATGAGTTTATAAAAATATACAAAGATTATACAAAATGGGAATAAAACAATACCATATATACAATTCCATAAAATAAAAAGGATTAACGTAAGAGAATTACTAAACCTGTGTTACCAAAAATGTCTCAGAGATTAGCGGAGAGAGGTACTCCTTCAGAAAACGGACAGAACCACAGCATGCTGTACCTTCCGGAAATGACCCAAAACCAACTACTGCTTTTTATTAGCTCAAACTTACACCCACAGACCTCCTCTTGATGAGCTCATGCGGGGGCTGATTGTGGGATGTACTGGGTCTGTTAAAATTTTATGAGATCCCTAACATACAGGATTTCTTTGCCCCTGGAAGTTCCAGGCGGTGGATATTGTCATCATATTTCTTATTGTGATTTTACCTTTATATAGGGATCACACATGACCTGGAAAGCATTATCTATAGGAACGTTATTAAGTTGGAGGGGTTAGAATGGCCTTACAGTGATGTGAGTTAATGTGTCATCTTCGCCCATTTGCCACATTGCCAAAAATACATCACCCATAAATATCAGATCAATGTAAACCACAATATTTATATCTGAGCATTGGCACCGGCCAGGCAGCGAGAGATCCTTAGGTCGAAGGCTATGTGCACATGTTGTGGATTTACTGCGGATCCACAGCGTTTTTTTTACCGTGCAGAAACGCTGTAGATCCACAAGTGATTTACAGTACAATGTAAATCAATGGAAGAAAAATGCTGTGCTAATGGTGCGAAAAATTCTGCACGGAAAAGCTGCGGATTAAAAGAAGGAGCATGTCACTTCTTTTGTGCGGATCTGCAGCGTTTTTGTACCAATTCCATTATAGAAATCCGCAGGGGTAAAAAACGCATAAATCCGCACAAAATCCGCAGTAAATCCGCACAAAATCCGCATAAAAAATGCATCAAATCTGCACCTGCGTTTTCTGCCAAGAGATGCAGAATCCGCACAAAAAATTCCAGAGGCTAATCCACAACGTGTGCACATAGCCTAAAGGTACCGTCACACTAGACGATATCGCTAGCGATCCGTGACGTTGCAGCGTCCTGGCTAGCGATATCGTCCAGTGTGACAGGCAGCAGCGATCAGGCCCCTGCTGTGATGTCGTTGGTCGGGGAAGAAAGTCCAGAACTTTATTTGGTCGCTGGACTCCCCGCAGACATCGCTGAATCGGCGTGTGTGACACCGATTCAGCGATGTCTTCACTGGTAACCAGGGTAAACATCGGGTAACTAAGCGCAGGGCCGCGCTTAGTAACCCGATGTTTACCCTGGTTACCATCCTAAAAGTAAAAAAAAACAAACACTACATACTTACCTACAGCCGTCTGTCCTCTGGCGCTGTGCTCTGCACTCCTCCTGTACTGGCTGTGAGCGTCGGTCAGCCGGAAAGCAGAGCGGTGACGTCACCGCTCTGCTTTCCGGCCGCTGTGCTCACAGCCAGTACAGGAGGAGTGCAGAGCACAGCGCTGGAGGACAGACGGCTGTAGGTAAGTATGTAGTGTTTGTTTTTTTTTACTTTTAGGATGGTAACCAGGGTAAACATCGGGTTACTAAGCGCGGCCCTGCGCTTAGTTACCCGATGTTTACCCTGGTTACCGGCATCGTTGGTCGCTGGAGAGCGGTCTGTGTGACAGCTCTCCAGCGACCAAACAGCGACGCTGCAGCGATCCGGATCGTTGTCGGTATCGCTGCAGCGTCGCTAAGTGTGACGGTACCTTAAGAAAGCTCTTTCCTCCTTTTTAATTACCAGGACATCACCTCTGCATCAATGAAGCTGGAAGTGTCAGCTCTCTTTCTCACTTCCCTTGTTTTGATTAGTCACTCTATTATTAGGTCTAATTAATCCCAGATGTTCAATGTGAGGGCAGGGGGATATATCCCCTCTCTGGAAACATTTTATGGATTTTTAATTTTTCTCTGTGTCACTGAGCATTACATAGAGTTTCCAGGTTTTCCTCTGTTTTTGCCTCTCGCCTTGCATTCACTTGCTGTATATTGTCAAGTTATAGAGAATCTACAACATGAATGGCATCATAATGTGCTGACCATCATGTGTCAAACGCTTGACCACAAAATCTTTTCCTAAAGATGATTTCAATACATTCCAGTGACTGTAGAACCGGCAAAAAATGAATACACATGCTGAACAAAGACAAAGAGTTTTACAGTCTGTAGACAACACTCTGCTGCTTTTAATGCCACCAGGTCCAGGCTGTGTCCAGCACATGGGGACATAGATGGCAAACTCATTAAGGTGGATCTGGGCGTGCAATCCAGTATATCATCCAGACTTTTGAGGCATTATTGTATGACTGACCACGGCAATTTGATAATGGAATTTTGTTCTTATTAAGATAATCCACAACAGTGTCTGTTAGATCCTTTGCTCCATGAGAAAATATGGGGATGAACATCAAGAACAGTTCCACAGACTCACAGCCTTTGAATAACACTTTGACTTGTTTACTTCTGTAAGAATAGCACAAATAACCTGATGTCCCAATAAATTGCTCACCAATATTTGCAGATATACTTTTTATGACCGATTCCCTTTTCCAGGATTGCCATATTTTTTCAGTTCTTCCAAGAAAGGGTAAGATTCTCTCAGCAGCTCCATTATACCTAAATACCTAAATAGTTGCCGTTTTTGCTGATCCATAATCTGACTGTCTCCTCTAAATGGCAAACCTCTGGAGGCAAGAAAGCGAATTATAGAGACCGCACGTGTCAACATATTATGTTAATATTCCTCAATAAAGAATCTACGCTTCCAGGTTCTTTATGACTTATCAAATATGCTGTAACGCACTTTTGATGTTCTTGTCCATTTTCATGTTCTACAATAACATTGCTGCGGTTTAAGTCATTAAACCCTGATATGAGAGATTATTTCTTGGACAACAGGCGACATACAAAGCCGTACAAACTACTTTGAGATGGTGAATAGAGTAGCTGTTCACGCTTTAAGCACTCGCCATTCCGTAGCTCACGTTTGAACACACGGATGTTAACCCCTTCCCGACCAGTGGCACAGCGTGTCATGAAAGTCGGTGCCAATCCGACCTGCGACACATATGCTGCATCTCAGAATGACAGCGCTCCTGCAGGTCGGGTGAAAGGTTAACTCAAATTTCACCCGACCTGCAGGGACAGGGGGAGTGGTACTTGAGCCCAGGGCGGGTTGGCTTTGCCCCCCCGTGGCTACGATCGCTCTGATTGGCTGTTGAAAGTGACGTTTCACTTTCACTCAGAGCAATGGTAATATTTCACCAATGAAATTTGGTGAAATATTACAATCCAGCCATGGCCGATGCCGCAATATCATCGGCCATGGCTGGAGACCGTGATCTGCCCCCGCCACCGATCTCCTCCCCTCTGTCCTCCATTCTGTCCTCTGCTGTCCTCCGCTCCCCTCCTTCCTCATGTCCGCTCCCCCCGCATTCCGATCTCACCCCCCTGTGGTCCGATCCCACCCCCGCATAATTACCGAGCTCCGGTGTCCCTCCTGGGGCCCGTCCGTCTTCTCCATGGGCATCGCCATCTTCCAAAATGGTGGGCGCATGCGCAGTGCGCCCGCCAAATCTGCCGGCCGGCAGATTAATTCCAGGTACATTTTGATCACTGTGATAGAACCTATCACAGTGATCAAAATAAAAAAATAGTAAATAAACCCCCCCTTTATCACCCCCACAGGTAGGGAACATAATAAAATAAAGAAAATATATTTACTTTTATTTTTCCACTAGGGTTAGGGTTAGAACTAAGGTTAGGGATGCAATTAGGGTTAGGGTTAGAATTAGGGTTGCAATTAGGGTTGGGTTGCAATTAGGGTTAGAATTAGGGTTAGGGTTGCAATTAGGGTTAGAATTAGGGATAGGGTTGCTATTAGGGTTAGGGTTGCAATTAGGGTTAGAATTAGGGTTAGGGTTGCAATTAGGGTAAGGGTTGCAATTAGGGTTAGGGTTGCAATAAGGGTTGGGTTTAGAATTAGCGTTAGGGTTGCAATTAGGGTTAGAATTAGGCTATGTGCACATGGTGCGGATTTGGCTGCGGATCCGCAGCGGATTCGCGGCTGCGGATTCGTAGCAGTTTTCCCATCACATTTACAGTACCATGTAAACCTATGGAAAACCAAATCCGCTGTGCCCATGGTGCGGAAAATACCTCACGGAAACGCTGTGTTGTATTTTCCGCAGCATGTCAATTCTTTGTGCGGATTCTGCAGCGTTTTACACCTGTTCTTCAATAGTAATCTGCAGGTGAAATCAGCACAAAAAACACTGGAAATCCACGGTAAATCCGCAGGTAAAACCTTTTACCTGTGGATTTTTCAAAAACGGTGCCGAAAAATCCTCACACGAATCCGCAACGTGGGCACATAGCCTTAGGGTTGGAATTAGAGTTAGGGTTGGAATTAGGGTTAAGATTAGGGTTAGGGGTGTGTTGGGGTTAGGCTTGTGGTTAGTGTTATTGTTAGGGTTGGGATTAGGGTTAGGGGTGTGTTGGGGTTAGGGTTGGGATTAGGGTTATGGGTGTGTTGGGGTTAGGGTTGTGGTTAGGGGTGTGTTGGGGTTAGAGTTGTGATTAGGGTTATGGCTAGAGTTGGGGTTAGGGTAAGGGGTGTGTTGGGGTTAGTGTTGGAGTTAGAATTGAGGGGTTTCCACTGTTTAGGCACATCAGGGGTCTCCAAACACGACATGGCGCCACAATTGATTCAAGCCAATCTTGCGTTCAAAAAGTCAAATGATGCTCCCTCCTTTCCGAGCCCCTACGTAAGCCCAAACAGTGGTTTACCCACACATATGGGGCATAAGCGTACTAGGAAAAATTGCACAATTTTGGGGGTCTAATTTCTCCTGTTACCCTTGTGAAAATAAAAAATTTCTTGCTAAAAAATAATTTTTGAGGAAAGAGAAATGATTTTTTATTTTCATGGCTCTGCGTTATAAACTTCTGTGAAGCACTTGGGAGTTCAAAGTGCTTACCGCACATCTAGATTAGTTCCTTGGGAGGTCTAGTTTCCAAAATGGGGTCACTTGTGGGGAGCTCCAATGTTTAGGCACACAGGAGCTCTCCAAACGCGACATGGTGTCCGCTAACGAAGCTAATTTTTCCTTCAAAAAGTCAAATGGCGCTCCTTCCCTTCCGAGCTCTACCGTGTGCCCAAACAGTGGTTTCTGACGACATATGAGGTATTGGTGTACTCAGGAGAAATTGCCCAACAAATTTTAGGATCCATTTTATCCTGTTTCCCATGTAAAAATGAAAAAATAGAGGCTAAAAATTTATTTTTTTGTGTGAAAAAAAGTACTTTTTTCATTTTTACGGATGAATTTGTGAAGCACCTGGGGGTTCAAAGTGCTCACTATGCATCTAGATAAGTTCCTTGGGGGGGGTCCAGTTTCCAAAATGGGGTCACTTGTGGGGGAGCTCCAATGTTTAGGCACACAGGGGCTCTCCAAACGCGACCGACATGGTGTCCGCTAACGATTGGAGCTAATTTTTCATTCAAAAGTCAAATGGCACTCCTTCCCTTCCGAGCCCTGTCGTGCGCCCAAACAGTGGTTCCCCCCAACATATGGGGTATCGGTGTACTCAGGACAAATTGTACAATAACTTTCAGAGTCCAGTTTCTCTTTTTACCATTGGAAAAATAAAAAAATTGTTGCTAAAAATCATTTTTGTGACTAAAAAGTTGTGAAGCACCTGAAGGGTTAATAAACTTCTTGAATGTGGTTTTGAGCACCTTGAGGGGTGCAGTTTTTAGAATGGTGTCACTTTTGGGTATTTTCAGCCATAAAGACCCCTAAAACTGACTTCAAATGTGAGGTGGTCCCCAAAAAAAATTGTTTTGTAAATTTTGTTGTAAAAATGAGAAATCGCTGGTCAAATTTTAAACCTTACAACTTCCTAGCAGAAAAAAATTTTGTTTCCAAAATTGTGCTAATGTAAAGTATACATGTGGGTAATGTTATTTATTAACTATTTTGTGTCACATAACTCTCTGGTTTAACAGAATAAAAATTCAAATTATGAAAATTGCGAAATTTTCAAAATTTTGGCCAAATTTCCATTGCTCACAAATAAACGCAAAAATTATCGACCTAAATTTACTACTAACATGAAGCCCAATATGTCACGAAAAACAGTCTCAGAACCGCTAGGATACGTTGAAGCGTTCCAGAGTTATTACCTCATAAAGGGACACTGGTCAGAATTGCAAAAATGGCCAGGTCATTAAGGTCAAAATAGTCTGGGTCACGAAAGGGTTAAATACCTTGCCTGCATTATCGCCATTTCACCTGTTTTATATACCGTACTTTGTGTGAGTTTGAAAGGTTGCTATTAGTGATGAGCGAACATGGTCGAATAACATAGCATGCTTGGGTGTTATCCGAGTATCATGGGCGTGGTTGGACAATATATTTGAGTTCCTACGGCTGCAGGTTTTAAGGCGGTAGACAGCCGCAACACATGAGGAGATTACCTGTTTGTCAATCCCTCCATGTGTTGTGGCTGTCTACCATCCCAAAACATGCAGCCGTAGGGACTTGAACATATTATCCGAGCACACCCAAGATACTCACATAACAGGTTATCCGAGCACGTTTGCTCATCACTACTTGCTATCATGATTCTGACAAGATGAGGGTCCACTATGAATGCAGTAATCTATTGTGTTAGTATCATTAATGTTCCATAGCTCCAGATCTATCTCAGAGATTGTAAACTCCTTTACTGTTACATATTTGGGTATGACGTCTTGTAAAATGTCACCAGAAGCAGCAACAGGCAATGATGGTATGTCTGCTGAAACTAGATGATTGGTAGCAGGATTGGATATACCGTATTTTCCCAACTATAAGATGCACTTTTTCCCCCACCAAAAAGGGGGGAAAATGGGGGGTGCGTCTTATAGTCGTAATGCAAGCTTACCGGCAGTGGTGTGGCGACGACAGAGGTGTGGGGCGGTATGGCGTGAGTGGGGTCCCTTCCACAGGTGAGGTGATGCAGCAGCCCGGTAAGCAGCAGAGCCGGGTGAATCATGGCGTTATTGGTGGTGGCGGCCGTCTTCCTGAGGCCACGAGTGCGCAGATGGAGTGCTCTGCTTCCCGGAGCTTCAGGAAAATGGCCGTGGGAGGCCGCGCATGCGCAGATGGAGATTGCGGCGGCCATTTTCCTGAAGCCGAGTTTGCAGATTTAGATCTTGGCTTCAGGAAAATGGCCACCGCGATCTCCATATGCGCACGCGCGGCCTCCCGTGGCCATTTTCCTGAAGCCCCGGAAAGCAGAGCACTCAATCTGCGCATGGGCGGCCTCAGGAAGATGGCCGCCGCCACCGATAAACCGGTAATTAACCCGGCTCTGCTGCTCACATTGGAATGGATACCGGGCCGCTGTGTCACCTCACCTGTGGAAGGGACCCTGCCCACGCCATACCGCTCATTATCCCCACACCTCTGCCGTCGCCACACCACTGCTGCAACCCCCCCATGGACACCAGGCCGTGGTGTCGCCCACCTAAGCAGGAAGGGACCCTGCTCAGGTGCACGCCGTACCGCATCACTCTACCTCTGCTGACACCATGCCTCCTGTGACCCTGCTCTGCCACTGCCAGCCCTCAGCTAAGATACTATAAATTCGGACAATAAGACGGACCCCCATCTTATAAAAAATCTTTTCTTCTGCAATTTTCACCCCAAATTTGGGGTGTGTCTTATAGTCCGAAAAATATGGTAGATGTGGATCTGGAGGAACTGTACTAGTCAGTGTTGGACTAGGCTGCCAAGGGCCCACCAATAACAAACTCCAGGGCCCCATCTTTCAGCTAAATGCAAATGTGACATTATCCTCAATCACAAATGTATATAACAATGAACTGGGTAGATTATTAAATTAATAAGATGCTGCTGTCTGAATATAGTGATTCAAGTATATTGCGTCAAGTACTGCTCATATAAGAGTGTGGTGGCCCAGCAGAGGATTCGCCTGCTCTCCTGTGGGCCAGTCCAAGCCTGGACTACCGTATATACTCGAGTATAAGCTGACCCGAGTATAAGCCGACCCCCCCTAATTTTGCCACAAAAAACTGGGAAAACTTAATGACTTGAGTATAAGCCTAGGGTGGGAAATGCAGCAGCTACCGGTAAATTTCAAAAATAAAAATAGATACCAATAAAAGTAAAATTAATTGAGACATCAGTAGGTTAAGTGTTTTTGAATATTCAAATTGAATTAGGAGCCCCATAAGATGCTCCGTACAGTTCATGATGGCCCCATAAGATGCTCCATATACAAATATGCCCCATATAATGCTCCATGCAGTTCATTATGGCCCCATAGATGCTCCATAAAACCATGTGCCACATATAATGCTCCATACAGTTCATTATGGCCCCATAGATGCTCCATATAACAATGTGCTACATATAATTTTCCATACAGTTCATTATGGCCCCATAGACGCTCCATATAACAATGTGCCACATATGCTGCTGCAATAAAAAAATAAAAATGACATACTCACCTCTTGTTGCTGCCTGCTGCTCCTCAGCGTCCTGTCTCTCCGCTCTCCGTACTGACTGTTCAGGCAGAGGGCGGCGCGCACACTAATACGTCATCGCGCCCTCTGACCTGAACAGTCACAGCAAGAGGACGGGAAGACTGAGTGGCGCCCGGCGGGTGGAACGAAGGTCAGGTGAACATGAAATACTCACCTGCTCCCGGCGCGGTCCCTGCTTCTCCCGGACAGATGGTCTCCGGGCGCGGCAGCTTTTTCCTCTGTCAGCGGTCACTGGTACCGCTCATTACAGGAATGAATATGCGGCTCCACCCCTATGGGAGTGGAGTCCATATTCATTACTTTAATGAGCGGTACCACCTGACCACTGAACAGAGGAAGAAGGTGCCAGCGCCGGAGATCATGGGACATGCAGGGACCGTGTCAAGAGCAGGTGAGTATGTGACCATCGTCGCTCCCCCTCACCCGCTGACCATGACTCGAGTGTAAGCCGAAAGAGGCACTTTCAGCCCATTTTTTTGGGCTGAAAGTCTCGGCTTATACTCGAGTATATACGGTACTAGTATCTGACATTGCAGGACTGGATGATGATATGGATGCTATATCTGAAGGAAAGGCATGTGTGGCTGCTGCCCGTGTTTAGCCACGATGTTAATTTTGGAAGTTCCCCTATTTTCCTTTTCTCGGCTCTACTTCACTCAAAACATTACGTTTCATTTCTGCGGAAAGAGTTGTGGTGCTTTCACATTGTGTCTAGAACAGGCTCGATGGCCCCATCATGTAAAACGAGATATTTGGATGGGGTCATTGACTATGACGGTGATGGCAGAGTGAGGGCGCGCCCTGTCGTGCATCATTTTGGGGCGTATACCCCTATTGGAGGTGAATAAATAAGGCAGCACACTGTAGCGCCAAAACCTGCAAACATGAAAGTTGAATTTGTATTCATTAGCCTTCTGACTGAGCACTCCTCCTTTTACCACAGGTGTTTTTAATCACAGCAGGACCACTACCCCTCCACAGAGAAAGAGATTTTTAGTCAAAGAGAGGACTCGCATTAGGTTCCCATTCAGATGAAGACTTTATTCTCAGAGAGGAAAGGCATTGCAAGGCCCTTGTATACGAGAAATGCCTTATAGTGGCAACAAGGTACACATAAATTGGCCAATTTATGTGCTAAACTTTCTCAATTTTTCAGATTTCAAGTGCAGTAGTGCAATTCAACTTTCATGTTTCATGTTTGCAGATTTTGGTGCTACAGTGTGCTGCCTTATTTATTTGACTATGTACGAGTTGGTGACTCTAGGTTCAGCACCTGTTCACACTTAGTCTATGTTTGGATGCGACGGTCAGTTTTTTAAAATTCCTATTGGAGGTGGACACCCTGACGCCGTCTACCACATCTCAGCGTACTAGATGCAATGTGCGGGCAGCCTTATTCACTTGGTGGCAGATGGGGGCCCATATATTTGGGGCTTCTAGCATGCTCGGTGGGGAGATGGCTGCTGTGTCTCCGCTCTGACGCCCCTGCACAATGTCGCCATTTCACAGTTTGCTGGAGGACGCTGGAATCTTCCCGTTAGCTAAGAATCCTCTTATTCCGGCCATGTTTTGCTGTTTCTTAGGGTGAAGGAGGCCGTGCACTACTAGCACACAAGCATGAAGACCGCTCAGCTAACCGCAGACGCTCTATTAGTGTAAAGGTGATCAAAAGTTTCGTTACGCTGCACCATACACAGATTAGCGGGGTCCCGCAGCTCATGAAGCCCTCGGCATGGGACCATCGGGGTTATGATGGGCCTGCTTGCCAGCGTAGGGGTCAGTGCACACTAGGGTGAGATGGCAGCCTGCGCACACGGCTCCTCACACTGTAGTAAACCCCTCTTGCTTTTTCCCAGTGCAGGATAAAGACAATACAAATAGAGTTAATTGGAGCTTTTATAGGAGGAGGGGGCATTATCGTCTCCTGTGAGCAGAAGCTAAATCCCCCGACGCCAATATTAGAGGCTGAAGCTTGCCACAGGCCGACAGCTGCTGCTCCTCTCCCCTCACATGACTCTGCCCGTTACCAACATGTCACCTTCTGGGCTTCAAAAAGTGACGCACGCAGTTTATGGGCGGGGCCAGAGTACGAGCGCGCCCTCTGTACGTAGACTTTTGTCAGTGCCGCGGAGACGCGCAGCGGGCGTGGCCAGGGACGAGATGCTGTGCTTTCTGATTGGTCGGCGTCGCGCGCGCGCCTTGTTGGCGGGAGGAGAGTCGCGGAGCGCTGCGTGTGAGCTGTGAGAGAGAGAGTGCGCAGCACCGGGCAGGCACAGCACCGAGCTCCGGCTGACTGGGAAGGTGCACCTGACTGACAGTAACGGCGAGGATACAGTAGACGGCCCCTCCGGCTTGTCACACGTGACAGGGACCATTGTGCAACGGAGAGCGCTGCCGAGACCACCGGAGAGCCCCGCCGACCGGCCTGTCAGTGATTCTCTCAGACCGTGAAGGTGAGAGCCGGGGTGTACCGCTCCTCGGTGAGGAGGGAGGGCTGGCGCGCCGTGTGCTGCTATGTGCCTGCTGCTGGCACAGGGCTGCTGCCGGGAGCCATTCATTGTGCGGGGGCAGGATGTGTGCGGCTGTCAGGTGAGGCTGGACGTGAGGTGGGCGCTGTACAGGCTGCTCTATTGTGGTGGCCGATCCCTGGCCGGTGGTGGCCGATCCCTGGCCGGTGGTGGCCGATCCCTGGCGGGTGGTGGCCGATCCCTGGCGGGTGGTGGCCGATCCCTGGCCGGTGGTGGCCGATCCCTGGCGGGTGGTGGCCGATCCCTGGCCGGTGGTGGCCGATCCCTGGCCGGTGGTGGCCGATCCCTGGCCGGTGGTGGCCGATCCCTGGCGGGTGGTGGCCGATCCCTGGCGGGTGGTGGCCGATCCCTGGCCGGTGGTGGCCGATCCCTGGCGGGTGGTGGCCGATCCCTGGCCGGTGGTGGCCGATCCCTGGCCGGTGGTGGCCGATCCCTGGCCGGTGGTGGCCGATCCCTGGCCGGTGGTGGCCGAACCCTGGCCGGTGGTGGCCGATCCCTGGCCGGTGGTGGCCGATCCCTGGCCGGTGGTGGCCGATCCCTGGCCGGTGGTGGCCGATCCCTGGCCGGTGGTGGCCGATCCCTGGCCGGTGGTGGCCGATCCCTGGCCGGTGGTGGCCGATCCCTGGCCGGTGGTGGCCGATCCCTGGCCGGTGGTGGCCGATCCCTGGCCGGTGGTGGCCGATCCCTGGCCGGTGGTGGCCGATCCCTGGCCGGTGGTGGCCGATCCCTGGCCGGTGGTGGCCGATCCCTGGCCGGTGGTGGCCGATCCCTGGCCGGTGGTGGCCGATCCCTGGCCGGTGGTGGCCGATCCCTGGCCGGTGGTGGCCGATCCCTGGCCGGTGGTGGCCGATCCCTGGCCGGTGGTGGCCGATCCCTGGCCGGTGGTGGCCGATCCCTGGCCGGTGGTGGCCGATCCCTGGCCGGTGGTGGCCGATCCCTGGCCGGTGGTGGCCGATCCCTGGCCGGTGGTGGCCGATCCCTGGCCGGTGGTGGCCGATCCCTGGCCGGTGGTGGCCGATCCCTGGCCGGTGGTGGCCGATCCCTGGCCGGTGGTGGCCGATCCCTGGCCGGTGGTGGCCGATCCCTGGCCGGTGGTGGCCGATCCCTGGCCGGTGGTGGCCGATCCCTGGCCGGTGGTGGCCGATCCCTGGCCGGTGGTGGCCGATCCCTGGCCGGTGTCCCCACTGTCTCCATCACTATCTACCACAGACCAAAAACAATCCTAAAACCGCCCTGATCATCACCACATCCCAGCACAACATCCAAGCCACCAGGTAATCTGTCATCTGATGCCACGGACGATCATTCACATTCATAGGGGCATCTCTGTACTGGAGGCAATGTGTAAGGAGCATTGTGAGTTGCAGGTGGGGGCTCTGCAGTGCACTGGACAGCGGGGTCATCTGTAAAGCCTCCTGCCCTGATGATGGATCATGTGCCCTTACTGCTCTATGGACCATGTTCTGATATCGCAGGACATTCCTGACAGACCTGTATCTTCCTGATCAGTGCAGATGTCCATAGGAAGCTGTATCACAAAACCATGACCATAACTGTCTGAAAACGCTCTCTGCTTTTTTTGGGGGGGTCTTTCATAAACCTCTTTAATAGAGTACACAATGTTCACACAATATGGGAGTTACTTATAATCTTTATCAGAATGCACAGCCATACAGCGTGACATTAGTATTATAGATCAGTCGTTTATTTGTGCAAGTCCATATGGAGACACTGCAGGGAGCAAGTTCTGCCCATACGCATGCAGTTGTGACGTTTGTGCAGACTGTCAATACAATCAGGCGGATCGCTTTCTCCTGACGCTATTTGTCTCTAACAGACATTCAGAAAAATGTGGTTTACTTATTTCATTTCATTGTTGTGTACCTGCTAATTTGCCGTGACCCACAAAACCATCGATGCAGGAGTTCTGGGAGATTGCAGTCAGTGACTTTTCTTTAATTCCTGAAATCAGTGGAAGAGATTTATGGCTCCAAAATAATCAGACCCTTGTGATCATTTGTGCGGAGTATTCATGATGGGTCTGTCCTTCTTCTCCAGTTTTGGTGACTTTTATTTTATTTTGGACCTGTAAATGATAGTTCCAGAGTATATTGTATATCCTTTGCTCTAGAATGATGCCCGTGTTCTAAAAAAAAATTAAAAAGTCAGTGAAAAATAAATACAAAATTAAATGCACCCAAGTTTGGTGCTATCGGCATGTAGCTGGACATGTCCTCGACCAGGTTCCTCATTGTTTATCATGGTGCTTTGTAAGCAGTGATTTAATTAGGCTGAGCCTAGTTTATGGGTCTGCTTGACCATCTGCTTCTTTTTGTTTTATTTCTGTTTTTGAGGTGGAGACCCCTGTTGACTACTGGTTGTGAGATTTAAATAAATAAATGGAAACATTAGCCAAATTGTGACTTCTAGTAGCCATTAAGGACTCTTAACCTACATTTCTAGTTCATAGTTGTTGACAATAAATTTAGTTTATGAAGTTTGCAGCTGATGTTTGGAGGGTGATCCATTCTTGTATTGACGGAGAGCTTTGTAGCATTTCTGCTTGATTAGAATCTTTATGATGACCCTTAATATATGTATGATGTCACCTTTTAAAATATTCTGTTTCTTAAGGCCCTTGAGTATAAAGCTATTTGCGTGTGTGAAATCATACAACTTAATGGGGTTTCCGTACATAACGCATTCTGAAATGTAAGTGACACAATCGGGAATTAATGAATAACAAGTATTAGATTGGCATCTAGATTGCTCTGCATACAGAGACCCTGCTGCAGAATTCCTGCCCTTCCCCCACACGTAGATCCTGTCATTAGGAAGCTGATCACAGCATCCCTCAGCACCATGCTAACATGTACAGCCGTACCTCGCATTGTAATGCGCACCAGTTTTTCACTATCCAACTGAGAAAATAAAATAGGCCTCTCACAAGGCCGTTTTTTTCCAGTTTGTCTTGTACAACATGCATTTTTTACCCTTTTGAGATCTCATGTGTTGCAGTTTGTAAGGTTTTGCACATCTCCCAGGTTAAAAGATGACTTGTGCATCCTCTCCCTTAACTTCTCCATACCAGTTTCTCACTGAGTTATCTCTTCTCAGAACCCCTGGTTCACCTTTTTCAAGGTGTGATTCCATTCTAAATGTGCCTGTAACACAGATTGCTGGTACCCTATAATTCACAAAAATTAATGCAGGTCAGTATATGAGAGGGAATGTGCAGCTACTTTCAGTTCTATTGAATAGGAATTATGGAAATAGTGGGGTGCGCTTTTTAAATGGAAATCCCCTGTACGGCTTTCATTGCACCATGAAGGCCAGTGCTTTTGAACTGCTGTTCTTAGCTTTTTTTTTATTTTTTTTATTTCCCCTCTGACTTACGTGAATAGAAATTGAAGCAAGAACTTGTTGTAGATGGAACAGATGTTATTAGTGGAGGCTTGTGCTCACAGACCTGGCCCGTTATCTGTCATTCTTGACTATTCAGTATAAGGCTATATGCACACGTTGCAGATTTGACTGTGGAATTTTCTCTGCAGATTCTGCATTTCTTGGCAGAAAAGCAGGTCAAAATCTGCGCTTTTTTGGTATGTGCACACGTTGCAGATTTTTGTGCGGATTTCTTCCTTTCTTTACCCCTGCAGATTTCTATTATGGAATGGCTGCAGAAACACAGCAGATCTGCACAAAGAAATGACATGCTCCTTTTTTGAATCTGCTGCGTTTTCTGTGCAGATTTTTCCGCACCATTAGCACAGCATTTTTTTTTTTTGCCATTGATTTACATTGTACTGTAAATCACTTGCGGATCTGCTTTTTTTTGGGAAAAAAGATGCAGCTCTGCAGGAAATCTGCAACGTGTGCACATACCCTAAGGCTATGTGCACACGTTGCAGATTCCATTGCGGAATTTTCCGCAGCGGATTTGCAAAATCCGCAGTGAAAAACCGCTGCGGTTTTTACTGCGGATTTACCGCGGTTTTTAATGCGGATTCTGCTGCGGTTTTCCATCTGCAGTTTTCTATTGGAGCAGATGGAAAACCGCTGCGGATTCAGCACAAAGAATTGACATGCTGCGGAAAATAAACCTCTGCGTTTCCGCGTGGTTTGTTCCGCAGCATGTGCACAGCGGCTTTTGTTTTCCATAGGTTAACATGGTACTGTACACCACATGGAAAACTGCTGCGGATCCGCAGCGTCAAAAATGCTGCGGATTCGCAGTAAAAACCGCAACGTGTGCACATAGCCGAAGGGTATGTGCACACGTAGGAAAAGAGGCACAGAATTTTCTGCACAAAATCCGCATCTCCTGGCAGAATCCGCAGCCGCGGATTTACCGCGCTTTTTATGCAGATTTTGTGCGGATTTTCAGCGGTTTTTGCCTCTGCGGAATTTTAACATGGAGGGGTGCAGAAACGCTGCAGATCCGCACAAAAGAAGTGACATGCACTTCTTCGAAATCTGCAGCAATTCCTCACTGATTTTTCCGCACCATCTGCACATCTTTTTTTTTTTTTTTTGGCCATTGAATAACATTATACTATACATCACAGTGCGGATCTGCAGCGTTTCTGCATGGAAAAATCTGCTGCGGATTCGCAGCAAATCCGCATCGTGTGCACAAAGCCTAACAGCACGGTGGCTCAGTGGATAGCACAGCAGCCTTGCACCGCTGGGGTCCTGGGTTCAAATCCCACCAAGGACAACATCTGCATAGAGTTTGTATGTTCTCTCCGTGTTTGCGTGGGTTTCCTCCGCGCACTCCGGTTTCCTCCCACATTCCAAAGACATACTGATAGGAAATTTAGATTGTGAGCCCCATCAGGGACAGCGATAATGTAACCTGTAAAGTGCTGCGGAATATGTTAGCGCTATATAAAAATAAAGATGATTATTTATTAACAGCTCCACCCTCTTGACTCCATAAGCCTAATTCAGACGTCCGTTTTTCACATTTGTGCCATTTGTGTTTTTATGTATAGCACTCGTACCTGTGATAGTCTATGGGGCCATTCGCATGTCTCCAGGAAATCGCAAAGACCTGCCCAATTTTAATCCTAGGGTGGCATCAAAATCTGCAATGCCAGTCTGTGGGTCCCTGAAAACATTGTACTGCACTCTGATGACATCGGAGTGCCTGATTTTCACTGTCTGAAAGGAGAAGATGGAATTTTTTTTCCCACCTACTAGAAAACTGATGATACTCTGACAGAAATGGGTCTGTTTTAGTCATATGTGAGAAATGCAATGTCTGAGTGATGCCTTACTATAATATTATAGCAATGACTGAAGTCCATCCCCTCCGGTGGCCTCTGACAGACTTTTTATGGATAGAACTCTTACCCATTAGGGTATGTGTCCACGGGCCGGATTACATGCGGATTGAACGCTGTGTACAACCGCAGCGTCCAGATGTTACAGCATAGTGGAGGGGATTTTATGAAATCCCGTCTCCACTATGTGTGCAAACACGCATCTGGCGGCCGTGCGTTTACGGAAATGCAGCGCGTCTTTTTAGAATGTAGCATGTCTGTTTACCGTCGCCGCAAGGTAAATAACAGGGTCCTATGTATAGGGTGCAGCGATTCCGGATGTGTGCAATGAACACATCCGGAATCACCGCGCATTCAGAAGGGGGCGGCACTTTGGGCGGAGCAGGTTTTCTGCTCCGTCCAAAGCGCCGTCAGTCCGGACAGTGGACACGCACCCTTACAGTCTCTGTAGCTGTTCACCTTCTAAGCATCTGCAAAAGAAGTTCTTTTTTTCCCAGGGTTGTGGAGTTGGTATGTCAGGATTTCCGACATTTCGCCGACTCCAACTCCACAGCACTGATCCCTGCTGAGCATGTACGAAAAGTGCTGCACAGGTTCATCTCAACTGAAGCCCAGATCCTTAGATCAGGAACAGAACATTTCTTAACTTTCCCAAATTTTTATGAAAACATTTACAGCACATCCTGCACTGAACTTCTGCACCGAACTTCTGCACCCAATTTATTATATATTTTAGGAGTCTGTCTCTATCCACGACCCTGCTTTTTTTCATCCAAGTCACAGATCAAACTCCTCTATGGATCTGTGGAACACTTGCATAGCAGGGCTGTGGAGTCGGAGTCTGAGTTAGTTTTGGTTGGAGTCGGTAGAAATGTACCGACTCCGACTCCAGCTTTAAAAAAAATGTATTAATATTTCATAATTGAACTTTCATATGAATTTTATAAATGTTACTCAAATATATATATGTTCTATCAAACTATGAACAACAGTGATAAGCAGATAAGAACACAGCCAGTACATTTCAGCAGAATTTTTCATGTGCACTAAAAGAAATTGAGAAATTTGACCGTTCATCAAAAATAACAGTGCAACAAGCGATTCCTCTGTATCCTGACATTGTCAGAGATGTTGCCCGAGTGGTTACTGCTTTGCCACCAACTCAAGTTAGTGTAGAGAGGTTGTTCTCTGCTCTCAAATAATTAGATCAAATTTGAGGCAATACTTTTTCTGAGGACAAATTTATAGATTTCTGATTAACTGCATAACATTGTTTATTGCATATTTACTTACAAGAGTTTAGAACAGTTTATAAAAGTTATTTGCTATATTCTAATTGTATTCTAATGAACATAGTTTTTGCTCTAAGTGGTCTGATCACTTATATGATGGTGTGAAACTGAATAAGCACAATGTTAATATTTGACAACAGTAAATTTATTGTTACGAATTGGCCATTTATGAAGGAGTCGGAATCGGATCCTGATAAAATCCAGGAGTCGGAGTCGCAACTGTGGCTTGCCGACTCCACAGCCCTGTTGCATAGCACATCGATTTAATCTCGGTTGCATCCTAGACCGGTCTATTTTTCACTATTTGGTAGGAGAAACTTGACAAACCTTCCTGATAATATATATTTGTTGTGTAGAATGAGAAATACTGATAATATAAATTGACACTTATTAACCCCTTCCCGACCTTTGACGCCACGTAGGCGTCATGAAAGTCGGTGCCATTCCGACCCATGACGCCTATGCGGCGTCATGGAAAGATCGCGTCCCTGCAGATCGGATGAAAGGGTTAACTCCCATTTCACCCGATCTGCAGGGACAGGGGGAGTGGTAGTTTAGCCCAGGGGGGGTGGCTTCACCCCCTCGTGGCTACGATCGCTCTGATTGGCTGTTGAAAGTGAAACTGCCAATCAGAGCGATTTGTAATATTTCACCCATTATAACGGGTGAAATATTACAATCCAGCCATGGCCGATGCTGAAATATCATCGGCCATGGCTGGAAATACTAGTGTGCCCCCACCCCACCCCTCCGATCGCCCCCCCACCCCCCCGATCTGGCCGGTACACTGCTCCGGCTCCCCTCCGTCCAGTGCTCCGCTCCCCCCCGTGCTCGTGTCCGCTCCCCCCGTGCTCCAATCACCCCCCCGTGCTCCAATCACCCCCCCTGCACTCCGATCCACCCCCACCGTGCTCCGTTCCACCCCCCCGTGCTCCGTTCCACGCCCCCCGCGCTCCGTTCCACCCCTCCCGCGCTCCGATTCCCTTCCCCCGTGCTCCGATCCCCCCCCCCCGTGGTCCCCCCCACCCTATCATACTTACCGATCCAGCCGTGGTCCCGTCCGTCTTCTCCCGGGCGCCGCCATCTTCCAAAATGGCGGGCGCATGCGCAGTGCGCCCGCCGAATCTGCCGGCCGGCAGATTCGTTCCAAAGTGCATTTTGATCACTGAGATATAATCTATCTCAGTGATCAAAATAAAAAAAATAATAAATGACCCCCCCCCTTTGTCACCCCCATAGGTAGGGACAATAAAAAAATAAAGAAATTTTTTTTTTCCACTAATGTTAGAATAGGGTTAGGGTTAGGGGTAGGGTTAGGGGTAGGGTTAGGGTTAGGGGTAGGGTTAGGGGTAGGGGTAGGGTTAGGGTTAGGGGTAGGGTTAGGGGTAGGGTTAGGGCTAGGGTTAGGGTTAGGAATGTGCACACGTATTCTGGTCCTCTGCGGATTTTTCCGCTGCGGATTTGATAAATCCGCAGTGCTAAACCGCTGCGGATTTATGGCAGATTTACCGCGTTTTTTTCTGCGCATTTCACTGCGGTTTTACAATTGCGATTTTCTATTGGAGCAGTTGTAAAACCGCTGCGGAATCCGCACAAAGAAGTGACATGCTGCGGAATGTAAACCGCTGCGTTTCCGTGCAGTTTTTCCGCAGCATGTGTACAGCGATTTTTGTTTCCATTGAACTGTACACTCATGGGAAACTGCTGCGGATCCGCAGCGTGTGCACATACCTTTAGAATTAGGCTATGTGCACACGGTGCGGATTTGGCTGCGGATCCGCAGCAGTGTTCCATCAGGTTTACAGTACCATGTAAACATATGAAAAACCAAATCCGCTGTGCCCATGGTGCGGAAAATACCGCGCGGGAACGCTGCGTTGTATTTTCCGCAGCATGTCAATTCTTTGTGCGGATTCCGCAGCGTTTTACACCTGTTCCTCAATAGGAATCCGCAGGTGAAATCCGCACAAAAAACACTGGAAATCCGCGGAAAATCCGCAGGTAAAACACAGTGCCTTTTACCCGCAGATTTTTCAAAAATGGTGCGGAAATATCTCACACGAATCCGCAACGTGGGCACATAGCCTTAGGGTTAGGGTTGGAATTAGGGTTGTGGTTAGGGTTAGGGGTGTGTTGGGGTTAGTGTTGTGGTTAGGGGTGTGTTGGGGTTAGGGTTGTGATTAGGATTATGGCTACAGTTGGGATTAGGGTTAGGGGTGTGTTGGGGTTAGTGTTGGAGTTAGAATTGAGGGGTTACCACTGTTTAGGCACATCAGGGGTCTCCAAACGCAACATGGCGCCACCATTGATTCCAGCCAATCTCGTATTCAAAAAGTCAAATGGTGCTCCCTCACTTCCGAGCCCTGACGTGTGCCCAAACAGTGGTTTACCCCCACATATGGGGTACCAGCATACTCAGGACAAACTGCGCAACAATTACTGGGGTCCAATTTCTCCTGTTACCCTTGTGAATCTAAAAAAATGCTTGCTAAAACATAATTTTTGAGGAAAGAAAAATGATTTTTTATTTTCACGGCTCTGCGTTGTAAACGTCTGTGAAGCACTTGGGGGTTCAAAGTGCTCACCACATATCTAGATAAGTTCCTTGGGGGGTCTAGTTTCTAAAATGGGGTCACTTGTGGGGGGTCTCTACTGTTTAGGCACACCAGGGGCTCTGCAAACGCAACGTGACACCCGCAGACCATTCCATCAAAGTCTGCATTTCAAAAGTCACTACTTCCCTTCTGAGCCCCGACGTGTGCCCAAACAGTGGTTTACCCCCACATATGGGGTATCAGCGTACTCAGGAGAAACTGGACAACAACTTTTGGGGTCAAATTTCTCCTGTTACCCTTGGGAAAATAAAAAATTGCAGGCTAAAAGATCATTTTTGAGAAAATAATTTTTTTTTTTATTTTCATGGCTCTGCGTTATAAACTTCTGTGAAGCACTTGGGGGTTCAAAGTCCTCACCACACATCTAGATTAGTTCCTTTGGGGGTCTAGTTTCCAAAATGGTGTCATTTCTGGGGGATCTCCAATGTTTAAGCACACAGGGGCTCTCCAAACGTGACATGGTGTCCGCTAATGATTGGAGCTAATTTTCCATTTAAAAAGCCAAATGGCGTGCCATCCCTTCCGAGCCCTGCCGTGCGCCCAAACAGTGGTTTACCCCCACATATGGGGTATCAGCATACTCAGGACAAACTGGACAACAATATTTGAGGTCCAATTTCTCCCATTATCCTTGGCAAAATAGGAAATTCCAGGCTAAAAAATGATTTTTGAGGAAAGAAAAATTATTTTTTATTTTCATGGCTCTGCGTTATAAACTTCTGTGAAGCACCTGGGGGTTTAAAGTGCTCAATATGCATCTAGATAAGTTCCTTGGGGGGTCTAGTTTCCAAAATGGGGTCACTTGTGGGGGAGCTCCAATGTTTAGGCACACAGGGGGCTCTCCAAACGCGACATGGTGTCCGCTAACAATTGGAGCTAATTTTCCATTCAAAAAGTCAAATGGCGCGCCTTCCCTTCCGAGCCCTGCCGTGTGCCCAAACAGTGGTTTACCCCCACATATGAGGTATCGGCGTACTCGGGAGAAATTGCCCAACAAATATTATGATCCATTTTATCCTACTGCCCATGTGAAAATGAAAAAATTGAGGCGAAAATAATTTTTTTGTGAAAAAAAAGTACTTTTTCATTTTTACAGATCAATTTGTGAAGCACCTGAGGGTTTAAAGTGCTCACTAGGCATCTAAATAAGTTCCTTGGGGGGTCTAGTTTCCAAAATGGGGTCACTTGTGGGGGAGCGCCAATGTTTAGGCACACAGGAGCTATCCAAACGCGACATGGTGTCCGCTAACGATGGAAATAATTTTTCATTCAAAAAGTCAAATGGCGCTCCTTCCCTTCCGAGCCTTACCATGTGCCCAAACAGTGGTTTACCCCCACATGTGAGGTATTGGTGTACTCAGGAGAAATTGCCCAACACATTTTAGGATCCATTTTATCCTGTTGCCCATGTGAAAATGAAAAAATTGAGGCTAAAAGAATTTTTTTGTGAAAAAAAAGTACTTTTTCATTTTTACGTATCAATTTGTGAAGCACCTGGGGGTTCAAAGTGCTCACTATGCATCTAGATAAGTTCCTTGGGGCGTCTAGTTTCCAAAATGGGGTCATTTGTGGGGGAGCTCCAATTTTTAGGCACACGGGGGCTCTCCAAACGTGACATGGTGTCCGCTAAAGAGTGGAGCCAATTTTTGATTCAAAAAGTCAAATGGCGCTCCTTCCCTTCCAAGCCCTGCCGTGCGCCCAAACAGTGGTTTACCCCCACATATGAGGTATCAGCGTACTCTGGACAAATTGGACAACAACTTTCGTGGTTCAGTTTCTCCTTTTACCATTGGGAAAATAAAAAAATTGTTGCTAAAAGATAATTTTTGTGACTAAAAAGTTAAATGTTCATTTTTTCCTTCCATGTTGCTTCTGCTGCTGTGAAGCACCTGAAGGGTTAATAAACTTCTTGAATGTGGTTTTGAGTACCTTGAGGGGTGCAGTTTTTAGAATGGTGTCACTTTTGGGTATTTTCAGCCATATAGACCCCTCAACCTGACTTCAAATGTGAGGTGGTCCCTAAAAAAAATGGTTTTGTAAATTTCGTTGTAAAAATGACAAATCGCTGGTCAAATTTTAACCCTTATAACTTCCTAACAAAAAAAAATTTTGTTTCCAAAATTGTGCTGATGTAAAGTAAACATGTGGGAAATGTTATTTATTAACTATTTTGTGTCACATATCTCTCTGGTTTAACAGAATAAAAATTCAAAATGTGAAAAATTGCGAAATTTTCAAAATTTTCGCCAAATTTCCGTGTTTATCACAAATAAATGCAGAATTTATTGACCTAAATTTACCACTAACATGAAGCCCAATATGTCACGATAAAACACTCAGAACCGCTAGGATCCGTTGAAGCGTTCCTGAGTTATTACCTCATAAAGGGACACTGGTCAGAATTGCAAAAAACGGCAAGGTCTTTAAGGTCAAAATATTTCAAAAAACCTGATCTGCACATCCAAACATAGACACAGTGTGAACAGGTGCTGAACCCAGAGTCGCCAACTCGTATATATTTAAGTAAATAGGGCAGCACACTGCAGCGCCAAAACATGCAAACTTGAAAACACAAAATTTGAACTGCATTACTGCACTGAAAATATGAAAAATGAGAGCTTTTAGCGCATAAAAATGGCCAATTTTATGTGTACCTCGTAGCCACGATAAGGCATCTCTCTTATACGAGGCCCTACGCTTGACCTACCTCTCTGAGAATAAACGTCTCCATCTGAATGGGTACATGTGAAACCTCTCCTTGGACTCAAATTCTCTCTCACTGTGGAGGGGTATTGGACCTAGCTTCAGGTGTTTTAATTATAATAGGTCCAATACCCCTCCACAGTGAGAGAGAATTTGAGTCCAAGGAGAGGTTTCACATGTACCCATTCAGATGGAGACGTTTATTCTCAGAGAGGTAGGTCAAGCGTAGGGCCTCGTATAAGAGAGATGCCTTATCGTGGCTACGAGGTACACATAAAATTGGCCATTTTTATGCGCTAAAAGCTCTCATTTTTCATATTTTCAGTGCAGTAATGCAGTTCAAATTTTGTGTTTTCAAGTTTGCATGTTTTGGCGCTGCAGTGTGCTGCCCTATTTACTTAAATATATTTAAGGTCAAAATAGGCTGGGTCTTGAAGGGGTTAAAATCGGTCTATTTTTTACATGCAACAGAAATCACTGACCTCTAAATATGGCCTCATGCTGAATGTGACAAAATAGAATATAGTTGTGAGATACATGTCTTTTTGGGGCCTAAATCCTGCTGACAGGTTCCCTTTAATGATGAATGTAGGAGTGTCCTATATGTGGAATTCTGTTCTCTGTGTTGTCAGAGGTGTAGTGGACTCAATGTTATGTATGAAAATAAAAACATAAAACTGAATCGGGATATACTTTGTTTTTGTGACTGGGAATGCACTTGCCACAAGAAAGCTATTCTGCTTAACCCCTTCCTGAATTCTGCAGTAAGGTAGTTGGTTGTGGATGTCAGATACATGTATGAGTGAGCAGAGCCTGTCCCATGCCTTGCAGGCACTGGCTGTGCTCTACAGTCTGCATCTGCCTTCTAAGGCTACGTTCACATTAGCGTTTTGCGGGGCTGCGTTGGGCGCAGCCGCGGTGACGCATGCGTCATGCGCCCCTATATTTAACATGGGGGCGCATGGACATGCCTTGTCTTGCGTTTTGTGACGCATGCGTCTTTTTTGGCGCAAGCGTCAGGGTGCAGAGGACGCAGCAAGTTGCATTTTTTTTGCGTCCAAAATCAAAAAAGGACGCATGCGTCACAAAATGATGCATTTTGCATGCGTTCTTGTTTGCGTTGTGCGTTGCGTCGCCGACGCAGCACCGCACAACGCAAATGTGAACGTAGCCTTACTGCAGCGATCAGCCAGCTGTAACTCGATCATGTTGTGCCAATGGGCTTCTGTTTTCTGCCATGTTGCTACTTTTATAAAGCCCAACAGTGATTTGCTGGTTTAGGCTGTGTGCACATGTAGCAGATTTTTTGCGTTTTTTTTTTGTTTTTTCGCTAAAAAAAACGCTCACATTAAGCATCCTATTTAATAGAATGCAATCCGCATTTTTTGTACACATGCTGCATTTTTTTCCTGAGCGGAATCGCATTCCAGAAAAAAAACGCAGCATGTTCATTAAATTTGCGGAATCGTGGGGATTCCGCACACCTAGGAAGGCATTGATCTGCTTACTTACCGCATGGGGCTATGCCCACCATGCGGGAAGTAAGCAGATCATGTGCGGTTGATACCCAGGGTGGAGGAGAGGAGACATTCCTCCACGGACTGGGCACCATATAATTGGTAAAAAAAAAAAGAATAAAATAAAAAATCGTGATCTACTCACCTTCTGATGGCCCCAGAGTCCTCCCGCCTCTCAGCGGTGCACGCAGCCGCTTCCGTTCCTATAGATGGTGTGTGTGTGTGAAGGACCTGCGATGACGTCGTGGTCACGTGACCGCAACGTCATCAAAGGTCCTGCACACACACCATCTATAGGAACGGAAGCCGCTGAGGAGATCGGGACGTCAGAAGGTGAGAATAACCATTTTTTAAAATTATTTTTAACATTCTATCTTTTACTATTGATGTGGCATAGGCATCATCAATAGTAAAAAGTTGGTCACACTTGTCAAACACTATGTTTGACAAGTGTGACCAACCTGTCAATCAGTTTTCCAAGCGATGCTGCAGATCGCTTGGAAAACGCTGGCATTCTGCAAGCTAATTATGTTTGTAAAACGCTAGTTTTCTGCGGGAATATGCATGCCAATTCCGCATGCGATATACCCGCGGCAGGAGTTGCAGAATTGCCGTGGAAATTTCCGCGGCAATTCTGCAACTTGTGCACTTAGCCTTAGTCTCCTATGAAATTTTAGAAAATAAATTATTTTTTAAACTTTTTTTTTTTTACATTTTTAAAAGCTCAAATTGCCTTTCTTTTTTGTTTTGAAAATAACATATTTGGTTTCGCTGCATCTGTAAATCAGATTAAATATAACATTTACAGTCAAAAGAGGAAGACGTTCAATCCAGAGCTGCAGTCAACTGACACCCCACTTAGGGAATGTGCACACGATAAGTAAACGCTGCAGTTTGGATGCTGCATACTTATGCAGCAGCCAGATATTAAAGCGTAATGGATGGGATTTCAAGAAATCCCATGTCCACTATGCATCCAGAGACGCCCGTGGTTCACCTGTGGAGATGGACATGTGGCGCGTCTTTCCAGACCACAGCATGTCTATTTATCTTGCGGAGACGCGAGCCTTCTCATGATAAATTTCACCCATGCAATGTATTGGACGCGGTGAATCAGTACTGTTCAGTGATCACATGCCGATTCACCTGCGTTCAATAGCCGGCAGCCAATTGCTGAACATGTGTACATACCCTAAAGTTCCTCGACGAATTGTCAATTTACTTTTATAACTGAGAAAGACCTCATCTGGCTATGTTTCCTTTTGCAGGGACAGGCACTGTTCTGTATGGAAAGATTGGTTTTGCTGTTTAGTCAGATTGGCGTACAAAGTAGAGTCTGATGTCCGTATGCACCATGTGCTGTATTATGGGAGCACGTTGCAGTTTTTTTTTTGTTTAAAACAATGTTCTGCTAAAATATTTCTTTTTATATGTGAGGCATTTTTTCAGGAGAGTTTTACTTAAGAGCGAAATAAAACTGTCAATGCAGAATGGATAAATGTTTCCTGCCAGATTGTCTTTTGATAGTGCATGTCTGGTGAATTCAAGGATTGGGCATGTCAGTTTTGTAATCCCTCCCCCAAGTGAATGAACTTGCACACTTTGCAGTTGGTCATCTTAATGGGAGAATATTGTGACATAAGTGAAAGATGTCACCACTGTATTAAACTATGAAAATCATAATACGCCTGACTCCCAACAGTGAAAATTGGCATCTCTCAGTGATAAGCGGTCACTGTCTATAATGGGTAAACTGCGTAAGGCTGCTTTCACACATCAGTTTTTTGCCGTCAGGCACAATCCAGCCAATTTAGAAAAAAACAGATTCGGCACAAGTTGCCGCCGGATCCGTTTTTTCTCATAGACTTGTATTAGCGTATGGCCGTATGGCCTCATGTTTCATCTGTTTTTTTGCCTGATCTGTCAAATTTGTTTTCCGGCGGCCAGAGAAAACTGACATAGGAACTTTTTTTGTCTGTTGAAAAAACGGACAGCGACTGATCTGGCGAAAAACGGATGAGACGTGAAGTCAAATGATGGAATCCGGTGACAGATTCCATTTTTTTTTTTAAACAAATCATGCATTTTCTGGGGTGTCTGTCTCTCCTCTCTCTCTTCCCCAGAATCCAATTCGCCGGATTGTGCCTGACCACAAAAAACTGATGTGTAAAAGCAGCCTAAAGGTACCGTCACACTTAGCGACGCTGCAGCGATATAGACAACGATGCCGATCGCTGCAGCGTCACTGTTTAGGTCGTTGTGTGGTCACTGGGGAGCTGTCACACAGACAGCTCTCCAGCGATCAACGATGCCGAAGTCCCCGGGTAACCAGGGTAAACATCGGGTTACTAAGCGCAGGGCCACGCTTAGTAACCCGATGTTTACCCTGGTTACCATTGTAAAAGTAAAAAAAAAAACAGTACATAATCACATTCCGGTGTCTATCACGCGGGACCGGAGAGGCATCAGTAAAAGGTCAAGCCGCCAGAAAATGAGTATAAGAACGAAGACTTATATTTAAGGCGCCACTCCAGCAATTGGAAAAAAAACCCCTCTGGAATGGTGCTTTAAGTTTCATTGCACAGTCTTCGTTCATTTTCAGACTTGGTCCAAGTGCCGTCTGTGAAAAAAATTGACAGCACTGCTAGTCAATAGGGCTGCTTGTATCACTTTTTTTCACAGACCGAATATCGGTGAAAAAACCCACAGCATGCAGTCGCCTCTTCCGGTGTTTTTTTTTTTTTTTTTTTTTCATTGGACTCACTTATTCATGTCTATGATTGTGGATATAAATAATGGGATCCCATATGGATCAACTGTTTAGCATCCAATTGCAATTCTTTAAGGGTATGTTCACACTGGATCTTTATGCAGTGTGTTTTTTATGCTAATTTTCAGCTGCTTTTTACAGTACCAGCAAAGCCTATGAGATTTCAGAAATCTCATGCACACACATTTTTTTTTTTTTTTTTTTTTGTCATCAGAATTTTGTGCTTTGCTGCGTTTTTTTCACACAGAGAATGTCACTTCTTTCAGCGGTTTTGCTGCATTTTTGCAGAAATGCAGGTTGACTTTTTTTGCAGAGTATTTGCTGCAGGACAGTCAAGGACAGCAGAATGTGACCACAGTTAGCCCTGCTACAGCTAGATGGCAGGCTGCATGGTTGCATGATATCGCCTGTCATCCAGCAGAGTCACTGAGCAGTGGGCCTGAGCATACAGTGTTTGCCACGCTGTCATGTGCATAACATTGCGGCACACACTGCTTCTGATTGGCGGTGAAATCACAGACCCCACACTCTTATTCTGCCTGGCTGGTTATAGAAAATAGAGGGGAACCAACACCGTTTTTTATTTATTTATTTATAGAGCAGGGTGATGAATACTCCCATCAGCTGCCACCAGCTGTCATTGTTCTCACTTAAATATAACTCTCATCATTCTTCCCTGCTTGCGCTGATCGCAGTCAGAACAGGGGAGAATGATGAGAGCCGTCTTCAGCAGCGGGGATCAGCACTTTCTGTAGCGCTTCTTCCCTGGCGCCTGTCCTTGTCGTACTGATGCTGCACATGGTTGCCACATGGGTGCTGCAAGTATTACACACACGGACACTGACCTCTCCGGTGCCGTAAATATCAGGACACGTGAAACCGGCCACTGCTGACTGACTTCAGAGGGGGCTGGAAATCTAGATATTGAGTGGTAAACAATACAATTATAAATTCCTCCGTTCTTTGATATTAGTTTTTTTTAACTAACAGGTAAATGGCAAAGTTGTTGCTTTCTACAAGCACTTTGCAGTTTTAACAATTAAAGAACTTGAGAAATAAACCCTTGAAACAGCTTGTCCCATATCGGGAAACTAACTTTAACCCCTTCAAGTCGCGGCCCTTTTTCATTTTTGCGTTTTCGTTTTTCACTTCCCTCCTTCCCTGAGCCATAACTTTTTTATTTTTCCGTCAATATGGTCATGTGAGGGCTTATTTTTTGCGGGACAAGTTGTACTTTTGAACGACACCATTGGTTTTACCATGTCTTTTACTAGAAAACGGGAAAAAAATTCCAAGTGCGGTGAAATTGCAAAAAAAGTGCAATCCCACATTGGTTTTTTGTTTGGCTTTTTTGCTAGGTTCATTAAATGCTAAAACTGACCTGCCATTATGATTCTCTAGGTCATTACGAGTTCATAGACACCTAACATGACTAGGTTATTTTTTATCCAAGTGGTGAAAAAAAATTCCAAACTTTGCTAAAAAAAAAAAAAGTGCCATTTTCCGATACCCGTTGCGTCTCCATATTTCGTGATCTGGGGTCAGGTGAGGGCTTATTTTTTGCGTGCCGAGATGACGTTTTTAATGATACCATTTTTGCGCAGATACGTTCTTTTGATCGCCCGTTATTGCATTTTAATGCAATGTCGCGGCGACCAAAAAAACGTAATTCTGGCGTTTCGGATTTTTTTCTCGCTACGACGTTTAGCGATCAGGTTAATGCTTTTTTTTAATTGATAGATCGGGCGATTCTGAACACGGCGATACCAAATACGTGTAGGTTTGGTTTTTTTTTTTATTGTTTTATTTAGGATGGGGCGAAAGGGGGGTGATTTAAACTTTTTATATTTTTTATATTTTTTTTCATATTTTTAAAAACATTTTTTTTTACTTGTGCCATGCTTCAATAGCCTCCATGGGAGGCTAGAAGCTGGCATAGCCTGATCGGCTCTGCTACATAGCAGCGATCATCAGATCGCTGCTATGTAGCAGAAATGCAGGTGTGCTGTGAGCGCCAACCACAGGGGGGCGCTCACAGCAGACCTGCATCAGTAACCATAGAGGTCTCAAGGACCTCTATGGTTACCTTCCTGATGCATCGCCGACCCCCGATCATGTGACGGGGGTCGGCGATGACGTCATATCCGGCCGGATGCGGTAGTTGAATGCCGCTGTCTGTGTTTGACAGCGGCATTTAACAGGTTAATAGCGCCGGGTGAATAGCCATTTCACCCGCCGCTATTGCGCGCACATGTCAGCTGTACAAAACAGCTGACATGTCGCGACTTTGATGTGGGCTCACCGCCGGAGCCCACATCAAAGGGGGATTCACGGCATGCGCAGTAGATGTACGGCGCATGTCGTGAAGGGGTTAAGTTGCAGTAATTATAGGGAACCTGTCACCCCCAAAATTGAAGATGAGCTAAACCCACCAGCATCAGGGGCTTATCTACAGCATTCTGTAATGGATGTCGCGGTCCGGGGCCTCCCATCTCCGTATGATGACGTCCTCTTCTTGTCTTCATGCTGCGGCTCCGGCGCATGCGTACTTTGCCCTGTTGAGGGCAGAGCAAAGTACTGCAGGGCGTCGGGAAAGGTCAGAGAGGCCCTGCGCACTGCAGTACTTGCTCTGCCCTCAACAGGGCAGACAAAGTACATCTGCGCCAGAGCCATAGCGTGAAGACAAGAAGAGGACGTCATCGTACTAAGATGGGAAGCCCCGGACTGGACTGCGACGCCCATCGGACCGCAGTGGGACGCCCCCCGGGTGAGTATAATCTAACCTCTTTTTCTCATCTTTCGGGATGTATCGGGGGCTTAGCTACAGCATTCCAGAATGCTGTAGATAAGCCCCTGATGCCGGTGGGCTTAGCTCATCTTCGATTTTGGGGGTGACAGGTTCCCTTTATAACTACTTATGGTACGTTCACACTAGACAGTTTTTCAGCAATTTTTTGTTTTTGCAGCAAAACCTGATCTCTAGGCAGGAAAGAAGCTGCAGAAAAAAAGCATGTTTCCATTGCGTTTTTTTGTGCATTTTTTGCAGCGGTTTTTGCACAAGAAATGTTGCAAAAAATACCTGTTTTTTCAGCATTTTTTCACCACCCATTCAACTCAATAGGTGAAAAACGCTGAAAGTGACATACTTTGTCAAAAAAAAAAAAAAAAGGCAAAGCACAAAAACCCCCAATGTGTGTGTGCATGAGATTTCTGAAATCTCATAGGCTTTGCTGGTACTATAAAAGCAGCTGAAAATTAGCATAAAAAAGCAGCAAAAATTACCCAGTGTGAATTCTGCCTTAGGCTGGAGTCACACTCAATTCATGAATAATTGGTCTCACTGCTTTTCCCCATTGAATTTAATGGCCCAATCGGCTGAAATGAGTAAAATGTGTGTGTATTTTTGTCGCAAGCCAGACAGATCGTCCGTGTGGCGTCAGTTTTTCTCGCACCCATAGACTCGCATTGGCACGCACGTCGAATACGCCTGATAGAAAATATGGTGATGTGAGCTGCCCCATAGATTTACACTGTTCCGAGTGTGTGATGTTTTCTCGCATAGCACTCGTCGGTATCTACGGTAGTGTGACCCCGGCCTAACCCTTCCCGTGTTCAGCACGGTGTCTCTGCCTCTGCCCAGATCTCTATATGTAGAGCTGATGTAACTTCAATAGCGCTGCAGCCAATCACTGACCCCAGAGGCCGTTGTCGATGGCACATGCCTCTGAGCTCACCGATTGGCTGCAGCACTAATGACGTGATGTCAATGTTGCAGAGAAGCACAGAGTGAAGTGTAGATTAAGCGCGGTACCGGGAAGGAATATACCCTCAGTTTATTTTGTTATAATTACCGCAGCTTATAGACCATAGTGGCGAACCACGTAAAGATTAAGGGTATGTGCACACGTTCAGGTATTTTCGCTTTTTTCACGATAAAAACGCATTTAAAACGCATACATATGCATCCTATCATTTAGAATGCATTCTGCAATTTTTGTGCACATGATGCATTTTTTCCGCGAAAAAAAACGCATCGTGATTAAAAAAAGCAGCATGTTCATTAATTTTGCGGATTTTATGCGTTTTTCCCGCTATTTAATGCATTGGGAAAAAAACGCGCAAAAAACGCATGTGGATTTCTGGCAGAAATGTCCGTTTTTTGTCAGGAAATTTCTGTAAGAAATCCTGACGTGTGCACATAGCCTAAATATGGAAAGAAATAACACGACTTTTTGACAATTAAAGGATATTGCATCTTTGAGCAGATGGGGATAAGTTGCTGTATTTAGAGGAGAGTTACAGGAAATTAGTTATGAATCTTGCCCATTTTACGCATGTATGGTTTTATGATTACCGTAATGTTAATGTTGCAATACAAAAGACTGACAGTGCAATGAACCTGCTGAAATATTCATGCCCATTTCAGGATGTTTGTTGGATGTGAACTGAATTGCCTTTCTTCAGTCCGTTTTTTTTCTTTGTGTTTAAATACCATGTAGATAATTTTATGGCATAAGCAATTTGTACACTTGTCAATCTAAATCCCTTTCCAATTTTGGTGCTGTATTTGCTTTTCTTTAACAACCCACATTACCCAGTTTGACTGGAATCCAAACCCTCAGGTGCTCTCTCCACAAGCTATTGCCAACATGTGTATGGAAGTACGTGTTGCAATGTTTTACGAGCTCCGTTTTTCCCTTGCCTTCTGAGTGAGGGAGAATAATATACTCGTTCAGATTTGTGGAAATACAAAGGCTAAAACTGCTGTGTGAAAAGAATGACAGCTTGCATGCTTTGTTTAGTTATAATGTGATATTTTCCTGCTGTATAGCCATCTGTCACCTTTTAACCAATATACTTTTTTTCTGCATTGTTTCAATCTTGCATATCTATATCTATTTTTTTTTCAATCTGTTATGCTGGGGCTAGATTGTGGCTTTGTCCGTAACACATCGTATACTTAGTTGCTGCTATATAGCAGCATATTAGTGAATAGGGTCACATTGCTACCTACAAGTTACCGTAACAAGTCAGAAAAAAATGAAAATGATTTATTTTTTTCAATTTGGCATAGTGGCAACATGGAGGCCACAGCAGAACTCTGTTCACTAACATTATGCTGTAATCTAGCAATAACAATTTGGGCCATTGCAACGTGTCTTGTGGCCAAAATTGTTGTAACTAGAGATGAGAGAATTTGATCTGGTCCCTGCTTATTCGGCCAGATATAGCGCTTGACGAACAAGCTGCAGAGGGAACCCGGATACATGTAAGTATTAGGCTATGTGCACGCGCTGCGGATTTTGCTGCGAATCCGCAGCAGATTTCACGCTGTGGATCTGCAGCTGTTTTCCATGCATTGTACAGTACCATGTAAACGTATGGAAAACAAAATCCGCAGTGCACATGCTGCGGGAAAAAAAGGCGTGGAAACGCAGCAGTGTTTTTTCCGCAACATGACAATTCTTTGTGCAGATTCCGCAGCGGTTTACACCTGCTCAATAGGAGTCCGCCGGTGTAAAACCGCAGGTGTAATCCGCACAAAAACTGCGGCAAATCCGCAGTGTGGTTTACCTGCGGATTTTGCAAAAACAGTGCGGAAAAATCCGCACACCAATCCGCAATGTGTGCATATACCCAACACCTAACAATATCCCTAGTATACAGCCGTGAAGAAAACACATAGATACACCAAAAGAACTACCTTCACACAAAGGCCATAGAATTAAAAAAATAACTTTTATTAATGACAATAATATATAAAAAAAAATCAATGGCGGGTGAACACCTAAGGCACAGGACAAAAAGGTGGGCAACCCGGAACAAAACTCCATATGTAGCAATAGCAGCACAATAAGTACAATATAAATAGGTATGTGCCGATGTGCAAATAGTCATGTACAGATATGCAACAGTAAATGGCAAAATAGGTGAAAAATACAGCAGTAGAGATAAACAAATAATAATATAGTTACCAAATGGAGCGCTCCTGGGGACCCACCAAAATTGTGACTTGCATTTTCATTTAGTTCCCCTAAGCCAATACTTTGTAGGACCACCTTTCGCTGCAAATGCAGCTGTAAATCTTTTGGTGGTGTCTCTACCAGCTTTGCACACCTAAAGGCAGAATAGTTGTCGATTCTTCTTTGCAAACTAGCTGCAGCTCAGTGAGATTGGATGTAGAGCGTCTAAACTGCAATTTTCAAGTATTGCCACACATTCTCAGTGGGATTTAGGTCTGGACTTTAATCCAGCCCTTCACACACATGAATATACTTTGATCTAAACCATCCATTGTAGCTTTGGCAGTCTGTTGAGGGTCATTGTCCTGCTGGAAGGTGAACATACTCCCCAGTCTCAAGTCTTTCTCAGCCTGCATTTAGCTCCATTCATCTTCAAATCAACTCTGACCTGCTTCCCTTCCATGCTGAAGAAAAGCCTCCCCACAGCATGATGGTGCCACCATGATGACGAGGACGGTGTTTTCAGGGTGAAGTTAACTTTTTGCCACACAGTGTTTTGCATTTTGCCCAAAGAGTTCTACTTTTGTCTCATCTGACCAGAGCGCCTTCTTCCACATGTTTGCTATGTTCCCTACATGGCTTTTTGCTAATTGCGAACTGGACTTCTTATGGCTTGCTTTCAATAATGTTATAAAGGCCAAGTTTGTGGAGTATGGCTGGAGTCACACTATTGTATAACACGGCCGAGTGCTATGCGATAAAACATCGCATAGCACTCTGCCCAGTGTTATTTAATGGGGAAGCTCAGATCTGCAATTATTTGCTCATGCCAATTTGGCATGAGAGAACAATCGCAGCAAGACTCTGCTCACTCGCATCCATACAAGTCTATAGGTGAGAGTGAAACATTGGACTGGACGATGTCACGCCAGTGCAGTCTGATATACACAGAGACAGGTAATGGAGGAGATGGAAAAATTCCTTTCACATATTCTCCGCACCTGTGCTACGATCCTCTCATGTGAGAGAATCGCAGCACAGTAGCATGACACTTGGCTCCCGCTTGCAGCAGAGTAGGAGCCGAGGGTCATTACCTTATCATGTCAGATGCCATACACTGGAGTGATTCCAGCCTAATAGTTGTCCTGTGAACAGATTCTCCCACCTGAGATGTTGGTCTCTGCAACTTCTCCAGTGACCATGGGCCTCTTGGCTGCTTCTCTTAGTGCTCTCCTTGCTTTGGATGTCCGTTTAGATGTACAGCCATGTGTTAGTAGGTTTGCAGTTGTGCCATACGCCTTCCGTTTTTGGATAATGGGTTGAACTGTGCTCTGTGAGTAGTTCAGAGCTTTGGAAAAAAAATTATAACCAAACCCTGCTTTTACTTTTCTCCACAACTTTATCCCTGACCAGTCTGGAGTTTTCCTTAGTTTTCTTGATGATATTTAATCCCTAATGTTCTCAAACAAACCTCTGAGGTCTTCACAGAACAGCTGTAGTTATATTGAGAAAAAATTACAGACAAGTAGACCCAATTTACTAATTATGTGACTTCTGGAGGCAATTGACGTATTGAAGTGAAGGACAGCATCCAATCCAGGTGAAGACAAGAAACACTTTATTGTGCCATATGTGCAACGTTTCAACCTCAGGGGGTCTTTGTCAAGCATTTTATGCTGCAGTAGTGCTGTCGGCCGTCATTGCATTTTCTGGAGGCAATTGGTCACTCAGGATTTTATTTAAGGGTATCTGACTACACGGGCCGGAAACAAATGCACATCACAATTTTCAGATTTATATTTTAAAGTATTTAGAAAACCCTGAATCATTTCCTTTACATTTCACGAATACTTGCTACTCTGTGTTGTGATATCACATAAAATCCTCCAAAAATACATTTAGGCTGTGTGCAGGATTTTTTGTGTGATTTTTGCTATAAAAACGCGATAAAACCGCTAAAAATAGCACACCTTAAGCATCTTATTATTAGAATGCAATCCTCACTTTTTGTGCACATTTTTGCGTTTTTTTCCGCGGCGGAATTGCATTCCGGAAAAATACGCATCATGTTCATTTTTTGTGCGGAATCGCGGGGATTCTGCACACATAGGAATGCATTGATCCGCTTATTTACCGCATGTGGCTATGTCCACCATGCAGGAAGTAAGCGGATCATGTGCAGTTGGTACCCAGGGTGGAGGAGAGGAGACTCTCCTCCAGGCCCTGGGTACCATATACCGTATATACTCGAGTATAAGCCGAGATTTTCAGCCCATTTTTTGGGGCTGAAAGTCCCCCTCTCGGCTTATACTCGAGTCATACCCAGTGGTCGGCAGGGGAGGGGGAGTGGGGGCTGTCTAATTATACTCACCTGCTCCTGGTGTGGTCCCTGCAGGTCCCTGGCTCCCTGGAGCCCCAGCTTCTTCCTGTACTGAGCGGTCACATGGTAACGCTCATTACAGTAATGAATATGCGGCTCCACCTCCCATAGGGGTGGAGCTGCATATTCATTACTGTAATGAGCGGTTACGGTGACCGCTTAGTACAGGAAGCAGGGACTGCACAGCGCCAGGAGCAGGTGAGTATAACGGGGAGCGCTGCGCCATATTCACCTGCTCCCCATTCTGGGCATCGCTCCGTCTTCAGCGTCTTCCGCGGTGACGTGATTAGTGCGCGCCCTCTGCCTTTTACGTCAGTGCAGAAGACGCCGAAAATGGAGCGGTGCCGGAACGAAGTCAGGTGAATATTGGAAGTGTCGGGGGCCAGAGGGACGGAGAGGTGAGTGTGTGATTTTTTTTTTTTTTTTTTTTTTTTTTTAATCGCAGCAACAGCAAATGGGGCAAGTGTCTGTATGGAGCATCTATGGGGCCATAACATTTGTGCAGCACTATATGGGGCAAGTGTCTGTATGGAGCATCTTATGGGGCCATAATCAACGTTTGTGCAGTACTATATGGGGCACGTGTCTGTATTGAGCATCTTATGGGGCCATAATCAACATTTGTGCAGCATTATATGGGGCAAATGTCTGTATGGAGCATCTTATGGGGCAATAACGTTTGTGCAGCACTATATGGGGCAAATATCTTTATGGAGCATCTTATGGGGCCATAAAAAACATTTGTGCAGCATTATATGGGGCAAATGTGTCTATGGAGCATCTTATGGGGCCATTATTAACCTTTATGCAGGATTATATGGGGCATATTTTAATATGGAGCATCTTATTAGGCCATCATAAACTTTATGGAGCATTATATGGGGCTCCTGATTCAATATGGATATTCAAAAACACTTAACCTACTGATGTCTCAATTAATTTTACTTTTATTGGTATCTATTTTTACTTTTGACATTTACCGGTAGCTGCTGCATTTCCCACCCTAGGCTTATACTCGAGTCATTAAGTTTTCCCAGTTTTTTGTGGCAAAATTAGGGGGGGGTCGGCTTATACTCTGGTTGGCTTATACTTGAGTATATACGGTAATTGGAAAAAAAAAAAGAATTAAAGTGAAAAAATCGTGATATCCTCACCCTCTGGCGTCCTTCGCAACATTCCCGCTCCTCGCGATGCTTCCGTTCCCAATAATATGCATTGCGGCAATGACCTATGATGACGTGTGGTCTCGCGAGACTGCTACGTCATTTGAGGTCATTGCCGCAATGCATTATTGGGACCGGAGCATCTCGAGGAGCGGGAACACTGCCGGGGACGCCGGAAGGTGAGAATATCACGATTTTTTCACTTTAATTCATAGGCAGCATCAATAGTAAAAAGTTGGTCACACTTGTCAAACACTGTTGTCACTTGTTGAAACTTGTCAATCAGTTTTCCAAGCGATGCTACAGATCGCTTGGAAAACGCTAGCATTCTGCAAGCTAATTACGCGTGCAAAATGCTGGTGTTTAGTGGGAATACGCATGCCAATTCCGCATGCGATATACCCGCGGCAGGAGTTGCGGAATTGCCGCTGAAATTTCTGCGGCAATTCTGAAATGTGTGCACTTAGCCTTAAGTTTGTGGGTGTAATGTGGAAAAGTTCATTTGGTGGGAATACTTTAGCAAGGCACTGTACATACAGTGATGACGTGCGTGCGTATATCCCTGTTTTAGTCTTTCCTTCTTGAGCGGGGGCCAGACAAACCTTTTTATCTCCTGCTGTTTCACAGGGTATTTTGGGCGTGCACCTGTCTTTCTTTTATTATACTGATTTGACATACAACTGTTTGAAAACCCACCAAAATTTTGTGTACGGTAATTCGGCTATGCAAATAATTTGGGACTCTGTTTTATGCCAGTCATGTTCAGATCTACCCACTTTTATTTTTTTGGGAGGGGGGGTGGAGAATTGAGCTTTGCTGGTAGGGTGCATGGCTGATCCCTCATGGCAAATCATCATAATTGGATCAGGGCGCACATAACCTTCCCTAATTAATTCTTTGCCATAAAATTTTGGACTGACAAATCTGAATTCAGCAATACCTTATAACTTCAACCACGTATATATTTTTTTTCGATGTAGTAGATACCTGACCCATTGTTGCTAACCAACTGTTCACAATTATGGGCAACTTCATATAATTTTAAATTAAAGTGCGATACTTTTTAATTTTTTGACATTTTTTATTTTCTATTCGCCACGACAGCACCCACTAGAGAGAGGGGATCCGCCCCTAGGAACAGGAAACCTACAGAGAGATAAAAGGGGCGGCCCCCCCTCGCTCCTCAGTTGGTTTCCTGTTCCTAGAAGGGAACCCACAGAGAAAACTCTATGGCTAAGAAGAGGAAGGCCTGCCTGGGCTACCGCCTGTACCGACTCTGCTGAGCGACAGGTGTCCCAGAGCAGGTGGACAGTGTCGGGGGAATGTTCCTGCGGGCTCCCCCCTCATCTGGTGCGGCTGACAGGGAAGCCTGAAGGTGCCAACGGTCTCCCTGCTGGGACACCGTTGGGTAAGTGCTAATGAATGCACGGCGCAGTGTGGATACCTGCGGTAATGCCCTCCTAAGTGGAGCTGAGCAGCGGTGCGGCGTCCCTGGGCGGAATCTTCCCTCCGTTCCCTCCAGAGGTAAGAGGCGACATGGTGTGGGAAGCAGCGCTTAGGGCGCTTCCGGTATGCAGCAGACGCGGGCGCATGCGCAGTAGCGTCGGCGTCCCATGGAAGGAAGCTTGAACTTCCGGGGTCGCGGTGTCAGAGAATACGATGGGGGTATCTGAGTCAAAAGAACCCCAAACACCACAGGAAATCATGTTTGCTGGTCTTTCCCAACGGAAAGGCCACGTGTTTCCAATAAACCAGGCCATAAAGGACCTCGTTAAGAAGGAATGGGGTAAAGGTCAAAAAGGGTTGGTACCAATACCCTGTAAGAGGCGCTACCCCTTTGATGACGAAGATTTGAGTACATGGACCAAAATACCAAAGGTCGATGCTGCAGTTGCATCTACATCTCGCCGGTTCTCCTTGCCCGTGGAAGATGCAGGTTCCTTATCAGATCCCATGGACCGAAAATCAGATGCGCTCCTTAAAAAATCGTGGGAGGCCTGTGTCACGGCATTCAAACCGGCAATTGCAGCCACATGTACTGGCAGGTCAATGTTAGTCTGGCTGGATCAGCTGGAGCAAAATATTAAAAATGGTGTATCCAGGGAGAAGTTACGAGCATCTATCCCTTTGATCAAAGGTGCGGCTGCCTTTATATCGGATGCCTCTATTGACTCCCTACGACTGGCTATCTCCAATACGGCTAGGCGGGCTTTATGGCTAAAAAACTGGAAAGGAGATGCCCAATCTAGATCCAAATTATGTGCCATACCCTGTCAGGGTGAGTACCTGTTTGGAACAGTCCTTGACGATATACTCACGAAGGCAGGTGAAAGGAAAAAAGGATTCCCTAATACCTTTGTTCCATCTTACAGAAGGGCCTTCAGGAAGCCACCATTCGGAAAGAAGGGAGGCTTCAGAGACAGATGGAACAATAAGGATTTTAAACAAAAAGGAAACCTGTTTAATAAACGTCCATTCAAGCCAGCCGACAAATTCCAGTAATTATATTCCTCCAGTGGGTGGAAGATTAAAACAGTTTAGGCAACAATGGGAAGAGATAACAATAAATACTTGGGCCATTAAATTAATATCTTCAGGCCTCACATTAGACTTTATTAGAACTCCACCGGACTCCTTCCTCCTTACCACCTTAAGATCCAGGCCTCAGCAAGAGGCGCTTGAAACAGAGGTTAAAACCCTCCTACGCAAACAAGTCCTAGTGGAAGTCCCATCTTCCCAGATGGGGAGGGGATTTTATTCTCCCTTGTTTCTGATTAGTAAGCTGGATGGCTCTTTCAGAACCATAATTAATTTAAGAAAGCTGAACTCCTTTATAAGGCCTAAAACATTCAAAATGGAATCCATTCGTTCAGCCATAAAGAATCTATTTCCAAACTGTTACATGGTAGTATTGGATCTTAAGGATGCTTACTATCATATTCCTATACATCATTTATTCCAGCAGTTCCTTCGGGTAGCAGTCTGTATAGAGGGACAAATTCATCATCTACAATATAAGGCGATGCCCTTCGGATTATCCATGGCCCCAAGGGTTTTCACAAAATTGCTATTGGAAGTTATGTCTTTCCTAAGAGTAAAAGATACTTTAGTCATTCCATATCTAGATGACCTATTGATTGTGGGTAAAGACCCCCCTACAGTGTGAGCAGAGGTTACGGGAAGTAGTGATTTCCTTACAATCCCTGGGGTGGCTGGTTAATTGGGAAAAATCTAGACTCCAGCCTGTTAAGTGTCAGAAATTCCTGGGGCTCCTTCTAGATTCAGCTGACCAGATTTGTAAGCTGCCTGAGGATAAGAAATTCTCCATAGTTGATAAGGTATCCTTAGCAATAGAAAATCGTAGTATGTCACTCAGACAGAGCATGTCATTACTAGGTTCTCTGACATCGTGTATTCCTGCGGTCCAGTGGGCTCAGGCTCATACTAGGCTTCTACAAAAATTTATATTAGAGGAAGACATCAAGAATAGAGGCTGTCTGGATAGAACAGTTTATCTAACAACGGAAGTATTACACTCCCTTAAGTGGTGGTTAAATCAGAAAAACCTTTCAAGGGGGGTTCTCTGGGTAATTTCCCCCTCTAGTATAGTGACCACAGATGCTGGTCCTAAAGGCTGGGGGGCACATTTTAAGGATCAGTGGGTTCAGGATCTTTGGTCTAGTTCGGAACTGGATAGTTCTTCGAATGTCAAAGAGTTGAGGGCGATATATTATTCCCTACTTCACTTTCTTCCTCAGCTCAGCGGCTCTCACACAAGAGTGTTCTCCGACAACACCACGGCAGTAGCTTACTTAAACCATCAAGGAGGTACGCGGTCGGACAGACTCAGGGAGCTGGCATCAGACATCATGGAATTAGCCGAAGGTCATCTGCTATCCCGATCAGCAGTTCACATCAGGGGCACAAGACAAC